>NW_026652276.1:196017890-196327890 GCF_009828535.3 Hylobates moloch
TTAATTATAATTTAAGTTTTAGGGTACATGTGCACAACGTGCAGGTTAGTTACATATATATACATGTGCCATGTTGGTGTGCTGCACCCAGTAACTTGTCATTTAATGTTAGGTATATCTCCTAATGCTATCCCTCCCCCCTCTCCCCACCCCACAACAGGCCCTGGTGTGTGATGTTCCCCTTTCTGAGTCCATGTGTTCTCATTGTTCAATTCCCACCCATGAGTGAGAACATGCGGTGGTTGTTTTTTTGTCCTTGAGATAGTTTGCTGAGAATGATGGTTTCCAGCTTCATCCATGTCCCTACAAAGGACATGAACTCATTACTTTTAATGGCTGCATAGTATTCCATGGTGTATATGTGCTACGTTTTCTTAATCCAGTCTATCATTGTTGGACATTTGGGTTGGTTCCAAGTCTTTGCTATTGTGAATAGTGCCGCAATAAACATATGTGTGCATGTGTCTTTATAGCAACATGATTTATAATCCTTTGGGTATATACTCAGTAATGGAATGGATGGGTCAAATGATATTTCTAGTTCTAGATCCCTGAGGAATCGCCACACTGACTTCCACAATGGTTGAACTAGTTTACAGTCCCATCAAAAGTGTAAAAGTGTTCCTATTTCTCCATATCCTCTCCAGCACCTGTTGTTTCCTGACTTAACGATTGCCATTCTAACTGGTGTGAGTTGGTATCTCATTGTGGTTTTGATTTGCATTTCTCTGATGGCCAGTGATGATGAGCATTTTTTGATGTGTCTTTTGGCTGCATAAATGTCTTCTTTTGAGAAGTGTCTGTTCATCTCCTTTGCCCACTTTTTGATGGGGTTGTTTGTTTTTTTCTTGTAAATTTGTTTGAGTTCATTGTAGATTCCAGATATTAGCCCTTGGTCAGATAAGTAAATTGCAAAAATTTTCTCCCATTCTGTAGGTTGCCTATTCACTCTGATGGTAGTTTCTTTTGCTGTGCAGAGCTCTTAAGTTTAATTAGATCCCATTTGTCAATTTTTGGCTTTTGTTGCCTTGCTTTTGGTGTTTTAGACATGAAGTCCTTGCCCATGCCTATGTCCTGAATGGTATTGCCTAGGTTTTCTTCTAGGGCTTTTATGGTTTTAGGTCTAACATTTAAGTCTTTAATCCATCTCGAATTAATTTTTGTATAAGGTGTACGGAAGGGATCCAGTTTCAGCTTTCTACATATGGCTAGCCAGTTTTCCCAGCACCATTTATTAAATAGGGAATCCTTTCCCCATTTCTTGTTTTTGTCAGGTTTGTCAAAGATCAGATGGTTGTAGATATGTGGCATTATTTCTGAGGGCTCTGTTCTGTTCCATTGGTCTATATGTCTGTTTTGGTACCACTACCATGCTGTTTTGGTTACCATAGCCTTGTAGTGTAGTTTGAAGTCAGGTAGTGTGATGCCTCTAGCTTTGTTCTTTTGGCTTAGGATTGACTTGGCAATGTGGGCTCTTTTTTGATTCCATATGAAGTTTACAGTAGTTTTTTCCAATTCTGTGAAGAAAGTCATTGGTAGCTTGATGGGGATGGCATTGAATCTATAAATTACCTTGGGCAGTATGGCTACTTTCACGATATTGATTCTTCCAACCCATGAGCATGGAATGTTCTTCCATTTGTTTGTATCCCCTTTTATTTCATTGAGCAGTGGTTTGTAGTTCTCCTTGAAGAGGTCCTTCATGTCCCTTGTAAGTTGGATTCCTAGGTATTTTATTCTCTTTGAAGCAATTGTGAATGGGAGTTCACTCATTATTTGGCTCTCTGTTTGTCTGTTACTTGTGTATAAGAATGCTTGTGATTTTTGCACATTGATTTTGTATCCTGAGACTTTGCTGAAGTTGCCTATCAGCTTAAGGATATATTGGGCTGAGACAATGGGGTTTTCTAGATATACAATCATGTCATCTGCAAACAGGGACAATTTGACTTCCTCTTTTCCTAATTGAATACCCTTTATTTCCTTCTCCTGCCTAATTGCCCTGGCCAGAACTTCCAACACTATGTTGAATAGGAGTGGTGAGAGAGGGCATCCTGTCTTGTGCCAGTTTTCAAAGGGAATGCTTCCAGTTTTTGCCCATTCAGTATGATATTGGCTGTGGGTTTGTCATAGATAGCTCTTATTATTTTGACATATGGCCGATCAATACCTAATTTATTGAGACTTTTTAGCATGAAGGGTTTTTGTTGTTGATTTTGTTAATATGCTGGATTACATTTATTGATTTGCATATGTTGAACCAGCCTTGCATCCCAGGGATGAAGCCCACTTGATCATGGCGGATAAGCTTTTTGATGTGCTACTGGATTCAGTTTGCCAGTATTTTACTGAGGATTTTTGCATAGATGTTCATCAGGGATATTGGTCTAAAATTCTCTTTTTTTTGTTGTGTGTCTGCCAGGCTTTGGTATCAGGATGATGCTGGCCTCATAAAATGAGTCAGGGAGGATTCCCTCTTTTTCCATTGATTGGAATAGTTTCAGAAAGAATGGTACCAGCTCCTCCTTGTACCTCTGGTAGAATTCAGCTGTGGATCCATCTGGTCCTGGACATTTTTTGGTTGGTAAGCTATTAATTATTGTCACAATTTCAGAGCCTGTTATTGGTCTATTCAGAGATTCAACTTCTTCCTGGTTTAGTCTTCGGAGGGTGTATGTGTCGAGGAATTTATCCATTTCTTCTAGATTTTCTAGTTTATTTGCGTAGAGGTGTTTATAGTATTCTTTGATGGTAGTTTGTATTTCTGTGGGATCAGTGGTGATATCCCCTTTGTCATTTTTTATTGCGTCTATTTGATTCTTCTCTTTTCTTCTTTATTAGTCTTGTTAGTGGTCTATCAATTTTGTTGATCTTTTCAAAAAACCAGCTCCTGGATTCATTGATTTTTGAAGGGTTTTTTGTGTCTCCATTTCCTTCAGTTCTGCTCTGATCTTAGTTATTTCTTGTCTTCTGCTAGCTTTTGAATATGTTTGCTCTTGCTTCTCTGGTTCTTTTAATTGTGATGTTAGGGTGTCAACTTTAGATCTTTCCTGCTTTCTCTTGTGGGCATTTAGTGCTATAAATTTCTCTCTACTCACTGCTTTGAATGTGTCCCAGAGATTCTCATATGTTGTGTCTTTGTTCTCGTTGGTTTCAAAGAACATCTTTATTTCTGCCTTCATTTTGTTATTTACCCAGTAGTCATTCAGGAGCAGTTTGTTCGGTTTCCATGTAGTTGAGCGGTTTTGAGTGAGTTTCTTAATCCTGAGTTCCAGTTTGATTGCACTGTGGTCTGAGAGACAGTTTGTTATAATTTCTGTTCTTTTACATTTGCTGGGGAGTGCTTTACTTCCAACTATGTGGTCAATTTTGGAATAAGTGCAGTGTGGTGCTGAGAAGAATGTATATTCTGTTGATTTGGGGTGGAGAGTTCTATAGATGTCTTTTAGGTCTGCTTGGTGCAGAGCTGAGTTCAATTCCTGGATATCCTTTTTAACTTTCTGTCTCATGGATCTGTCTAATGTTGACAGTGGGTTGTTAAAGTCTCCCATTATTATTGTGGGAGTCTAAGTCTCTTTGTAGGTCTGTAAGGACTTGCTTTATGAATCTGGGTGCTCCTGTATTGGGTGCATATATATTTAGGATAGTTAGCTCTTCTTGTTGAATTGATCCCTTTACAATTATGTAATGGCCTTCTTTGTCTCTTTTGATCTTTGTTGGTTTAAAGTCTGTTTTATCAGAGACTAGGATTGCAACCCCTGCCTTTTTTTGTTTTCCATTTGCTTGGTAGATCTTCCTCCATCCCTTTATTTTGAGCCTATGTGTGTCTCTGCACATGAGATGGGTCTCCTGAATACAGCACACTGATGGGTCTTGACTCTATCCAATTTGCCAGTCTGCGTCTTTTAATTGGAGCATTTAGCCCATTTACATGTAAGGTTAATATTGTTATGTGTGAATTTGATCCTGTCATTATGATGTTAGCTAGTTATTTTGCTAGTTAGTTGATGCAGTTTCTTCCTAGTCTCAATGGTCTTTACAATTTGGCATGTTTTTGCAGTGGCTGGTACCTGTTGTTCCTTTCCATGTTTAGTGTTTCCTTCAGGAGCTCTTGTAGAGCAGGCCTGGTGGTGACAAAATCTCTCAGCATTTGCTCGACTGTAAAGGACTTTATTTCTGCTTCACTTATGAAGCTTAGTTTGGCTGGATATGAAATTCTTGGTTGAAAATTCTTTTCTTTAAGAATGTTGAATATTGGCCCCCACTCTCTTCTGGCTTGTAGAGTTTCTGCTGAGAGATCAGCTGTTAGTCTGATGGACTTCCCTTTGTGAGTAACCAGATCTTTCTCTCTGGCTGCCCTTAACATTTTTTCCTTCATTTCAACTTTAGTGAATCTGACAATTATGTGTCTTGGAGTTGCTCTTCTCAAGGAGTATCTTTGTGGCATTCTCTGTATTTCCTGAATTTGAATGTTGGCCTGCCTTGCTAGATTGGGGAAGTTCTCCTGTATAATATCCTGCAGAGTGTTTTCCAACTTGGTTCCATTCTCTCCGTCACTTTCAGGTACACCAATCAGACGTAGATTTGGTCTTTTCACATAGTCCCATATTTCTTGGAGGCTTTGTTCGTTTCTTTTTATTCTTTTTTCTCTAAACTTCTCTTCTCGTTTCATTTCATTCATTTGATCTTCCATCACTGATTTTCTTCCAGTTGATCGAATTGGCTACTGAGGCTTGTGCATTTGTCACGTAGTTCTCGTGCCTTGGTTTTCAACTCCATCAGGTCCTTTAAGGATGTCTCTGCACTGGTTATTCTAGTTAGCTATTCGTCTAATTTTTTTCAAGGTTTGTAACTTCTTTGCCATGGGTTGGAACTTCCTCCTTTAGCTTGGAGTGGTTTGATCGTCTGAAGCTTTCTTCTCTCAACTCATCAAAGTCATTCTCCATCCAGCTTTGTTCCATTGCTGGTGAGGAGCTGCGTTATTTGGAAGAGGAGAGGCACTCTGATTTTTAGAGTTTCCAGTTTCTCTGCTCTGTTTTTTGCCAATCTTTGTGGTTTTATCTACTTTTGGTCTTTGATGATGGCGATGTACAGATGGGGTTTTGGTGTGGATGTCCTTTCTGTTTGTTAGTTTTCCTTCCAACAGTCAGGACCCTCAGCTGCAGGTCTGTTGGAGTTTGCCAGAGGTCCACGCCAGACCCTGTTTTCCTGGGTATCAGCAGTGGAGGCTGAAGAACAGCGGATATTGGTGAACAGCAAATGTTGCTGCCTGATCATTCCTCTGGAAGTTATGTCTCAGAGAAGTACCTGGCCATGTGAGGTGTCAGTCTGCCCCTACCTGGCCATGTGAGGTGTCAGTCTGCCCCTACGGGGGGGTGCCTCCCAGTTAGGCTACTTGGGTGTCAGGGACTCACTTGAGGAGGCAGTCTGTCCGTTCTCACATCTCCAGCTGTGTGCTGGGAGAACCCTACTCTCTTCTAAGCTGTCAGACAGGGACATTTAAGTCTGCAGAGGATTCTGCTGCATTTTGTTTGGCAATGCCCTGCCCCCAGAGATGGAGTCTACAGAGGCAGGCAGGCAGGCCTCCTTGAGCTGCGGTGGGCTACCCCCAGTTCGAGAATCCCGGCTGCTTTGTTTACCTACTCAAGCCTCGGCAATGATGGGCATCCTTCCCCCAGCCTTGCTGCCGCCTTGCAGTTTGATCTCAGACTGCTGTGCTAGCAATGAGTGAGGCTCCGTGGGCGTAGGACCCTCCAAGCCAGGCATGGGATATAATCTCCTGGTGTGCTGTTTGCTAAGACCATTGGAAAAGCACAGTATTATGGTGGGAGTGACCCGATTTTCCAGGTGCCATCTGTCACCCTTTTCTTTGACTAGGAAAGGGAATTCTCTGACCCCTTGCACTTCTGGGTGAGGCGATGTCTCGCCCTGCTTCGGCTCATGCTCGATGTGTTGCACCCCCTGTCCTGCACCCACTTTCCGACACCCCTCCATGAGATGAACCCGGTACCTCACTTGGAAATGCAGAAATCACCCGTCTTCTGCGTCACTCATGCTGGGAGCTGTAGACTGGAGCTGTTCCTATTCGTCCCTCTTGGCTCCACTGATGACAGTCTGAATTTCTTATTAGGGGTTAATGCAGCTTGTAGCTTTTAATTGAAGCCATGCTCATTGACCATTCCAAAAGCTCTAGGGCCACTTAGAATTATGCTAAATTTACTCTGCCTGTAATTTATAAATGAAACAAAGCCTGAGTGATAGCACATATATTTACAGCATGGTTTACTGAATATTTTAAGCCCACTGTTGAGACTTCACAGTAAAGAAAAGATTACTTTCAAACTATTTCTGTTCTGTGACAATGAACCTGGTTATCCAAGAGCTCCGATGGAAATGTACAGAGACTGATGTTTCTTTCATGTCTACTGAACACAACAATATTCATTCTGCAGCCCATGGATCAAGGACTAATTTAAACTTTCAACTCTTGTTATCTGAGAAATACATTTTATAAGACTCTAGCTGACAGTGATTTCTCTGCTGGATCTGGGCAAAGTAAATAAAAAACCTTCTGAAAAGAATTCACCATTCTAGATGGCATTATTGCCAACATTTATGCTTCCTGGGAGGAGGTCAAAATATCAGCATGAACAGGAGTTTCAAATAAGTTGTTCACAACATTCATGGGTGACTGAGGGGTTCAAGACTTCCATAGTTACAGATGTAAACATAGCAAGATAACTAGAATTCAAAGTAGGGCCTGAAAATGTGACTGGATTGCTGCAATCTCATGATAAAACTTTAATATATGAGAAATTGCTTCTTATAGATGAGTAAAGGTGGTTTCTTGAGATGGAATCTACACCTGGTGAAGATACTGTGAACATTGTTAAAATGACAGCAAAGGATTTAGAGTATTACATAAACTTAATTGATAAAGCAGCAACAGGGTTTGAGAAGATTGGCTCCTATTTTGAAAGAAATTCTACTGTGTGTAAAATGCTATCAAACAGCATTTCATGCCATAGAGATGTCTTTCATGAAAAAAAGTCAACAAATGCAACAAATTTCATTGTTTTATTATTTTACGAAATTGTCACACCCACCCCAATCTTTAGCAACTACTACCATGACCAGTCAGCAGCTATCAACATCCAGGCTTGACCTTCCACCAACTAAAAGTTTACAACTCACCAAAGACTCAGATGATTGTTATCATTTTTTAGCAACAAATTATGTTTGAAGTAAGGTATGCACATTGTTTTTTAGATATAATGCTATTGCACACTTATTAGACTACAGTACAGTATAAACATAGCTTTTACATGCACTGGGAAACCAAAATTTCATGTGACTACCTTTATTGCAATATTCAATATTAGCTTTATTGCAGTGGTCTTGAATCAAATCCTTGGTATCTCAAATTTGTACCAAATATTGGGCAGTTTTATCACTCATATCTATTAAAGCACTTAAACCTCACAACAACTGTGTAAAATAGTTATTCTTTCCCCTAAAGAGACTGAGACACAAGAAGGCTGAGTAACTGCCCTAGTCACATGGGTAGCAGTTTCTGCATTCAAAGAGTCCATGCTCTTAATTCTTAAACTATAGCACCTCTACAAGTTAAGGTAATCATATTATTATGAAGGGTGGATTGATCTTCATTATTCTAAAAATACTAAAGTAATCTATTGAAGATAGAGGGACAGGGTATATATCACGTCCTCAATGTTAGCAGAAACATTGTGTCTCTTATTTCCTTAGTTCTTCCACTCTCTCAGTCTGTGATTCTGCATCCACTCTGTCTTGCCTCATGCTTCTCTCAGAGAAAGAGCTATTTTCCCTATTGTCCATGAATCAAGCTTCTCCTGAAAACACAAAGGGAAAAATTCAGCTGTAAATAAAAATGCACAGAGGCTTGATCCTCTGAAAACATCCAGGAATAAAGCCAACTGACTATACTAAATTTACACCGTAGTTAAAGGAACATCAGTTCTCCTAGATGAGAATTAGTGCAAGAACTCTAACAATTCAAAAAGCCAGAGTGTCCCCTTATCTCCATACAATTCCACTAGTTTCCCAACAATGTTTCTTAACCAGTCAGAACTCATTGAAATGATAGACATAGAATTCTAAATCTGGATGGCAGGGAAGCCCATTGAGATTCAGGAGAAAGTTGAAACTCAAAGAATCCAAGAAATCCAGTAAAAAGATCCAAGAGCTGAAAGATGAAATATCCGTTTTAATAAAGAATCAAACTGAACTTCTACAGCTAAAAAATTCACTACAATAATTTTATAATACAACAAGAGACCCATCTCACTTGTAAGGACACCCACAGGCTCAAAGTAAAGAGATGGGATAGGATCTACCATGCAAACAAAACAAAATGAACAGGAGTCACTATTCTTACATAAGCTAAAACAGATTTTAAACCACTATAAATTACAAAGGACAAAAAATGCTACATGATGATAAAGGTTACAATTTAACAAGAAGACTTAATTATCCTAGACATATATGCACCCAACATTGGAGCACCTAGATTCATAAAACAAGTTCTTCTTGTCTTGCAAAAAGACTTAGACAATTATGTAATAGTGAAAGACTTCAACATCCCACTGGCAGTGTTAGATCATTGAGGCAGAAAACTAACAAATTCTGGACCTAAACTAGACTATTAAACCTAATAGGCACCTACAGAGCACTCTACCCAGCAACCACAGAATATATATTTTTCTTATCTGCAAATGGAACATATTCTAAGCTCAATCACATGCTTAATCATAAAGCAAGTGTCAAGAAATTTAAAAAATTGAAATTATATCAATCATACTCTCAGACCACAGTGCAATAGAAATCAATATCAAGAAGCTCTCTTGAAACTACACAAGTTTGTGGAAATTAAACAACCTGCTCCTGAATGACTACTAAGTGAACATTGAGATTAAGGTAGAAATTAAATTATTTGAAATTAATAAAAATAGGAAAACAACTTACCCAAATCTCCATGATGCAATGAAGCAATGTTAACAGGAAAGTTTATAGCATTAATGCCTTCATCAAGAAGTTAGAAAGATCTCAAATTAACAATCTAACTTTGCACTTAAAGGAACCAGGAAGAAAATAACAAACCAACCCCAACTCTACCAGAAGAAAAGAAATAGAGAAGAACTAAATGAAATTTAGATGCAAAAACCCATAGAAAGATCAGTGAAACCAAGAATTTGTTCTTTGTAAAAATAAACAAAATGGATGACCACTAGCTAGATTAACAAAAAAATAAGACCCAAATAAAAATGACAGATGACATTACAGCCAAACCCTCAGAAAAAAGATTCTCAGAGAATACTGTGAACAGCTCTATTCACACCAATTAGAAAATCTAGAGGAAATGGATAAATCCTGAAAATACATAATCTCCCAAGATTAAATGTGGAAGAGTCTGAAACCCTAAGTAGACCAATATTGAGCTCTGAAACTGAATTGGTAATTTAAAAACCTACCAACCAAAAAACTCCCAGATGGATTCATAGCTAAATTTTACCAGATGCACAAAGGACATCAAATACACAAATGTAATACTTTTTCAGGAATTAGAGTATAAGGCGAAGACAGAAAATATGTAATTATGTGTTAATTGATATATTTGTTATGCTTGTTTTAACCAGTTTATACTAAGGAACTCATGCCAGGCTTGCAATTTCATCACTAGTATCCGTCTTTGACTTAGAGGGCATAGGAGTGGTGACCTCAATGATTCTATACTACACATACTATGGTGCTATTGTAGAAGCTTGCTTTTCTATTCTCTTCCAGCATTATTTTGCACAGTACCCCGAAACCAAATTCTAGATGGCCAACTGTTGACAAGAAGTACAATTTTAATCTATAAGCATGTAGATGAATTATTACTTTACTAGACTGGTCAGATGTTGCTGAATTCTGCATTAGGCATATAAATTATTTAATACAACTTTGTTAATTGTACATGTAGTGCTTCTAGTGTCTTAATAAAGGTAATTGTTTTTCAATACTCAACCACCGTTTTATAATTTCTTAGACAATTCCCTTAAACTTATATATGAGTCTTACACAATTAAATGCTGAAAGTTGCGGAGGTAAAAAGCTCAACATGCATCATATACAATGTCCTTTTAGATAAATAGTAGGCATAGATATGTTTATAAGAGTATCCAATTTCACGCAATATAATAGTCATTTTTTTACATTAAATATATCATATATCAATATAAACACCGATGAACAAAAAGATGAGACATGTTATCACCATTAAGCCTATACTAAATAAAATGCTAGTGGGTATTTTTTAGGTAGAAAAGCCTCAGATGGAAGCTCCAAAAAACTAGGAAAGAATGGCATAACAAAAATATGAGGCCGGGCACGGTGGCTCACAGCCTTTAATCCCAGCACTTTGGGAGGCTGAGGCGGGTGGATCACAAGGTAAGGATATCCAGACCATCCTGGCTAACACGGTGAAACTCCATCTCTACTAAAAATACCAAAAATTAGCCGGGCGTGGTGGCGGGCGCCTGTAGTCCCAGCTACTGGGGAGGCTGAGGCAGGAGAATGGCTTGAACCCAGGAGGTGGAGCTTGCGGTGAGTGGAGATCACGCCACTCCACTCCAGCCTGGGCGACAGAGTGAGACTCTGTCTCAAAAAAAAAAAAAAAGAAAAAAAGAAAAGTATGTATGTAAATATACATGAATTTTAATAATATAAAACAAAAGTAGTGCCTTATGGGATTTAAAATATATGAGGAACGAAAACTCATATCAAGAATATAGAAATCAGGAGTGGGTAAAATATATTCTCAGGCCCTTATTTTGTTGGGAAGACGTGAAAGAACTGACCTATTTTAGCCTTTGATTAATAAAGAATGTGCATTACAAATTCTAGGGTAAGAACTAAAAGAATAATAAAAGAACATGTAGCTACCAAATTAATAGAAGGTAAAAATTAAGCAATAAAAATACTGTATCAAATTGTCAATTCAAAAGCAAAGAGAGGGAGAGAGAATGAATAGGTGGAAGAAATCAAAAGACAATAATAAGACTATAGATTTATCTGAAATATAAGAGTAATTAAATATAACATAGCTAAATGGTCCAATGAAAAGATCTACAAATTAGATCAAAATTCAAAAGAAACAAACACAACTATAAACTACAACAGGCACATAAACACAAATCACAAAACACACATCTAAACAACCTAATTTCAAAGAAGAAATCAAATAGAAATATGACACATAAATGTTGAAATTAAAATGGTGTAAATCATGTATCATACTATTATTTGATAGAATTTTAAGAATTACATGGATTAACAGACACTTTTTAATGAAATATTTAATATACTAGGAAGATTAACAATTCCAAATCTATAGGTACCAAAAACATTCAATTTTTTGATAGAATAAAATTTTAGAGAAACGAAGGTAGACAAATCCATAATTTTTAAATTTTTATTTTGTATTTTAAGTTTTGTGGTACCTGTGCAGGATGTACAGGTTTGTTACATAGACAAAACATGTGCCATGGTGGTTTGCTGCACCTATCAAGCCATCACGTAGGTATTAAACCCAGCATGCATTATCTATTTTTCCTGATGCTCTCCCTCCCCCTGCCTCCACCCCGCTGAGAGGCCCCAGTATGTGTTGTTCCCCTCCCTGTGTCCATGTGTTCTCATTGTTCAGTTCCCACTTACAAGAGAAAACATGTGGTGTTTGGTTTTCTGTTCCTGCATTAGTTAGCTGAGGATAATATAGCGTAAGATTTTATTATACTACACTATAGAGCAGTAGCAGATAGAACATGTTGATCAAAACAAGGTAAAACGTTAAAATAGGTAAGATAGACTTAACATGATTTTTATCCCACCCCAAGCTAAATGACACATATATTAATAGAATACTGTAATCAGCAGCTTCAGATAGACATTTTTTAATGCACATGGGTTTTCATTGAAATTGATTATATGCTAGGCCATAAAGCAAGTTTCAACAAATTTCAAAGCATTAGTATAACAAGAATATTCTGCAACTACAGTGGAATTAAGCTTGAAATCAATAACAAAAGATAAATACGAAATTGCCATATAAACACAAATCACAAAACACATATCTAGACAACCTAAGTTTCAAAGAAGAAATCAAATAGAAGTTAGTTTCAAGTGAATAAAAATAAAATATTACTTACAAAAACTATGATATAGAGATAAAACTATGTCAACAGAAAAATTTTATCCTTAAATGCATGTAATAGAAAGGATGAAAGACTGCAAATCAAAGATTTAAACTTTCATCTCAAGAAATTAGAAATGAATAGCAAATTAAGTCTAAAGAAATTAGAAATAAACGAGAGATGAAAACAATGGGTTTAACAAAAGCAAACATTGTGTGTGTGTGTGTGTGTGTGTACATAATCAAGACCAAGTACAGTTTACTTTGGAAATTTAGAATTATGTAAAAATTAAATAATCAAATAATTTAATGTACCTCATTTGTAGAATAAAGGAGAAAATAATGTGATTATACCAATGAGTGAAGAAGTATTTGATAAAATGTAATACTCATTTAGTGGTTAAAATTCACGAAAGTAAGAACAGAAAAAATTTTATATTATTGTAATCTTTCCAAGTTATTGAGGTATATTTTGTAGCTCATCATTTTGATTATGTTGGTGAATGTTCCATATATACTTGAAAAGTGTGTATAGCATGCTGTTTTCAGGTGTAGTGGTACATTAATGTCAGTAAGATCAGTTTTGTTGAGAGAGGTTAGGTTATTTATATCCTTGCTGATTTTTATCTGATTATTCTGTCAATTATTGAAAGAGGAGGGTTGAAATCTTCTGTCAATTGTTTGTTTTACTTCATATATTTAAATCCATATTATTAGGGACATACAAATAAATTTTGTTTTCTTGATACATAGATTTTATCACTGTGAAATATCCATTTTTGTCCCTGGAAATTTTTAAATTTATTATGAATTATATATTTTCTGATATAAAGTGTTAATATAAACACAGCAGCTTTCTTATGAGTATTTGATGGCATATTCTTTTCCACTCTTTACATTTGCCTGTCTTTGCTTTATATTTCAAGTGATTTTCTTGTAAAGATCTCATAGTAAGTTTTTAAATATTTATCCAATCTGACAGTCTCTGCCTTTTAGATAAGGCATGTAAGCCATTTACATTCAATATAATCAGCTATTACTGAGTTCAAATCTGTTATCTTGTTATTTTTTCCTATTAGTTCTATGTTTTATTCATCTTTTTCTACTTCATTTTGGATTAATTGCATATATTTTAAAATATTTTCTCTATTGACTTATTACCTATATCTTTTTGTATTATTTTTAGGTTAATTGCTTTGGAATAGACAACATGCATCTTGGATGTATCATAGCCTTTCTTTGAATTATATATGTTTATTTATAATGTAAGAAACTTAAAACAGTATACTTTCATTACTCTGCTTCTGTCCTTTGTGTTATTGTTTTACTTCTAGTTACTGCTATTGTTTTACTTCATACATTTTACTTCTACCTGTTCCATAAGCCACAAAATATATTGTCATTATTTTTGCCTAAAACAGAAATTTAAAATAAGAGAAGTAACTCTTATATTTATCTATATACTTCCTCTGTCTGATGCTCTTCATCCCTTTGAATAAATCAAAGTTTCTATAGAGTATCATTTTCTTTCTACTTTAAGAACTTTCATTCGTAGTTTTTGGAGTATAGATCTGATGGTGATGAAACCTCTCTGCCTTTATTTTTCTGAAAACCATCATTATTCAACCTTTACTTTTGAGATATATTTTCATTTTATTTAGAATTCTAGGTTGATAGCTTTTCTCTTTGGAATTTTAAAGATGTTATTTCATTGCATTATGTGTTTATAGTTTGTGCCAAGAAGTCTGCTGTAATTCTTATCTGTGTTTCATTGTGTATGTAATGTGTCTTTCTCTGGCAGTTTTTAAGATTTTCTCTTTTCTGTTTTTTTAAGTACTTTGATTATGATAGTCCTTGATGTAATTTTTTTGCTCTCATTGTTCTCGAGATTTACTGAGTTTCTTGGACTTATGTGGTTTTTATTATAATCAAATTTGGAAAATTTTCAGTCTTTATTCATTAAAATATTTTTCTTGACCCTTCCTCTTCCCCTGAGCTTCCTGGGACTCCCCATATGCATATGTTAGTCTACTTGGCTTTATCCCACAGATCACTAAAACTGTATAATTTTTCTAGCATAATTTCTCTTGATGGTTCATTTTTACGCTTTTCCTTGGTAAGCTGTCAAGTTCACTGATCTTTTCTGTAGTGTCTATTCTGTTCTTAATTTTATCCAGCAAAATTTTCAATTATGATATTTTATTACCTCTAGGACTTCAATTTGTTACCTTCTTTTGTATTTTACATTTTCCCCCTCATTACATTCACGTTTGCCTCAAATATTTGGGTATATTGAGTATATTATGATAAAGCATCTAATGTCCTTTTCTTCGAATCCATCATCTCAGTCTTTTCTGGTTCTGTTTTTAGTGATTGGATTTCCTCCTTATTGGGACAATTTATTTTGCTTCTTTACATATAGAGTATTTTTTAACTAGATGCTGCACATTGTGTATTTTATAGTGAAGCATGCCTGGTTTTATTGCATTTCTTTAAAAAGGAATGTCTTTGTTCTGGCTGGACACTAACATGCTTGCAGATTAATTTGATTCTTTTCTAGTTTACTTTAAAGCATTCTAAGGACAGATATAGAGTTATATTTTCTCTGTAGTTAGCTTATATTCTTCTTGAATTTCTACTAAATGCTACATACTTTCATTCTGGCTTGTTAGAACTCAAATAATTCCTTTGTGTGGGATTTGTTTGGCTTCCTCTAGGAATTGTTTGGCTTCTAGCTCCCCAGGAATTATTCTTGCCCGGATTTTGTGTTTTGCTTGGCCTTGTCAAATTTCACCCAATGCATGTACAGATTGATATTCAGACAGAGACTCAATGGGATCCATTTTCAGATTCCTCTAAGTCTCTCTGCATATCTCTATTGAATATGGTACAATGTTCCACCATTTCTAGTTCTCTTACTCTTCCTGAAATCCAGTCTGTTTTCTCAATTCAGAGAAAGCACTGAACTTTGATTGTCTTTCCTTTCTTTGCAAAGGGATTTGAAAAATACCTCTAGATAGAAAGCTGGGATGATAATAGACTTCATCCATTTATATCCTTTTCCAGGAATCTTGGTCCTTCACTGTCTGCTTGTCTGAAATACATGTTTTATATGTATTTTTTCAATATTCTATTTTTTATTATGAGAAAATAAAACAATTCTGTTACTTTCTCAGGCCTGGAAGTACAGATGTACATTTTAGGGTTTTTTTTATATATGATCAAATTTATTTCCAAAAGAGTCAAACCAATATATATTACCAATACAATGACTACATTCTTTACTAAAAGAGTTTCAGTGAATTTCTATTTCACTGAAACTTTTCATAGCCTTTTATTTTAATAACACACTCTTTACATGAAAATATTTATGTATGTGTTGTATATGCCTTTTTCTTATTACTCATTTCTCATGAGGAAGTGTTGAGTATATGTTTCTGGGGATTGGCATCAAAGGTAATATGGTTGTGTCTGTACAAATTTTAGATACAGGTTTTGTGGTCTCTGGGAAAAATTACAAAATCCATACATTATGTCTTTGAAATCCTAAAGTATTTTACTGATGTAAATCAACACAAAATGAGGAAAGCATTATTACAGATTTATGGACTAGTAATATAGGTGTAGTTAAACTATATGGTTTATTTCATGTTCTATGTTTTTGTAGTAATAAGGTATAATAAAATGATGTCTCTCTCTTGCTAAATTATGTCTCTATCTTAACTCATCACAAATAAATTTTAAATTAGCATTTTAAAATTAATAAAACAATATGGAAAGTAGAAAAAGAAAAAGAAGAAAATAAGGAAATGTATTATATCCTTATGTCTTAGTTCATTTTGTGTCACTATAACAGAATAACCAAGACTGAGTAATTTATAATAAACAGAAATTTATTGGCTCACAGTTCTAGAGGCTGGAAAATCCAGTATCAAGGTGCCAACCTCTGACGAGAGCCTTCTTTCTGCATAATTCCATCATGGAAGGTGAGAGGGTGACAGAGGGCAAGATGGGGCAAACTGGTCATTTTATAATGGTACCAATCCCATCTATGAGAGTGGAGCCCTTATGGTCTAATCATGTTTTAAAGGTCTCACCTCTCAATACTGTTACAATGGCAATTAAATTTCAACATGAATTTTGGTGAGGATAAACACTCAAACCATAGCATGTTAATATCTGTAATTCTATTAGTAGTTATACAGAGGATAAATACTGCCAAAATTTGGATCATTGATATTTATATTTTTATATAGTTTCAATCAAACTTTATAAATAATTTCATATTCAACTTTTTCTTTTTTTAATTTCTTTATTTATGTTTTATTATTTTTTACTTTAAGTTCCGTGATGTGCAGAAGGTGCAGATTTGTTACATAGGTATACATGCACCATGGTGGTTTGCTGCATCTATTGACCCATCCTCTAAGTTCCCTCCCCTCATGCCCCAACAGGCTCTGGTGTGTGTTGTTCCCCTCCCTGTGTCCATCTGTTTTCATTGTTCAACTCTCACTTATGAGTGAGAACATGCAGTGTTTGGTTTTCTGTTCCTGTGTTAGTTTGCTGAGAATGATGGCTTCTAGCTACATCCATGTCCCTGCAAAAGATGTGATCTCATTCCTTTTTTATGGCTGTGTAGTGTTCCATGCTGTATATGTATCACATTTTCTTTATGCAGTCTATTGATGGACATTTGGGTTGATTCTATGTCTTTGCTATTGGAAATAGTGCTGAAAGAAACATATGTGTGCATGTGTCTTTATAGAAGAATGATTTATATTCCTTTGGGTATATACCCAGTAATGAGATCGGTGGGTCAAATGGTATTTCTGGCTCTAGATCCTTGAGGAATTGCCACACTGTCTTCCTCAATGGTTGATCTAATTTGCATTCCCACCAACAGTGTAAAAGTGTTCCTATTTCTCCATAGCCTCATGAGCATCTATTGTTTCTTGACGTTTTAATAATCACTATTGTGACTGGCTTGAAATGGTATCTCATTGTGGTTTTGATTTGCATTTCTCTAATGATCGGTGATGCTGAGCTTTTTTTCATGTTTGTTGACCCCATAAATGTCTTCTTTTGAAAAGTGTCTGTTCATATCCTTTGCCCACTTTTTGATGGGGTTGATTTTTTTTTTCTTATAAATTTGTGTAAGTTCCTTGTAGATTCTGGATATCAGGCCTTTGTCAGATGGGTAGCTTGCAAAAATTTTCTCCCATTCTGTAGGGTGCCTGTTCACTCTGATGATAGTTTCTTTTGCTGTGCAGAAGTGCTTTAGTTTAATTAGATGCCATTTGTCAATTTTGGCTTTTGTTGCAGTTGCTTTTGGTGTTTTCATCATGAAGTCTTTGCCCATGCTTATGTCCTAAATGGTATTGCCTAGGTTTTCTTCTAGGGATTTTATGGTTTTGGGTTTTACATTTAAGTCTCTAATCTATCTTGAGTTAATTTTTGTATAAGGTTTAAGGAAGGGGCCGAGTTTCACTTTTCTGCATATGGCTAGCCAGCTTTCCCAGCACCATTTATTGAATAGGAGGTCCTTTCCCCATTGCTTGTTTTTGTCAGGTTTGTCGAAGACTGGATGGTTGTAGATGTATTTTTCATTTAATAATGTAGTTTAAACGGTTTTAAGACATCATTCATAATCACAATATATTTTATATAAATGTAATATTGAATCATTGTTTATGCTATTTTCAAGTAATTTTAAAATAAATACTTTGTGAGTCAAACCCTTATTAATTATTGTTTGTGATTTTAAATTATTTCTACAGAAAGTGTAATTAAATGCTAAGTGTGCATAAACTTTAAAAAAGGCATTCGATACACAAGGCCAAATTTCTCTCTTAAAGTGGTATAATAATATATATTCCCACAGAGAATCCATGAGATTGGCTGGTTTCCTGCAGTCAAATTAGCTTCTCCTGTTACCATTTAAAAAAAAATTCAGGTTAAAATTGCCTTTCTCACCTGAGTCTGGTAAGTTTCCATTTTAAGTGCTGTGTATTGGTATTCTGAATCCCTAGGAATTAGAGTGCTCAGAGCAAGGGCCACAATCCTGAAAGGTCTGGGTGTTTCCTTTTGTCAGTGCAATTGATGCAGGTCCCTTTAAGCCTACTTTGTTCAAGGAGCTCTGAGTATGTAAACTGACGTAAGCCTGTAATATGGGTGAAGGGCTATGGTACTCTTTGTCTCACATCAGGTTTCTGTGTTTCTAGTTCTAGAGTTCTTTCAATTTTACATGCAAAAATAGCCTCTTGGTGGGCTGCCCATCCATTTCAGTTTGAGGAACCCAATGATTCATGAACAAATTCTTATATGATTACTATGCAGGCTTTATTTCCTCTTATTTAGAAACATGGAACATAAAGCCTGTGAAGAACTGTTTTCCTTATCCAAAAGTTACCCACTGACTCAATAGATTAAGTGGAGGTAGGTGGACGTTATTCACAGCTGAAAAGAAAATATTGCACGTGCTTCAATTTCTAATTTTAGAGAAATGTGAGATAATGTATTTCTAGTTTTAGAGAAATATCCACTTCCATGCAAAATATCCCCTAAAAGTGTTAGTAGAGTAACAGTGTTCCTATTGAATTAGATAGAGTGATTCTCACCCATTTCTATTATGAAGCAGGTTAGACAGATAATAAAAGGGTTGTGTCTTCAAGGAGGGAAAGGTATTTGTGTCAGATTTGCAGGGGGGAGGTGTATCTATTATTCTTTTTTTTCTTTCCTCATTAAGTGACAGAAAATCTTCAACTCAGAGGTATGAAGATAGATTTGTTTGTGAAATTGGGAGGTGTTTCTGGGAAGGGTAGCAAAAGCCACCTCTGATTTGGTGTGGGAGGTGAGGAATGCACAGAAGTATACTGTGACAAACTAGGATCCAAAAGCAAAACAAACAAACAAACAAAAAACAAAAAAGAAAAGAACAACAATAGCGTGATATGAAAAACCTAGCAGTGGAGAGGGTAGGTGGGAGAGCACCAATCAAGGACCAGTTACCTACAGGCATCGATGATGTTTTAGAAGATTTTTAATATTCTCTATTAATGGAAAGATATTCTACGCTAGTGGTGGCTCAGGAGAAAAGTAGCAGGTCCTTGTGAAGTTTATCAATGCCTTGAAGTCAGGTAAAAAGGCCACTGCCTATGAACTCACATTGTCTACACCAAGGTGATGACTAATTATCTCTATCATTTTATGCAGAAGCAAAAATGACCAACATAGAAGGAACCCCCAATTTCCATTCTCCAAAATGTGCACACAATATTTTTTTCTTCTTGAGAATAATGAGGAGTGATCTTAGCATAAAGAGCATCCTTTCCTTCAAATCCAGCAATAACGACAAACATCCAAATTTTATCTGTGGAAATAGAAAAAGCTGAAGTCAGATTGCTCTCAGTTTCAATGTTTTATGTTTCACCTATTTCCTTCTTTCATTAGCAAAATGCCATTTTTTCCAAACTACTGACTACATGATGATTCAGTCTTTGAGGATAGAGGTAACTGCCTAAAGTTAATTGTCCCATAATAGTTACTACTATTGTACAAGAAAGTCATTCTCAAAATAGCAGGATTGAGATGCATTATAAAGACCATCTACTTTCACGTTGTTACTTTACAGATGAGGAAACTGAAGCTAAAGAAAGTTGAGATATTTGTTAAAGGTAATTTTCTGTAAATGCTTTTATTTTTAAAAAAGTATTTATTATTGGAAGTAGGATATGAACTTTGGGACTAACTGAATTAACCTTATAACTTAGTTTCTTAAAATGCTTTGTCTTACTCTTCCATAAAATGTGAATAACATTATCTATCTGTTATCTTCTGCACAAGAATTTTATGAAAATAAATGTTCCAAATATATACAGAAAAATCCAATGTCATAATGTAATTATTATTTGGATTACATATGATGATCATTAATTAAGGTTTGCCTTAAGATGGTAGAATATGGGATAAAGCAAAGAGGACTAGTGTTAAGTATTAGAAGACGTATTATATAAGACAAGAATTTATCAATTTGTAAGATCACAATAGGGCCCTTAGGATATAATTTGAATGACAGCAATGAGATGTGGTAACTTATCTAGTACCTAAAATTGAGTTGTCATCTGAATTTTGGAAGAAATTAACTAAATGGAGAAAATTAGAAATTATAAATACCTTACAGCCCAATGCTTGGATATCAACTACTTTATGTTGCATTTTACTTAATCCAATCTGTACACCTTTTCTGAGAGTATACTTTAGAAAAAAGATAATTTGGAACAAATTGTTTCTTTGAACTGTTCTTTCTAGATATTAGACTTTTTGTGATAATGGCACCCTTCTGTCCGAAGGTGAATCATTTGAACACACAAATACATAATAGGCTCTGTCTTAGAGTGAATTCTGAGTGGCGTTGGCAGCTGTACATTTTAAAGGAGAAGATTAATACACATAAACTATCTGGCTTAGCTGAAACTACTGTTAACGTTTTAAACTGCCAACTTTATCTTATTTAAGTGAAAAAAAAATTACAATTTTTTTTCCCAACAAAGACTTTTTATAAAAGCAATAAGGTGATGGCATGAAGTGTGCTTATCATGCTGTAATCACACCCCAGGGGGAATGAGAGGTACGATACTGCACCTCTTACTTTGTAATGACCCAGGGGTGTGATTATCTTATGATAACCACACTCCCTGTCATGCCTTATTGCTTATATATTCCACATGTCATAATGAATCCTGAAGCACTTTCTAGGTCTCATAGCAAAGGCAATGACTTTGAAGTACAGGAAATTGCCAGATTTTCTAGGTACACATAGATTAGTATTGTATACATTATGAGGAATTATGAATGACTACTTTTAAGTGACAACCAAGTCAGGGTTATTGGGGAATTTTGGCTTTGTGCCTTAAAAAAAAAAAAAAAAAACTCTTACTTTGGCTACCTTTTAAAAAAGTTTTTATCTGCCTGCTCTAATTTTGATGACTGTTAAATTATTCTGTTTCTACAGGGTACATTATTCTCCTCAAAAACCATCAGAGAAATAACATCTATGACATAATTATCTTGTAGTTACTTGATAGGATGTTTTACTATGAAAATTGGAGAATTATGAGCTCGCCAACACAAAAATTAGTTTCGTTTGATTTTAAGTGCCAATTATTCAAGAATTATAACTACTGTAGCTGCAGATTTCTAGATCTTCAGGTGTAATATTTGAGGGAGGGGCATTAATGAACCCTTTTAATTTATTCCGCATGATTAAGAATCTTTCTTTCCTCAAATGTTAGAGTTGCTGTATTAGCTCTAGTTATAGTGTAGGTTTTATGTTATTTGGAGATAACAATTTAGCTTTGAGATTCTTCATTGCAACTGTTAACATATTCAAATTAAAGTAAGTAGGGTTAATAGTAGACTTATAGAAAAGAACAAAGATCAAGAATAAGAGATTTCTGAATCCAGCATAAAGCTTTAATATAATAAGACAACAAGGTAATAAACTAAGCAATTATTTTTGATGCAACTTGCATGATTATCATAACACAGAGTGAATCTGCACCTGAGGGAGAGGTTTCTAAGTAATTTTGTAACCTTCAAAATATACAGAACAGTCAACATATAAGTCATACCGTCTCTTACATAGAAAAATCTGCAACACTCCTTTTATCCTGTCATTGTAACCTAGGCGATGAAGATGGTGGCCTTTCACTGTGACCGCTGATGAGTTGACTCAATGTCTGTGTCAGCTTCAGGATCAACTATGTTAACCTTAGGTCACTTCAAGGAAAACTGTGTGTAGAAAGTGATGATTATTTAGCCGCCTACTGCGTTGGCAGATTCTTCTGATTACCATAAAGGTCAAATATGCACATTTTGACTGGTAGTAATGAGTAGTTTTAAAGATGTTTTAGCCTTTTCTTAATCTTGCAGTGTCACTAAGGCTTCTATTGTTATGCACCAAAGAATGTGCCTCTAATTGTACCATTTGCCCTGTTGTAGCTTGTACGTAGAGCCGGTAGTGTGATGTTCCTTGTGATAGCTGTCTGCCACATGTCCTAATAATTATTAGCCTTCAATAAATTTTATAATAAGGTAATCCAAGTCTGGAAAAACCAAAGGTTCTTAAAAAGTTGAAAGCAATATTTAAGAGGCCTATGTGTCAAATTCTGATAATAGCTAGAACAAAATAAGATATTAACATACTTTTCAAGATGTGAAAACCTTTTAAGAACTAGGAAGTATCTTAAAAGATTTAAAATGCCAGATGTGTATATATGACATATACATGTCTGTGTGTATGTGTACATATACTCACATACATATATATGTGTATTTTGTTCATATATTTTATTATTTAAAAGTTCATAAAAAGAGGCTTTTGTCATTCTATTTATCTAAAAATTAATATTTGTGGCAAATTTTCTTATTAACAAACAACACGAATGGGCACTGCAGGTAGAAATAAATTTTCTAGAGAAGAATTGATAGTGGCATTTAACATGTATAAGAAATATGCAGTATGGTTCCATATTTAACACATCCAAGCAATTAGTTCTTTGGGTATTTTCAGAGAAACCAGCTTTAAAATTGACAGGTTCAAAGGATCCAAAGGATCCAAAATGCCATTATACATACACAAAAAAAGGAATAGATATGTAAAATGCTATTTAAATTATAAATCCCAACCAAATTCTGATGCTTCTCTATAAATTGAGTAGGAACGAAACAATTCCAATTTCTTCTTTGTATTTCAATGACTTCTTGGATTTTAATAAGGGCACTAACTAACCTCTTTGATATTCTCTACTTTAATAGCTGTCAAACTTTTCAAAATCCACTGTAGGTGAGTAAATACAATAGAAAAACTAAAAGTAGCTGGAGAAAACACTAATTGGAATGTAAGACAAATTAGGTTGAAAACATAAAAATGTAGGTTAATGCTTCAAGTTTCCATCTTTTTTAGAGATATTAAAATGTGTGGATATAAGAATATAAGAAAAATAGATTCCATATAAGTATGAGGTTAAAAAGTAGATTCACTTTTGGCTGCCTTTGAACTTTCAGTCTTATTTCCCTAAATTAAGATAAGATATTATGCTGAAACTAGTGGTAGAGTGACACCAAAGCCAGACAGTAAAATTTAAATTTTAGTACCGTTAGAAGAGAGATTTAGCATTTTCGTATTTTATGGCCTTATTGAAGTCTTAAAAATGAACATAATTATTTTATGGAAATAACAAGTAAATATTTTCAGTATGCTATTCATAATAATTTGAATTTATCATACATATAAAATATGGTAGACATTAATTCTCACATAATTCCTGCTATGTCTATTACATGAATCTATATGATTCAATCAGAATTAATATATATTGGTCTAAGTTCACATTATACCCAAAATACGGGTTAAAATTTAGCACATTTATTCTACAGATAACCAAAACATCCATAAGAAAATTTACATTTGTGCCTAGGATATATACATAAATCTTATTTGGATTATAGGAATACCAGTAACATTTGAAATCTAAATTTGTTAATCATTGGTAATGAAAAATGGCAAAATATAGGAGTTTCATTTTTTTAAATTTTTTAAATTAAATTGTTTTTTATTGTTTTGTAAATTTGGGGACAAAGAAAACTATCAAATTTGAAAATGTAGTTGACTTTCAGTTGTGAACTGGGTGTTTTTTCCATCTTTTATTATGTTGTTTGGAAATAATGAAACAGTATATGTGGGTATACTGAACTAAGGAATGTGATGTTTCTTAAGTTGCCTATTATACATTTCAAATTAGTAGTTAAGATAGTCTCCTTTTTGGTACTGTTGCTCTATTTAGGAAATTCATTGTGAAATATTGATGATTCTTCTTTTTTCTTCTTTTTTAAACAATATTTAAGATCTGCAAGTCTCTACTTGGAATCCTTTTTCTACACCTTTCTCCTGTAATTCTTTAATGCCATTGTGTGTGTGTGTGTGTGTGTGTGTGTGTGTGTATAATTTGGGTAATATAAAGCCAAAGAATAGAAATTAATAAGGCTAGTGGACAAAACAGATATTTTCGGATATAAAGAGGAATAAATTATAACTGATTTTCCTACACTCAGAAATACGTACATTGCTTGTCTTAAATTTTTCTTCCACTGTGTTTTCCACTGACGTCTGTGTTTTGGTCTATATGTGGTTAAGTTGCGTATACAAAAAGTACTACAATCCCATTGGTATGCTGGAGTCAGCTTGTTCTGGTCCACAGAGCTGATTGTTAAATTTTCAGGAATTTTTTGAGCCAGTTGTTAAAAACTCTTTTTCCTATAACCTTATACTAGAAGTGAAAAAACATTGTTATTAAAAAATAAATTTTATAAACTAATAATTAAATTAAAACTAAAAGTAATAGATACTCATAAGTCATTACATCCTAATTATGTTATTACATTTTACTATTATCTATGCTCTTGATGTTACTTAAATTTCTTATATCTGTATGGTGAAAATACTTTATAATATTGTACTACTGCACATTTCTTTTTGCTCTATTTTCAACGATATTGTATTGTAACTTGAAATTGGCCATGGTAGGAGTATTCAAACCTTGGAAATTGGTAAACACAACAAATCAGGGATTGGTTAATTGTCTTGTGGATTGTCTGGACTTAAGAAAGTGATGGAGATAATGTTAATAGTGCAGTATAAATTTATGAGGTGCCATATTGAGCTGTTACATTGTAACTAGCACCAAAAATTGAGAAAATATTATTTTAGTATTCAAAAACTATTATACGATTCAGTGACATAGTCATTAACATCGTTGATACATGAGTAAAGTTCTGAATCAATGAACACATCTTAATGAATGTGTTCATTGTTTCACTTTTATCTTATTAATATAAATGAAATTATCAACTAACATTCAAGTTGGAACTGTACCCATTCAATAATTGCAACCATGGTTGGCTCTGCATACATCTGGCAAAAATTTAAAAAGACATCGTGTGAAAATCAATTGGCTATATGGAATTTATCAAGGGAAGAATTTTATCTATTTTATTTTAGTATTATAAATTAGGTTCTACACATCCTTTTATCAGAAAAAATATAGTAAACTTATGTAGTTTATATATGTGCATGTGTATATATTTATACACATATATACACCTTTATTTCCCTGAGAGTCACTATGCAAGAGAGATGCAGAGAAATACTAACTTAGCAGTAGCTCATTCTACTTTTTAGAATCTCTGACTATTAGAAAGTTCTTTTATGCTAAGAACATATTGTTTGATTATATTGCTACTCATTGATCTTTGGGAGTTACATGAAGTAATTTTTTTTTTTTTTTTTGAGACAGTCTCGCTCTGTCACTCAGGCTGGAGTGCAGTGGCGCGATCTCAGCTCACTGCAACCTAAGTAAATTATTTTTAAATTGTAGCCATGCAAATCTTCACCCTGAGGTTCCCAAGCCATTTTTCCTCTGGGAGAAATACCCCTTATTCTTCAATCATATGTTGATGAATTGATTTCTAAGATGTCCCATTCTAACTAAGCCCTTTTGCATGCATTTTCATTTTCAACAATATGCTTAAATTTTAATGTAAAAAATGAAACGTAAATGTTTGAAGTTTTTAAAGAGAATAGTGAGAACTTTACATCTTTTTCCAGGGCACTATGTTTCTATCCATCCCATAGAACATTGATTAAATTGGCAAGCATTTGACCCACTGATATCTTGTTCATTCAAAGTCTCTAGGTTTTTTAATAGACAAACTGTTGTTAAGTAAGGAGGCTTCTATTCTGATTTTACTGTTTTATTATTTAGATATTTTGAAGCTGGTGTTTAAAATTCGGTGAGAGATTACATTTATTCTCTCACTTCAATAGTTCTTCTGTACTGTTACGTTTTAAGAGTAATATTTTGAAAGTATTTTGATAGTACTATAACTTGGGACCCAGGAATGGTCAAATTTTGTCCTTCCAATAACTTCTTCTTCACAGACTTCCTGAGGAAACTACATGCAATAGAAAAATGGGAATCATTGTTATACATTGTTAGTAGTTGCACAGTCCTGTGCAGCCTAGGCTATAGACCTAAGCAAGGCTATATGTTCTCTTTTTCAATGATGCACATTAAAAATAGGATCTCCAGTCTCAGATTTGCCTAACTAGGTGAGAAAGGAGAGTCATGATGGCATTTGCGATGTGGAATCTGGTCTGACTTACCTATCCAGTTGATTGCTTGGAGGAGGTAAGGAAGGAGCTACCTGACTGAGCCCACCTCACAGATAATGGCCCCGCCTGGGTCAACTCAGCAGGAAAAGGGAAGAATTCTGGGTTGAGTTGACTTTTGGAGAATAGTAGCCCTTGTAAACTCAGGCTTGATAAATATCCTGGACTCTCTTAGATCAGACTGGCAAATTTCCTTCCCCTGAAGTGTCAATAGGCATCAAGTAAGAGGAAATAGTTTGTAGAAAGTGAACAGAAGAGTCCCTTCTCCCTAACTTAGGCTAGTGTTCTCATTTAACCCATTAGACTGTGTTGTGCCCCTTGGGGCAGGATTTCAAAACTTCATGTGTATTAGTCTGTTCTCATGCTGCTGATAAAGACATACACAAGACTGGGTAATTTACAGAGAAAAAGAGGTTTAATGGATTCAAAGTTCCACATGGCTGGGGAGGCCTTACAATCAAGGCAGCAGACAAGAGAGAATGAAAGCCAAGCAAAAGGGGAAATTCCTTATAAAACCATCAGATTTCGTGAGAATTATTCACTACCACAAGAACAGTATGGGAAAAACTGCCCTCATGATTCAATTATCTCCCACTGGGTCCCTCCAACAAAACATGGGAATTATGGGAGCTACAATTCAAGATGAGATTTGTGTGGGGACACAGCCAAACCACATCAGCAAGGGAGTCCTGCTGTTCTGTTTTGACGTTTTTGAGGCTACCCAATCTCCCACTCTCCCCGAAACCCATCATAATTGGCATTGCAACACTTATCCCCTTGCCAATGGAATCTGCATCTTTTTGTTGCTCCAATATGTTTGAAATGTGTGTGCACAAAATATAAGGTGTTAATTCTAAAGCTATAATATATATCGCAAACACCATTCACCCTCTCTCCACATTTCTACCTAGGGTGTATCTAACCACTTTGTCTGACCTAGCTTAACAGAAGTCGTTATTCAATGAATTTAAATGATATAACAAAGAATAAATCATGTTTGAATAATATAATTCCCTTCTCAGCTTTAAATTAAATTCACACTGAAATGTTAAATTGTATATAATAAACAGTTGAGAAATACAAACATTTCTGTGTGAATTTAAGGCTGGGAAGAGGACACACACACACACACACACACACACACACACACACACACAATCTATATCCACAATAGGTACTAGTTCTCTTCCTCTACTTGTTTGTAATCTGAGTCTTACAGGGAAGGCTTTTGACTCATTCCACAGACATGCAAAAAAAATATGTATATTGTAAAAAAAATCAAACAGTATTCAGAAGTATATGGGAGAAAGTAAAGATTGCTTGAAATCCTATCACACTTAGATGCCACTATTAATGTTTTAGTGATGATAATTTTCACGAATCTCTTTCATATATACACAGTCATTACCATTTTACAAAACATGGGGACACATCATACATTCTCTTCTATTCTTGATTCCCATTTATATTTTTAAAAGTATAGCATTTTAAAGTTTTTATCTTACTCCCCTCTTAATTTCTTTACTCTCTTTTCTTTGAACCTTATGCACTCTTCATCCATGATCTGTGGTCATATTATCATCTATAAGTATTTGTATATGGCCCTTTGATGAGAGTTGAACAATCTTCTTTCACTGTCTAGGTTCTGAACAAATTGAGAAATAAAAGTAGCAAGGAGAGGCCAACAATATAGTACAATTTACACAAGGCTAAGTTGAAACATGTGAAAGCCAGTGGGTCTGCAAATTTAACTTCAGATTCAGGTTGACTTAACCTCCCAGTAGCAGGAACTGCTCAGCTGGAGCAGGTTCATCATCCTTTGTATCTATAGGGGAGGCAAAGGCTTGCCCTGAAAGATGTAGAACAGAGGAGCAGAGAAGAGCAAGAGTGCCTGTGAGCAGGCCCACTGCAAGAGAAAAGGGCTGTGGTGGATTAGAACAGACCTCCTCCAGGGGCTACAGCTGCTCCAGGAGTTGCAGAGCAGAACTTTTCCCCAGAGGTCCTCAAACCTCAAATAAACAAAATGGTTCAGATAAATCAAACATATCCAGTATATTCTTCCCAAATGTATTATGAATATCACTCTACGTCCCCAGGAATTAAAATTTAAGATACTTCAACATGAGAAAAAATGTTAATACTAAACAAGGGTTCTTCCCAGGGCATGGCTGTAGATTTCTTTTTTGTATCATTTAAACAGAATCATATTTGTATACACCTCTTTGTTCTTACTTTTCTTCATTCATGAATACACCGAAGATATCTGTCAATATGAACAAGTATAGAACTAACTGATTTTTTGTGATCGGTGCAGGCTCTTCTATGGTAGAGATACACCGCAATTTATTCAACTATTCACATTTTTTACTTTCCTTATGAAAACTTTGCCTTATATAATTTTAATTTTTTATGTAGTTAATATGTCTTTCTAAATATATTCTGAGTATTCCGTTTTAACAAAAATGGTCCATGCAAACATATATGTACATTCTTCCAGAATTTTTGAGGCTTTATTTTCGCATGTAAGTCTTTATTTAGAATGGAGTGAACTGTAAACAATAATATGCTACTCTGACTAATATTTTATTAAACATTTTTGTACATAGGTCTTTAATGTGCTGATCTTGCTATTTCTCTGGGATAGATTTCCTAGAGTAAAGACTATTGAGTTGAAGGATGTGAAATTATAATAGATATTGCTAGGCTTTCATATGAGTTGTAACAGTTCACCTTTTCACTGGTAATGTGTAACAGGACATATCTACTTGAATACTCACAGCATTAAATATTCCCACTTACTTTTTCACATTGGCCAATCTAATAAGTGTAATGTAGTAGCTTCCAGTTATGTGCTGGCCTGCTTTATTACTTCATTGAGGATTCTGGTAAAAATTCACTTTACTAAGGTAATTCCAGACTAATATATCTATAATAGCCAATCTCCCTCATCATTATTCCTTATCCAGACTTTACATTTTTAAAATTTTGTACCACTGATCATCAGGTTATTTTTCTTTTCTTTTCTTTTCTTTTTTTTTCTTTCTTTCTTCTTTTTTTTTTTTTTTTTGATGGAGTCTCACTGTCACCCAGGTTGGAGTGCAGTAGCATGATCTTGGCTCACTGCAACGTCCGCCTCCTGGGTTCAAGTGATTGCCCTGCCTCAGCCTCCTGAGTAGCAGGGATTACAGGTGCGTGCCACCACGCCCAGATAATTTTAGTATTTTTATTGGAGACAGGGTTTCACCATGTTGGTCAGGCTGATCTCAAACTCCTGGCCTCGTGATCCACCAGGCTCAGCCTCCCAAAGTGCTAGGATTATAGACATGAGCCACTGTGCCCAGCCTAGTTTATATATTTTCCTTGTATATAATCTCTTCTACCGTCAACTAAAATAGAAGCTTCGTAAGAGCAATAACTGTTCTTTTTTGCTTGATGTTGAATTCCTAGCACCTAAAATTTAATAAACAATTAATTTGTGTTTTCCTATATATTGGTTGAATTTTTTTACTGTCATTTGTATTTGTATTTGTATTGGTCATTTGTATTTGCTTTTCTTTCAATTGCTTATTCATATCATTTAACTATATTTATAATTACTTTATCAATTTTGAGGTGTTTTTGGTGTACTACAGATGTTATCTAATATATTGCAAATAATTCTCTCATTTTTTACTTTATGATCAGTTTGCCTTTTATTTTAATTTTTATATAGCAAATATGTTTATTATTTATTTTTTACATATATTTACATATTTATTACATATTTTTGAGGTTTTATTTATGTTTACATTTAAGGTTTTACCTTATCTAGAATGAGAATGAGCTCAACATTATTTTCTGCAAAATGGATATCTACTACACCAGGAACATTTTAAAGTTAATCATTATTCTCCACTAAATGGAATTATCACCTTTGTCATATATTAAATTCCTTATACATTTGAATCTGTTTTTCAGTCCTAACGTTTCAATTAATCTATTTCTATTTTGATTACTTTAATTTTATTTTTAAATATTTTGGGTTATTCTAAACTTGATATTCCTAGAAACTTTGATATTATTTTATCTCAGTACAACACAAACTACAATACTATTAGGTGTTTATGCAAATTGCATTTAAGTCATTAATTTGAGGGACAATATATATTTGGCTTAATAGTAAATCTTTCAATCCAAAAACACATGTATTAGTTACTTTTTGTTGCATAATAAGCCATCCTAAAATGTTGTGGCTTAAAATACAATAAGTAGTTATTATCCTTTCAATTTCTGTGGTTCAGAAATTTGGGAGTGTCTTGGTTAGAAGGCCTTGGCTTGGGGGTCTGTCAGGGAGTTGCACTCAGATAATGGCTGGGGCTAAAGCCACTCAAAGGCCTCTCGCTCACATGTCTGGGCTAGAAAGGAGTGCCAATGTCACATTGAGAGATGGGATATATATTGTTGCAACTATTATTTAAAATTACCATCTCCCACAACATGGTATACCTTCTCATTTATTCTGTCCTTATTTTATAGGCTTTCACAGAATTTTAGTTTCATTTTTATGGATCCTACACACTTCATGTTAAATTTGTTCTTGAATACTTTAAAATTGTTGTTTCTATTGCAAGTGGAATATTTTCCTTTTTATTTCTATCTTCTTTTTGCTAGTATAAACGAAAGTTATTGATAGTTGAATATTTGTCTTAATCTAGCCACTTACCACATTTCCTCATATATTCAAGTAGTTTTTAATGGAATCTTTTGGGTTTTCTTAGATATTCAGTAATATTATTAGCAAAAGAGATAATTTTCCAAAATGATACTGATTGGTTTTTCTTCTCTATTCTAGACAGAAAAATCTCTGAAGAGATGTTGGATAATAATAGATAGCAAGCATCTTGTTCTTGTTCCTTCTTTTAAAATAAATGGTTTTCTATTATCAGATAGATTGATACTTGCTATTGCTTTTGCTAAATAATCTTTATCAAATTTAATTAACTTCTATTTCTATTCTACTTGAATTGCCTTAAAACATTGGCATTATCTGTATTTTACAAGTTAGATGGAACTGTGAACCATGTAGTCTTGATGTCTTTTTAAATAATCAAATTTTAAAACCATTATTTTGATCTCTTCTGTGATACTTATTTCATAAATTTCCTCCAAAGTTTCCACTTTGCTTGTAGAGTTATAGTGCTCACTGATTTATCTATGCTATTGATTATTTTCTGAATCTCAGGTTCAGACGGTTGCATTAATTATACGTTTGTTGCAGTTAACTACACACCCTTTCTTATTTTTTGAATTCTAGCTCATGGCTCTTTACATTTTCTCTAATATTATCAATTGCTTAATTCATGGTGGTTTTGTTATCCCTGTAGATGATCCTCTCAGTACTCTACCTTCTCAGTTCCTATTAACACTGAAGTCAGCTAATGTTACTCCTCATCTCAAAGCCATCCAGTGGATCTCCATTAACCTTCTCACCCTGTCTCCTACTACTATTCCTTTCATTCTTCCTGCCACGGCCACACCGGCCTGGTTGTGGTTCCTCAAATATGCCATGCGATTCCCTCCTTCACTGGAGAACTTTAACCCAGGTAACCGCATGGTTTGTCCCTGATCTCATTCAAGTCGTGGCTAAAATTCACTTCATAGAGAAGCCTTCCATAACCACCCTATTTGAAACTCCAACTCCTCTCTCGTTCTCTCTAACGTCTTTCCTCCTTGTTTTTCTCCGTAGCACTTGTCACTATCTGACATATTAGATTCTTTTATTTATTTATTTTGTTTATTATCTCTCATACTCAAAAAAGGGCATACTGTTTACCCAGAATATTAAGGAAGGTATAACTAAATATTTACTGAAAAAAATACGTTGTCTTCAGGATAGCCAAAATTTTTACAAGGCAAACTAGATCTCTAGTTATGTGGAGAAAAGAGGAGAAACAGAGAGAGAGAGGAAGAAAGAGAGAGAATGCCTGACAGAAGCTGTTTTACCTTTTGTGCCCAACTTCAGAAGCCACTCACCCCACCATGTACTACTGGTCAAAGCAATTACAAAGATTAATGTGGATTAAAAGAAATAAACATATCTGAATAATTATTTTCAAAATTTTCCTTTTTGTCTTTAAGAGGATTACTAAAGTTTTATCTGATTTTCTGATCCTTAAAAATACCAACTTTTAGAACATTTATACTATTTTTTTGTTTATTTATTTTTCAGATATTATTGTTATTTTAGTGTCTTTTAGTTTTTGTTCTTTTTATAATTTCTTGAGATAAGGTATAATCCCATTTATCTTTCATCTTTCTTTTTAATAAGAAGATATCTTAAAATCTGTTTTTCTCTTTGGATAGTTTTAGCAATGTGTTAAAATTAAGTTTTGGTAGAAAAACTTAATTAAAAAATTTCTAAATTAAAAAATTTAATTTTAATACTCTCTTTGGACTAAGCATATTTTTAGGCTAAAGTTTTTTATTTTCTCATAAGATATGCTAGTAATTTTACAATATTTGTTTTTAAATATAGTTTATTTTGATCAAAGAAAATGCTGTATTATTAATTTTCATCAAAGAAAATGCTGTATTATTTTGATCAGAGAATATAAATGTTCTACATTATAAGATTTAAGGGTTTTTTTGTAGTCAATTGCATAACAGATTTTTGAAGTGATTCCATGGATATTTAAAAATGTTTATTTCTATTTATATCTATTTCATTCTTTTATTGAATTTAATTCATCTGTATGTTTATTTTTAAAATGTTCATAAATTTTTAATAATGGTTGCTTTAAATATTTACCTTCTTTATTTTGGTGCTTTTACTTTCACATAATTCCCTTTTTTTCTATCTGTACCTTAATTTTAAATTCTATCTTGTTTATTAGTAATATCACTACTCATATTTTCTTTGTGTCTTCTGATATTTCATAGCTAGTCCTACTATCTGTAAATTTGCCTAGTTAGACATAAAACTTTTTTTTTTTTAGATGGAGTTTCGCTCTTGTTGCCTAGGCTGGAGTGCAATGGTGCTATCTCTGATCACCGCAACCTTTGCCTCCCAGGTTCAAGCGATTCTGCTTCCTCAGCCTCCTGAGTTGCTGGAATTACAGGCATGCACCACCACACCCGGCTAATTTTGTACTTTTAGGAGAGATGGGATTTCTCCATGTTGGTTAGGCTGGTCTCAAACTCCCGACCTCAGGTGATCTGCCCACCTTAGCCTCCCAAAGTGCTGGGATTACAGGCGTGAGCCACTGCGCCTGGCAAAAACTCTTTTATACCATCTAATTTGATAGCATCTGCTGTCAAAAATCAGATTTTATCTTGTTTACATTTAACATAACAACCAATATTTTATTTTACTCTTTTAATCTTAATTTATATTCATTTTTAAATACTGTTTTTTCAGATTAAGTTCTACTGTACTTTTCCATCCCACTAGTTACTCCTGTTTACCCTATTATTTCTTAGTCTTTTAATATATTACTTTCTCCTATCACATTCTTTGTTCCTCCACCCACTGAAAAAACAAGAGCCAACATTATCCCTTTACAATGCCTTTGTCTATTCATTTTTATGTAGACAACAGATTACTGAAATACATATAGCTTCATCTTACCATTAAATTCCAGGTAATCCAATCTGAAGGCTCCATTGTGACCCAATGATCCAAACGCTTAATAGGGTACCTTAGAATATCACAATACCAGCTCAACACCCACATTTAGAGCCAAAAGTTATTGTTACTTAGTGATTTCTCTGAGAAGGAATTGTAGGCAGAGAAAAACATAAAACAAGAAAGAAAGAAACTCTTCCAAATTTTATGTAGCATGATTCCCTGTCATTTCATGCCAGTTATACAAATTTTATGTGTACAATTTCAGTTCAATGAATAGAAATCTGTTATCAAGGGATTAGTGTGCTCTTCCAAGGCTTTTATAGCTGGCACTTCTTGGGTGTTCTTCTAGGTCTATATCCTCAGATCCTCCAAAGGAAGAAGGGAATTTAGACAGATGCTTCTGCTCAATATCTTGTAGAAATTCCAGAGTTATTGTTCCTATTTCCCCCTACCACTAACTTAAATCTATATATTGAGACCAGAATAATCAATTGTGCCTGAAAAGAGAGATACTGAAAATAAGAATAAGCCAATGAGAGAGTGCTTATGGACCAGAAAGAGAGCCCTTGTTCTCCAGGACATCAGCAGGTGCTTAGACCTGTCAGATTAGCAGCTCCCTCCTCTCTTTCAGTAGATCCAATAAGAATAGGCAGATAGAAAATGTGCAGTGAGGAGTTGGAAGAGTATCCTCCTTTTCAAAAGCATTATACACTTTTTGTAATTAATTGCAGTTGTTTTTATGAATTTTAGTTTCCCTACAAAATTATAAATATTTTTGGGTGGGTGTGTATTAATCTGTTCTCATGCTGGTAATAAAGACATACCAGAGACTGGGTAATTTATAAAGGATGGAGGTTTAATTAACTCACAGTTCAGCATGGATGTGGAGGCCTCAGAAAACTTAACAATCATGGTGGAAGGGGAAGCAAACACATTCTTCTTCACATGGTGACAGCAAGGAGAGAATGAGTATCCAGAGAAGGGGGAAGCCCCTTATAAAACGATCAGATCATGTGAGAACTCACTATCACGAAAACAGGATGGGGGAACTGCTTTCATGATTTAATTATCTCCACCTGGCCCTTCCCATTATATATTGGGATTATCGGAACTAAAAATCAAGAGGAGATTTGGGTGTGGACACAGCCAAATCATATCATTCTGCCCCTGGCCCCTCCCAAATCTCATGTCATCACAATTCAAAACACATTCATGCCTTTCCAACAGTTCCCCAAAGTCTTAACTCACACAGCATTAACTCAAAAGTCCAAATCCAAAGTCTCATTTGAGATAGGGCAAGTCCTTTCCACCTATATGCCTGTTAATCAAAAGCAAATTAGTTACTTCCTAGATACAAAGTGGGTACAGGAATTGGGTAAATACACCTATTCTAAATGGGAGAAATTGTCCAAAACAAAGGGGCTACAGGCCCCATAGAAGTCTGAAATCCAATAGGGCAGTCATTAAACCTTAAAGTTTGAAAATTATCTCCTTTGACTGCGTGTCTCACATCTAGGTCATGTTGATGCAAGAGGTGGGCCCCAAAAGCCTTGGAAAGCTCTACCCGTGTGGCTTTGCAGGTGCAAGCCCCAGCCCTAGGGCTTTCACAGCTGGTGTTGAGTGTTGGAAGCTTTTCCAGGCACACAGTGCAAGCTGTCTGTGGATCTACCATCTGGGGTCTGGAGGATAGTGGCCCTCTTCTCACAGCTCCACTAGGCAATGCCCCAGTGAGGACTGTGTGTGGAGGCTGTGACCCCACATTCCCCTACCCCACTGTCCCAGCAGAGGTTCTCCATGAGGGCTCCACTGCTGCAGCAGACTTCTGCCTGGACATCCAGGCATTTCCATACATCCTCTGAAATCTAGGCGGAGGCTCCCAAACCTCAATCCTTGACTTCTGTGCACTTGCAGGCTCAACATCAAGTGGGAGGCGCCATGGCTTGGGGTTTGCAACCTCTGAAGAAATGGCCTGAGCTGTAAGTTGACCCTTTTTAACCATGGCTAAAGCTGAAGCAGCTGAGACTCAGGGCAGCATGTCCTGAGGTTGCCTAGAGCAGGGGGACTCTTGACCCAGCTCTGGAGGCATTTTCCCCATTGTCTTGGTGATTAACATTTGGCTACTAATTACTTACGCAAATTTCTGCAGTAGGCATGAATTTCTTCCTAGAAAATGGGGTTTTCTTTTCTATTGCATTGTCAGGCTGCAAATTTTTCAAACTTTCATGTTCTGCTGCGTCTTGAACGTATCATCACTTAAAAATTTCTTCTGCCAGATACCCTAAATTATCTCTCTCAAGTTCAAAGTTCCACAAATCTCTAGGACAGGGGAAAAATGCCGCCAGTCTCTTTGCATAGCAAGAGTGACCTTTAATCCAGTTTCCAATAAGTTCCTCATCCCTATCTGATACCACCTCAGCCTGGACTTTATTGCCCATATCCCTATCAGCACTTTGGTCATAGCCATTCAACAAGTCTGTAGAAGTTCTAAACTTTCCAACATTTTCCTTATCTTCTTCTGAGCCCTCCAAGCTATTCCAGCCTCTCCGTTACCTAGTTCCAAAGTCACTTTCACATTTTTGGGTATCTTTACAGCAGTGCTGCCATACCCTGTACCAATTTACTGTATTAGTCTGTTCTCACACTGCTATAACGACATATCCAAGACTGAGTAATTTATAAAGGAAAGAGGTTTAATTGACTCACGCTTCTGCAGGGCTGGAGAGGCCTCAGGAAACTTTCAATCATGGCAGTATGGGGACCAAACATGTCTTTCTTCACATGATGGCAGCAAGGAGAAATGCTAAGCAAAACAGGGAAAAGTCCCTTATAAAACCATCAGATCTCATGAGAACTCACTATCATGAGAACAGGATGGGGACTGCCTACATGATTCAATTATCTCCACCTGGTCCCTCCCACGACATGTGGAGATTATGAGAACTACAATTCAAAATGAGATTTAGGTTGGGACACAGTCAAACCATATCAGGGAGAAAGGTATACTTGATTCTTTTTGAAATTATAATAGTTATTATTTCTTACCATACTGAGATGGTATCTTAATGACTGACTGAATTCATCACAGACTAATGCATCATTTTAAAAAAAATTAAGTCTAGTCAAATGCAACAGTAGAAGTGGAGAAGGAACAAGAAAATCTAACTGCTTGTGATCAATTTAGTTGTAAACACTGCTGCACTTGGATCATTCTCATCTTAATAGTTTCTGCTTGCTTTTCTCATATTTCAAATTAGTTTTTGAATTTTTCTAACATCAAGAGCTAGCTAGTTATTTAATGAAATAAAAGATGTGTGGATTCTGTTACTTTGTGTCTGGTCCTTAGTAAGGACTGAATAAATGTTGGATCTTACTATTAATAATGGTGTTTCTGTATTATACATAGAGATGATGAATGTGCAGGAAAAGTGACCTGTGACATACCATTAGTAAGTTATTTCCAAATTTACAAAATAGTTAATTAGTATTTTTTGGATATGATAATTTAAAAAACTGAGTTTAACTGTGCCAACATACAGTCCACATTCTCTGCCTTTTTAAAAAAGTAAAAGTCACAGTACGTTAGGAGATATTATAATTATATTATGTCACAAATAAAAATACACTGTGCTTGTTTTATTTCCCAAATTATTTTAAGTATGTAAAAAGCATCCATTTTATAACATATACCAGAATTTTATGGAGAATTGAAGTCATAGTCACTAGTTTGTATAATGTATGTAATATTTTAAAAATAACTCCATGCTTCCTTATTAGCAAGACAGTTTTTCTTTCTACACCCTGCCCACTATTAAAGTTAATCCATTAGAATAGAGTCCGGGAGAAAGAAGATATTACTAAGGTAAATCCCTCACTGGAGAGAAGAGGAAAAAAAAAATGTCTTTTAAAGTAGAGGCAAGGGACAACTATACTTTAAAGATTGAGGGAAGAAGAAAAAAAGAAGCAAGTGGTGAGATACTTGTGTTCTGACCTCCCTTTTCCAGCATGAAATCTTAAGAGAGATGAAGAAGCCTGCAAAGGTTAAGGTGAGAGTTGAGAGCAAAGTGTGTTTTGCTTCACTTCCTGTTGTGAGTCAGCAAGGGTCTGCCCTGCAGGTGGAAGCATCAGATAGGAAGAAGTGGCACATTGAATAACTATTCCCTCCCCCCGTTTGACTTCCCTGTGGTATGGAAATGATCTAGAATCATCTGTGTACCCTGAGGGAAAGCTGAATATAGCAAGCCAGTAGAGATTGTCAGCAGAGGTGGCAGGAAATAGGTGTAAAGGTGATCCTCTAGCCAAGCACTATGGGACAGGCTGCCTGGGCAGCCTGGGCAAAGGATCAGTCCCATTTAGGAATTTATAGTCATGTGATAGCAGAGGTAAACTGAGTCAGCAATAAGGGCAACCAATTCCTGATGAATCCAAGAAAGAACAGATGACCAGATCACGGACCTTCTGATTTCCTGGTGCCTAAAGGTCTGGGATTTCCCTCAAACCTCCACATTATGTCTCCCTTATATCATAAAGCAGTAAGCCCTAGAGCCACATGTCACGGTCTGGAGGGGTATGCTTTCTACATTATGTGAGAGCTCTGTGTGGTAAAAGCTATAGGCTGAGCCCTTATCATGATAAATGGTAGCTGATAGGATTTAGTAAATCCTCTCTTAAGATAATAGCACTGCTTGCTGATATGTTGCCTTGCTGAAAAATCTCATTTCAAACATCAAAAGTGAAAGATTAACTATTTTCATACAAATCCTAATATCCCACTAAGCAAATGGACGCTTTAGACCAAAAAGGCCAAGTATTTACTTGGAAGGAGAAAAGAGATTCATTAACAAGTTTGAAAGTAACATCTCAGTTATAGTTATTTTAAAAACTAGTCAGAACATCACCTAAATACTATAGATGCATATCTTCTTTATTGTACATAGAAGCAAAGTTAATTAGAGCTAAAAGAGATCATATAAATTATCTATTCCAGCCTCAGAAATGAGAAATCTGAGATCCAAAAAGGTTTAGATAGCTTGCCTTGGGTCACATATTGAGTATAGAATAAGTCCAGACAAGAACCCATTCTTGATTCTTATTCTAGTGCCTCCTTTCCTACCCTTCATCTCCACAAATTTGACAATTTCTTATCCTTGAACATTTGTTCATTCATCTGTAAGTATTTGAAGACAGAATGCTTCATTGATCTTCCTTTTGCAGATTCAATTTCCTGCTTACATTCTGGCTCCAAAAGGAGCTTGCTCAAAGAATGACTTCTGGGCAAATTATATGATGATCTTAGTAATTTAGAAACATCACGCCAATATTAGACTTCTTAATTCTATTTTTTTAATTGCAGATATCTAGAGAATTCTTCATTCTGGTCAAGAAATTTTCATGGTAATGGTTTTGATTTTTAAAGAGACTTAAATGTTTCTTTGAAAAGGGAGACCTAGAAAATTCTTCCACTATTATTAATTCTCAGAAAATAATTTAATTGAAACTCACTGAAGCTAATTAAAAGGATAATTTCTCATTTTGCTTTGTGGTCCCATGGACTTAATTCAACTGAAGAGGTGTATTTTTTTTATTTTTTATTTTTTTGGAGGTAACTGTGCTAAGAGTCAGCATCTGGGGAACAAGATGAGAAATGCCCTCATATTTCTATTCTTCTTATCTCATGACAAAAACATCTTGTACAAGTTTACTCTTTCTGAATAATTTCACCCTTTTCATGCATACTTAAATTATTTCCTTTTTTAATGCTAAGTAAGTTTCTTATGAATTTTTTAAAATTTTTGTTTTATATATAATAACTATCTAATGTAATTCAGCAAACACTTGTTTACTTTATAAAGATTAACCATTTTATTTTTGTTTTTAATTTTTATTTTTTTAGACACAAGGTCTCATTACATTGCCTAGGCTGGAGTGCAGTGACTATTTACAGGGTTGATTATAGCTCACTGCAGCCTCAAATTCCTGGCCTGAAGTGATCCTCCTGTCTCAGCTTCCCCAAATAGCTGGTACTATAGATACCCATGACTGCACCCGGCTTTAATTTATTTTTATTTAACACTTTGTACTCCTTATTACATGGCAGGCAGTACTAAATGTTTCATAAGAGTTAATGCAGGTATGGACTATTATACACTGCCCCATTTTATAAATAAAGATATTTAGACACAGAAAACTTTAACAGTCAAACTCAGGTATTTCTTACATAGATGCATATTCTCAATGTTGATTATAGGAGCCATGCTTGCTACTAGGAATACTAAGAAGAATGAAACACTATGCTCTAAAGAAACTTAGCTTACAACGTACGGTTTGGTAGATACAGATATATAAAAACAGCAGTGTTCATTATTTTGAATATATGTAAAAAGTGCTATGGGAAAATAGAAAAAGGATTTCACAGGAAGGAGGAACACTGAAGTTGTGCCTTAAAAATGAGGAGAGTTTCATCTAAGTAGAATGTTATTTAGGAAAACGTAGAAAAAAAAAAAGAGCAAATACCAGCCAGTCTAAAAGTGCAAGATGTTTCCTGGAAATAGATTCATCTAGTGTGGCTGGGAGTTGAAAAGAAGTGATAATAAAAGTACATGAAGAGTTAGAGCAGGGCCAGATTAAAAATGGCATTCAATGTGAGGGTCAAAGTTCTAAATTTATCTTGGTGGTGGAGGGGGTTATCTAAGGTTTTTTTTTTTTTTTTGAGAAGAGTTTCACTCTTGTTGCCCAGGCTGGAGTACAATGGCGCCATCTTGGCTCACTGCAACCTCCACCTCCCTGGTTTGAGCAATTCTCCTGCCTAAGCCTCAGGAGTAGCTGGGATTACAGGCGCAGGCCACCGTGCCTGGCTAATTTTGTATTTTTAGTAGAGATGGGGTTTCTCTATGTTAGTCAGGCTGGTCTTGAAATCCTGACCTCAGGTGATCCGCTTGTCTCGGCCTCCCAGAGTAGTGGGATTACAGGCGTGAGCCACCACCATGCCCAGCCTCTTAAGTTTTTTTTTGTTTTGTTTTGTTTTTTGGTTTTTTTTTGCATATGGAATTATATGACTGCTTTCGAATTTTAGAAATGTTAATCTAGGTCAGATGTTATGTTAGTCTAGCTCACGCCTGTCATCCTAGCACTTTGGAAGGCTGAGGCAGACGGATCGCTTGAAGTTAGGAGTTCAAAACCAGCCTGGCCAACATGGCGAAACCCTATTTCTACTAAAAATACATGAATTAGTGGGGGTGGTGGCACACACCTGTGATCCCAACTACATGGGAGGCTGAGGCAGGAGAATTGGTTGAACTCAGGAGGTGGAGGTTTCAGTGAGCCAAGATAGTGCCACTGCACTCCAAAAAAAGGTGTTAATCTAGCCATGATGTGAAAAATGGATTTGAGTGAGAAAAGACTGGGATGGGGCTACCAATTAAGGGCTGCTACAGCAGCTCCGGTATAAAAGAAAATTAAGGCCCTAAACAATGATAGTGCCAATGGGAATAAAATGAAGGAAAACAAAAAAATATGAGAAGACTGACAAGTTTACTAGACAAGATAATGGGTTTGTTTTTGGAAACAATCAGTTTCAGAGGACAATGTCCACAATGTGGTTGCAAAGACAGGTGAAAAAGAGACTGGAGCTTGAAATATAGATTCGAGACTCATTAGGAATTATGACAATGGGAGACATGGGTTTAGATAAATGCAGAATGGGAGAATGGGGTGGGGATAAATACAGAGTCAAAAGTCGGGTGAAAGAGAATGGAATGTATCAGAAGAGACAGAAAAGAAAGACAGCCATGGGAAAGAAGCATCCAAAATTCAATGAAAGAAAATGTTTTAAGAAGGAATAAGTGGTTAGCCATCTTAAATGCAACAGAGAATAGTAGTGGGATGAGGACCATACAATTTGGTAGTTAGAATTCCAATTAGCATAAAATCTTTTTTGTTGTTGTGGCTTCAATTCTGTAGGCTGAATGCAGTTTGCTGAATTGTGGCCCTGAAGGATGTCCATGTTCTAATTCCTGGTACCTATGAATGCCACTTTATATGGCAGGGACTTTGCAGATGTGATCAAGTTAAGGATTTGAGATGAAAGTAGCTGAGATTATCCAGGTGGGCCAAATAATGTTATCACAGTGTCCCTATAAGAGGGAAGAAGAGGGAGATACAGCTAAAGAAGTCAGTGTTAGGACTGAAGCTGTGCTAAGCTGCTGGCTTAGAAGGGGGTTCAGGAAGGGACCATGAGCTGATGAATGCAATGCATGCAGCTCTAGAAGCTGGAAAAGGAAGGAAATGACTTCACTCAGTGCCTCTGGAGGGACAGTTGACCCTGTTTCTCACATATACTGCTTTTCCTCACTGCAGCTTAAAGCCAACCAAAGTTGAGGGGCAATGGGAAAGCTTAATATTAACCTGCATTGGACTTTTTAGTATCTAGGATATGAAACTATGTTAGTATGTAGGAGTGCCCAGTGTGCCTGAGATTTCATGAAAGAATAGCACATGAGATAGCTAGCAGTGAAAAAGAACACACTGATTGCATCCAGATACTCCTGAATCTCGCTTATTCAATAGGGTACTTATGCTACAAATAATGTAATTATGGCTCACCAAGAGTAGAAAATCTTCAAAAAGTTTAAAGACAAACAGAGGCGGATGGTGGAAAATGATTAAGTAAATGATATTCTCATTTACTTAATCTCAGGATCAATAGTGACATAGTTTGGATATGTGTGGTGGCCCAAATCTCATGTTGAATTGTAATCCCCAATGTTGGAGGCAGGTAGTTGGATCATGAGGTTATATCTCTCTTGAATGGTTTAGCATCATCCCCTTGGTGCTGTTCTCATGAGATCTAGTTGTTGAAAAGTACATGGCACCTCCTGGCTCCCTCTCTCACTCTTGCTCTGGCCATGTGATGTGTCTGCTCCCCCTTTGCCTTCTACCATAATTGTAAGTCTCCTGAGGCCTCCCCAGAAGCCAAGAAGAGGCCAACACCATGCTTCCTGTACAACCTGCAGAAATGAGAGCCAATTAAACCTCTTTTCTTTATAAATTACCCAGTCTCAGGTATTTCTTTATAGCAATGTGAGAATAGCCTAATAAAAATAGTTTAATAGAATACCATTTGTAAAAAGTGGATAATTAGATATAATTCTTTCAAAAGCTAAATACGAGATGACTATTAAGTAAAATGCAAAATATAAGACCATACATAGCAGGGATCACAAATTGAAATGTCTACCAGAGGTTTCAGATTAAAAATAGAGTCTGATAGCCTTGGTAGACTAGAGAAGACATAACCTCTAAAGAGAACTGCTTTAACCAGTCATTGACAGGAGGAGATGGTGACACTCAGCCCTCACTAGATTTTCCAGTTCTCAACAGAAGGAAAAACAAGTAATTCTGAATATGTGAAATCTTCTGAGTTTGATAAATTATAGGCAACTGTATTAGTTTGCAATTGCTGCTATAAAAAATTCCACACATTTAACAACTGAAAACAACACAAATGTATTCTCTTAACAGTTCTAGAGGTCAGAAGTCTAAAATGGGTATGCAGGATGATTACTCCTTCCAGAGGATCCAGGCAAGAACCCATTTGCTTGTCCTTGCCATATTCCAAAGGCTACCTACATCCTTTGGATCATGGCTCCCTTCTTGTATCTTCAAAGCCAGCAGGGTAACTTCTTCAAAGTTTTTCTCCATCCCTCTGCCTCTGTTTTCACATCTCTTTCTGACTCTGACTCCTCTGGCATCTCATCTCTCATAAAGACCATTCTGATTACATCAGACCCACTGTGATAATCCAGGATGATCTTCCCATCTCAAAATCCTTAATCATATCTGCAAAATCCCTATTGCCATATAAGGCAACATTCGCAGGTGTTGGCAATTAGGACATAGACATATTTGGGGGCCATATATCATCACAACAACCAATTCCCAAATTGCAGTATGTTAGTCAACATCAAAAAGCTAATTAAATATGTCAATGAGGCAAACTCTTCTTGCAGGCTGTCAGTTTGTAATTTTTGGAACTTTTCCTTGGGTTCTTTACCTTTTTTACTCCTCTCACTTCTTGCAGCACATCTTATATAATAACGGGTTTCACACTTGGGAATAGCATGTGCTGTGAAGTGAAAAATGTGATAGTGAAGTTTAATATAATTCTGTGGCTGGGTGCAGTGGCTCATGCTTGTAATGCCAGCACTTTGGGAGGCCGAGGTGGGCGGATCACGACGTCAGGAGTTCAAGACCAGCCTAGCCAACACAGTGAAATCCTGTCTCTACTAAAAATTCAATAATTAGCTGGCTGTGGTGGCCAGCACCTGTAATTCTAGTTACTCGGGAGGTTGAGGCAGGAGAATCGCTTGAACCTGGGAGGCAGAGGCTGCGGTGAGCCAAGATCGTGCCATTGTCTAGACTCCATCATATATATATATATATATATATATATATATAAAATATATATATATGCATACTTGTGTATATATATAATATATGCATACTTGTATATATATATATGTAACTTGTATATATATATATATATATATATATATATAAAATTCTGTGAGCCAAGGATTGGGGCAACACTCTTAAAAATGCACTTTTATTTTGATTTCAGTTAAAGACTTAAAATGCATTTTAATTAAGTATATTTTGAATTGTTTGCATATGATTTTCTAAGTCATTTGTCTACAATATAATCTGTAGTTCTTACCTAACATAGATATCAGTCAAAATAGATGTTAATGATTTTTAGTTGTAGAAATATTATGATTTATCAAAGTCATTTATCACATTGGCAAATCCAAAATATTTATAAAAGCAACATAACAACATATAGCACATTTTATCTCAATTGTCCTATTAATGTTTTGTCAGGTCTTTTTGGTATTGCAGAAAATAATAAAAACATTTCTGACAACAAAATCATCATCCAGGGCAAGGCTGATGGTCCTAAAAATAATGCATGTGTAGCTTGTGTCTTAGAAGCAAGTTTTGTCAGAAACAAAAGAAAAACCTTTTGTTCTCTAGTTAATTACTTCATGATGTTGTAGGTACATAATTCTTTCTGAAGAAACCAACCCATTTTAAGGGAAATCACAAAATATTACAGATTACACCATTCAAAACCATTAAAAAATATGGAAGATGTTGACGTTACATAATAAAGAATCTGTGTTAATGTGAAAGAATTTAAGCTTAGGCAACCAGTGCTTCAGTAATGTTTTGATTTCTGTCCACATAAAAATCCTCTTTTGTAAATAAAAAAGGGGAAATATTTCACTGTGGCATGTTCATCTGTTACTTGAAAAATCAGTGAGGTCCTGCAGTTAATCACAGCACTTTCTAATGAGATTTAAAGTTAGAGCTGTCCTCAGTTTTCTTGTGTGCAGATATAAAACATTTGCTCACCAAAACCAGCTCATTTTCTTAGCTTTGCGTTTTGCTTCTAGTGTGGGCTAGTTCAGCACTCAAAGATACAGATTTCCTACTATGTTGTATTTCCAGAAATGCCTGTCTCTTCCATACGGGTGTACAACTTTTAACAGTAAAAATTTGAGATGGAAGGGGATTCAAAAGCAAAATCTGTCTGCTTGCAAGATACTCAGGGAAATATAATCTCCATTTATTAAATTTGACTGCACTGTCATACATAAAGCCGTGGGAGGGAAAAATCTCTTGAAGCTAGCTTGATAGCTGAGACTACTCCAGCTTTCTCCTTTGTAATGCCTGTGGTTGTCTCTTCTGAGAAGTGTGATTCAAAGCCATTTTGAGTATCTCGCATTCCTTAGCAGAACCTTCTGTGCAAGGCCAGCTACTTCAGAGCTAGGTGACTTGCTGAAAAAGAATTAAAAAAAAAAAAATACTAGGATCCTCCTGAGATGACAATTTCAGGAACTACTCCTATGCAGCAGGGAAATTCAGGGCCACACACTTAAGAAAATGAACTATTCCTTGAAAACTGGCCATTTAGCTCTTGAGAAGAGGTTACACATTTTCATCTACTCTTAGCATGACCAATGATGTTGTGAATGCTCTGAAACTATGCTTTTGTTACGGAGAATTCTCTCAAAGAAAGCTCCTGTTTTTTCTTCCCAAACACACGTGGACACACACAACTTACACACATAGTTTTTGTAAACGGCAGCAACACTTCTTATATATTCCCAGAGTGGAAGGAGTACTGTTAAACAAAACTGTCCCTATGTTGAATATACCTGGAACTTTTGAGTAGGGATCATAACTTCTAGTTGAGAAGGAAAATAGTACAGTAAACATGTCAAAGGTGCACATACACTGTTGTTATGTAATTGCTGGTTAAAACGTGATGCTGCATGAAGATAACTATCCTTAGGAAACTTCTGAAAATATATTAAACTACAAGGGGATTTGATTTAATCAATCACTGGAAATGAAATATGAAAAGATTTTAACTTTTTGCCGATCATATTTAATTCTAATCCAACCCTAAAAAGGAAGCACCCTCTGCTGGATTATGTAAGATATAACTGTGACCCAAAAGTGAAAAAGAGCGAGTCTAGCTATAATCAGAGAAAGGAATTACTACGTATATTCACATGTGTCAGGGTATTCACTGCCTGACCTAGATCCAAGACAGCCTTTTTGGAGATTTAGAAAATATCGCATTTATTTCTGATATTTTAGTATGAAGATTTAATATTGGTGACTAGAATGTGTATGAAGACCTAAAAAGTCTAGAGAAGCTCATCTTAGCCCAGGTTACTTAAAACAATACATGAAGTATACATTCTAATATATAGTCCAGTGATTAAATATGTCAAATTACTCAATGGTTAAAGATTTTAAAAGTTTCAAACTAATCCTGCAATTTTTCTGAATATGGTAGTAAAATGCTAAGTATTTTTCTGTTTTTTTTCTTTAAAAATATTAATTGAATACACTACCAATTTATGTTAGAAAATAATATTCATTTACTTAAATTACTAAGCAAATATTCCATTTGTTTCTCTGTATTATCACTCACTAAGGTATTCCATTTGATATTTTTCCAGTTTACTTGCTTGTTAATTAGCATTTACTAGTAGTCGATGATATCTGGAAGTGTATGGCACCTTAAATCTTGTTGAATGAGTGAATAACTCAAAGACTCATAAACACAGACATATATCTCCAAAACTTAGCTAAAGTTCTGGAAAAAAGCAAAACCTGTTCTATGTCTTTGCAGCTTCTAATTTAAGCAGAATTTGTTGTTGTCTGGTTGAGTCAGATTACCCTTAGCATAACACAGAGAAGCTACTTTGTGCTGATTATTATCAATTTATTGAATATTTTAAATGCTATAATATTCTAGAATTTTTTCTGTAGTTAGGATGATTAGGATTCTTGAAAAAAAAAAAAGACTTCTAGCTTGATAAGTTTCTTGTACTACTTTTGAAGCATATCCATCAGTTTCTGTAATTTTTTTCTTTGTAAAAAAAATGAAATAATCATTCATCTTTATAACACAGGTTACAATTCCTTATGCATTTATGAAAAAAGTAGGCCCAATAATATTTAAGTCAACCTTTGGCTGATTCAAAGTGGGTAGCAGAATAAAATTAGAATACAGGTCTCCCTCATTATTTATCTAGGAATCTATTGTAGAAGACTTGAAGTTATTTGAAGTAAGGAATATGTGTGACTTTTTGTCACTGATAGAAAGGATCCTAGGAAAGTAGCTAGAATGTTATAAGCACTAAACAATCATTTGTATCAAATCTAGAATCTAAAGTTAATTTGCCTATCTGAAGCATAGGACAATTTTGTTCTTTTTTATAATTGTTATTAGCATACTGAGATTCTTCTGGGACCTTACTCTCCATTGAGATCTCTCTCTCTCTCTCTCTTTCTCTCTCTCTCTCTCTTACAGGGTGAAATACATGCATCTGCATGCTCATGACACATTAGTGGGCTGGACAACAGAGTCAGTGCAGTAATGGAGACCAATGGGCTGGAATTCCAGTTCTACCCATGCTTATTATCAAACCTATTACTCTTCTGAGCTTCACTTCATTCATCCGTAAAACTGGGTTAATATATTATTTAGGGCCACTGTGAGCATCAGAAATAATGCACACAGAGTGCTTGAAAACTTAGGAAGCTCTCAATTAAGATTAACTTATTATCATTACTTATCCAGCATCATTTCTTCCATTGCCTGGTGATTCCTCTAAGTTCCCCCATACTATTTCATGGCTCTAAGCCAATAAGCATATTTCTTTCTCTTTGTTTATCCTACTACTCTCCATAAATCTGGAAACCTCCTAGTTATCCTTCAATATCCCATTGAAGAATATACTTTGCAATGCTTTTTCTGGCTCTTGGAAGCAGAGTTATTGCTGCTTCCTTTCTGCCAATATAATTCCTCATGATTTTATTGTAGTTTTTTCATGGTGTATTGCAGTTATTTTACCCGATGTCTATTATGTAATAGGTACTAATAATGTACCTATTTTGAATTTTGAATAAATAAATAAAAGAAACAGACCTCTGGTTAATAAATATTGATTACATATTATTATGTACCACATGTTATCAATACTAAGTGCAGAAAAGAATACAAAGAAGAGTAAGAAAAGATCTCAAGGGGAAACCCAAAAATGAAAACATGAAAGAAAAGAATGAGCAGTGAGCAATACAAAGGAGTATAGTATATAATGAATTCCACCAGAGTAATGCAGGCAGAACTATACAAGACAGCTGGAGTATAAAGAAAGGGCTGCATTAACAAGATATTGTTGAGGTGGAACTGCAAAGACATGTTAAGTTTTAGATGTGAGAGTGTGTGAGGATGACAGCACTGGTAACTGGAACAATAGAAAAATATTCAATATAGAAAACATTAATGATAAAAACTAACAAAACCTGTTCTAAACAGCTTACAAAAACTAAATCCTTTAATCTTACAACAGCCCTGTGAGGTGGATTCTAATATCACAACTTTGCATATGCAGAAATGAATTTCCCAGAAGGTCATGCGATTTGCTTCCAAGGACACTCAACTAGTGGCAGATTCAGGATTTAAGTGGAGGTGGTCCACCCCCAGAGGCTAAACCCTAACCACTGTGCTACACTACCATATATGTAAGTCTGTCATGAGTTTGAGAGGTATTTGTATGGAATAGGATGACACTGATAGAATTATTCTTAGAATGCAGTGATTGGACTGCTGACTGTCTCCATATATGTCTGTCCCTCTGTTAACATCAGTAAAATGCCTTATTCAGCCAACTTGGAGACTGAATGAGGCACTTGAAGGAGAAGGCTCTGGGCCTGGCAGGCTGGTGCCACAAAAGACATGATTTTTTTCTCTACACACTTGGAAAAAAGGGGACCCACTACTGCCCGTAAGACAGTTGGATGGCATATGGCTCAAGCTGCATTGAAGAGAGTTTCCTCTTTCAAGGGTTGTGTCTCATGTTCACCAGCAAGCTTTCAATCTGGTAACAATATAAAGGAAGGCTTCAATATGCTGGCCTGCAAAGTGCTCCCTGACCTGAGCCCAGAAGCACCTGAGATGTCTATAAGCCTCAAACTCTACTAGATTTGTACTTGAAGGGTTGGGATTTATAAGTGATATCCAAATGCCATTTGTAAAACAAATAAGGAAAGAAAATATGAATTGTACATAGCTTAACCTAGTATTAGTTTAGCTTTTGAATTTTTAGACATAATATGCAATGTTTGCCATTTAATTATTAGAGCTCATATGTAACTATTCAAGCTAAGTTACAGAGCTGGACATGACCTTTTATAGACATAGGACAGCATTTTTAGAATTAAAAAATTATTTTTAATTTAGAAGCTTAGTGTATTATAGGGCAAAGGACAGGAGAGGAGTAACCAGGAAATTCTAGCTTCTGGAGTGTAGCCTTGGCTGTGCCACTAATTAGCTAGGTTACTTTTGACAAGTTACCAGCCCAGAACTGTGGAATATTACAGCTTGGAGTTGCATGAGATGTCTCCTTTTCACCTTTCTCATCCAACCAACCGAGAAACTGAGGCCTGGAACGTTTAAATAACTTGACAAAGAGGTTATGTTTTTGGCCCATAAAGTTCCCATAACATTTTTTGTATAAATGAGTAATAAATAATTTGTAAAACTCTTAGTTTCAAAATTCTATGATCCTATGAGGCTTTAAGTTTTTAAAAAGAATTTTCTTATCTGTATTAGAAATATAAAAATGTGGGTTTCCATGAAAACTCACATTTTCATATGACGGTGTAGATGTATTTAATAATTTCTAAAAATTGACAGTCTGCCTTAAGTGATTAGGCAGATAGTCTCTAATTCATCTTGCCTGAGGTAATTCCCACTGATTTCAAGCCTTAAATGAGGTATGGAGGAAAATGAGAAATGAGCCCGTAGAGTTATAATATTAAAGAATCACAGAGATTGTAACCATAGAGGATTTTGACTAACTCACATTAATTATCCAATTTGTGAAAGAAATAAAAGAATTATGGAGAGCTAAATTCCTGAAAAATGAGTACTTCCAGTATTCTTTAATGAAGTCATATCTTTCTATTTACAATATTTCCTTAAACTTACATCATTTCTGAGGTTGTTTAGTGTGTGCATGATTGTTGATCTATGTTCTATAGCTTCCACACTCCCAAAGGATGCTTATTCCTTGAAGAAGAGTTTTATTGCCAGTGGAAACTGTACAATATAATGTGGAAATTTAATTTCTAGGGCAAACTAAACAAAACAAAAGCAAGAAACTAAAGAAAGGCTCTCCACATACTGGGGCAGCGAGAAATGCCCACTCCCCCGACACACACAGACACACAGACACACTCATGCACAGCAGGAAATATGAAGGATAAGAGAGACGGGAACATGATTTACTGTTGCCTCATGTTCTGTAGGCACTGTGAAAAACACTTTATAAACTGTGAGCTCTCGCAAGTTTTAACAAATTTGGATGGTGATCCAGTGCATCTGATCTAAGAACTGATTTAAGGAACTCTTCACTACTGGACACCTATTTGCCTTTTTGGCGCTTTCTGAAATTTAGTTAGAAATCCAGATAAACTGATGTCACTGCTTCTATAACTATAAATATTTTAGTTTTAATTCAGCGAAACGATGTTGGAAACTCTCCCCACCCTGTCCTGTCTTCCTAATTTAAAAGCATGATTAATCCATGCAAACATTTTGATCATTGTTTTCCTTGTATTCTATACTTTTCTAAGAATGTTTTATGCTTTTCCAAGCCAAAATTTGTAATTCCTGCAATACTAGGGGACTGATTAATCATTTTAATCCAAGTCGCAAGTTATATAGCTTTTATGAAATTTTTAATTAGCCTAAGCAAAAAAAAAAAAAGAAGTTTGAGGAATTTAGAATACAGATCCTAATTCACTTGTTTTCAAATTGTTGTCCAATTGATAATGAATTATTTCAGAGGTTGTAAAATCTAAGTTCTTTTTAAAAAATTTTGCATGGGTTTATAAAAACTGAAAAATAAAATGAATGCTGGTAGTGATTAAAACATACCAGAAAATAATTTTTGATAAATGAAAATCATTAAATATATATCAAATATATTAATTTATATCCCAAGGAAATTGTGCTATAGTATATGAAGGATGAAGACAGAGAAAGAGCCTGGGCCAAAAAAATTGGAAATTAACATAGGTGGCAGACAATTATTTTTTACAGGACTTGAATAGGAGAGATCAATTTTTGACCTTCCAGTGTCATAAGTATATGTAAAGTTGGGCAAACTCAAATCCAGAATAAGCTAATTTCAATATTTGGGGTGTCTGGTCTGTGGTAAGTCAAGTTAGTTTATCTGCAAAAAATACTTCTAAAAGTTGTCAAGTTTTAATTTCCAGGTGAGAATGTGGATCATGAATTGGAGCATTATAGATGATCACAGGAGTTCTTGAAAGAAGGACAAGTCAAGGAAACAATGGCAAGAGCCGCAGGGATGATCTCTCATACAGAGAGGGAGTCATAAGGAAAGAATGGTCACCCAGGAAGGAGGGGCTATGAAAAAATACTTGTCACACCTGGCGGCCACACATTAGACAAACTGTAATCTAGTAGTTTTATGAACTCTTCAGGGATAAGGGGACTGGTTAAGGAAACAGCACATTCTTTTCAGACCTTTCTTTGCATAACATTCCAAAAGTCAATCACATGTTGCTTTCAAGAGGTCAGGGGCTGCCTGAGATACATGGAAAAGGTTAAAACTTATTACCTCTGTCAGTGTAATTAGAAATAGGATAGGCCTAGGCAGGCCTACCATAGCATTGACATCTCCAGGTTTTCAGAGAGGAGAAACAATGTTAAGTAGATAACTTGACCATTGGTTCTGGCTCTCATAGGCTGGACTTGTCCTGAGTTCATCCTAACCAACATTGGTATCTTACAAAGTCCAAGAAGAACGAGACAGTTGTCCTATCTTTGATACTTTCCAGTGCGTTATTTTTTCTAAATCTTTTTTGGATGTATCTCCATTTTACATTTATAAGAATTGGAGAGCTTTAAGTGACAGCAGCAGGTTCACATCTTATCTTGAAAATAATCCTTCAGTACCTTGATGCATTTCTATTATGACAGCAAAATAGATTTGAACAGGCATAAAATCTGGAGTCAGAAAAACCTGAGTTTAAGTTCAAATTTGTTGTGTACCCATTATTTTGCTCTGTAAGCCTCAGTTCCCACAAAAATAAAATGGAGATAATTATACTTACTTTGCTGGGCTGTTGTAAAAATAAACACAAATGTAGATAAAGCATCTGGCCCATGGTGGGTGTTCAATAAAAAGAAGCTATTATTAACTACATCCTGTTTCTTTAGGAAGAGTATTATTTGCTTTAGAACTGCACTTTTACTTGGGCAAGAATTATAATTATCAGCTTCTAAGATTAACCAGTACTTATATCTACATTTTTCCCAAAAGGAAGGAAAATCTGTGGCTCCTAAAGTGTGCTATATTTGAGACAAGTTTCCTGCACTGGCAATGGGAGAGCTTTTGCGAGCCACTTCAGATTATAATATTCCATGGTAATTCATCCCATGTTTTCCAGTGGGTGATGATGTCACTCCTGTGTGATCCAGCCAGACTGGAATAAGCCTTCCAAAACTACCTTGAACGTTGGTCATGTTTGCTCATATTTGAGAGGAGATACTTCTGTGACATTACTTTGCTAATTTTCTTCTCTGCCACGTATTTCCACATGAAAAGAGAGGGCAGCCCTTCCTATGAGTTGTATCTACTTAGAGCCAACTGGGTAAAGCATTTATGAAGACATTTTTGTTGCATTGGCTACATCTTTCAAATGGGCTTTGAAAACTAATCTTAGGATAGCTGGGCATTTTCCTTTGACCAGGAGAGACTGCAGAGTGCTTTTCTCACCTCCTCTCTCTTAGAGGTTTATAACGTGAAACATAAAATATTAAGTTACTATTGTCAGCAGAATAAGAACAGTTCAAAATATCAGAAAATGTACTGATATACAGTTATCAGTCCCCAAACCCCACCCAATCAACAGATCTGGTGGATCTGTTTAATTTTCAGCTCTCTAGTATCTACAGCCTATTTATTTAGACCTTCATGAGGGTTTCAGAACAGATTCAAATTGCCTATGGAAAATGCTCTATTTAATTTAGCACACATGCCCTGAAGACCCACTCTATGAAAGACAGTTGTAAGGATAAAAACAAGAGTAGGATGTAGACTCTGCTATCAAGAAATTTTTCATTTGGTGAAAGAGATAGCCATGTACATAAAAAAAAAAAAAAAACCCACAAAGAAAAATGTTGTGTTATAAAGGATAGAAGCAATGTTGTGCTGAATAGATATTAATTATAATCAGAGAAATTGGGAAGCAGTTTAAATCCCTGGACCAGGAATAAAATGTAGCATTTCAACCCCTGGGTGTAAGTGCTCAGCATGGAACAAACATCAAGAGTGTGAAAGGAAAGAGCACAGTACAATTGGAGCGTGGGCGATCATCTGGCAGGGCTGGAGCAGTTCACGCGGGGCGAAAGTAGAAAGACAGGTGCAGCCCTATCAGAGAAACTTGAATAGAATGTTACATGTAGACTGGAGAATATGAGGTGAGAGGCAGGTGTGGAGGGGTGAAAATGGTCTAATTGGGTTTTGTATATGTGCAGTTTGAAGTGTTAGCAGAATTTTAGGTTCTCTTGTCTAAGAGACAGCTAGTGTTTAGAGCTGAGGGAGAAAGACAGAAACTGAAGACAGTTTGACTTGCAACACCATAAAAGTGGTAGTTTCCATCATCAGCATGAAAATGGTAGTTACAGTCATCAGCAGAAAGGTTGTAGTTGAAACAACGGAAGTGGACAAACTAACCCAACAAGAAGGTGTAGATCAAGACCAGAGGAAGGTGAAGACAGAACCTTGGGGTATTCCTACCTTTAGGGCATAAACCTAGAAAGTAGGGTCCATGACAGACATCAAAAGAATAGGGAAGCAGGAAGAGAACCAGAAAAGCACATGATTGTAGACTCCAAGGAGGAGAAAAAGCCTCAAAGAAGAGCTGGTTGCTAAACAGGTGGTGAATTCTGTCCAAAGGCTAAGGGTGACAATATCAGAACAAAAACTCTGTAGTTGTGAGGTAGCTGAAGGTACTTGATGCTTTTTAATAAAGGTGTTGGTAGAGCTAGTAGATCGAGTAAAATTGTTAGCAGTTGGATAGTGCATTAAAAAAAGGAAACAAGAGACCTCAGATTTAGAGGTGATAGAGTGGAAGGCTGCTGATGGATTTTCAGGGATATTAGTTCGAAGTGTCTCTTGAAAGATGTACAGTTTTAACTGTGCTGGCTCCCAAATATTTTCTTGGCTCAGGCTCTGCGGAGTGTCTTTGTGTCAGGTCCCTGGGGAGAGGATATAAAGCAAAAGTACTTGATTGTCTTTGCTGAAGAATAATAAAGCTATAATCGCCTATGTGTTAGCACAGGTGAGGTCAGCATCATACAGGGTGGGATCGCCAGAGACAGAAGCAGAAATTGCCATTTGAAATAAACAAGTGTTACAGCAGAAACTCAAAGTACTCCTCGTGTTCGCCTTTCTCCTCTACATCTAAGCCTGCTAGAGAAAGGAAGGGAACTTGTGGGTTTGAGGGACATACTAATACAAATGGATAGAAACTTGAAAATCTTTTAAGATTCACTACTGAATCTTTGATTTTCTTCCCTCAAGATTAGTATGGCTTTTGACAAACTTATTATCATCTTTGCAAAACAGGCAAATACATTTGACTTCTGTTAAGCCCAAGAAGGCCTTAACATTCTCCTCAGCTTGACCACACTTCAGACAAATGTCTTCCTGCCTATAAGCCCCTGATCACCCTTTTCTTAGAGTATTTACTTTAGAAAGCTTGTCGTTGCAAATTCTTTCTCCGTCCCTTTGAGATGTAAATCTTCTCTCAGCCTCTCGCCAGTTTTACTACCTAGGAAAGTTTTTCTCAAAGACCTGGGTGCCATCCCTTTGAAATGAAATCATCAGGAAAGATAAGGTCCCTACCCCCATTCTCAGTAAGAGGGCAGGAAGCTAACTTTCCTAAGTGATAATTGCCAGTTAGCAAACACAAACGGCCTAATCACATTGACAAACCTCCCCTCTGAGGTACTTTCCTGAGACCTCGCTTCAGTACTTAAAAACCTTCCCATCTTGTTTCAATGGAGTTGAGTTTAGTCTCTTCAGTTGCAATATTCTTGACCCCTATTGCAACAATCTTGAGTAAAGCCTTCTTTCTTTGTTTAATTCTGGCTGTTGCAATTTTTATTTGATACTTTCAGAAAGCATATTTTATTATCATTGGAGTTTGATTCTCATTCTTTTTTATTTTTATTTTTTATATTTTTAATGTTTATTTTGGAATAATTTCAAATTTACAGAAATATTGCAAGAATAGTGCAAATAATCACTGTGTACTCTTTAGTCAGAAACACTAGAATTTAACATTTTACTATATTTGTTTTATCTCTATATATACATGCGCGCACACACACACACACACACACACACACACTTTTTTTTCTTTTTTAAAAAATTCTTCTGTACATGTGCCCTATCTTCCTAGGTTGGCTCAGTCTAGAAAGACAAGAATGATGTGTTTTACTGCCAGGTGGATAGACTGGTCCAATAATTTGGAAGTATGGCTTAGTGGAATAGAAACTGAAAGACATAACCCAGCCAGCAAAACAGAGGCATTTCAGCCCTTCCCTGAAGCATGATATATAGAATACACAATAATTTAATGTTTTAAAATGTAAAATGTCTGTTAGTAATTTCTGATATTAAGGGGATTGTCATGCCTATCTCTGTATTGAGCTAGTTCAGAAAAGTAGATTTGGGTCCTGAGTGATGGAATCTGAGCTCTAGAACATCTACTTGATTTAGATTTAGCTGCCTCCCATATGTGCTAAAGGATAAGGCCATGTTTTAAAAAGAGTTATGAAATATTTATTGAAAAAAATACAGCAAATGTGCAGAAGCTCCTTTTCCAAACAAAATAACTTGGTCATTTTATTTTTATCCCCAAATTGCCTAAACGCACCAGCCAACATCATGGGCTAATGGTTGAAAATGAAGCTGTTCTTGAGTCATATGAGGCCAGAAATAAAAAATAAAATAGCAAAAAAAAAAAAACTTTTTGTGTGGTTGAAATACTATCATTTAGAAACAGCCAAGACAACTTTTCAGCAACAAATACAGTTGCAAGACTATGTGCTAACTTTTATATATCTCCATTTTTTACTAGACATTAATACATCCTACAAGGGGAAAACGTCTTTTAATGGAAATGCTGATATTGTCATGATATGATGTTAAAAGGAAAACCTTATATTAAATTTAACAGAGTTTAATTGAGCAAAGAATGATTCACAAATTGGACAGCCTCCTGAGCCAGAGTAGGCTCAGAGAGACTCCAGTGCAGCCACATGGTTGAAGATTTATGGACAGAAATAGGAAATTGATGCACAGAAAACAGAACTGAGGTACAGAAACAGTGGATTGGTTACAGCTCAGTATTTGCCTTATTTGAATATTGTTTGAACAGTTGGTCACCTTTAATTGGCCAAAATTCAGAGATTGACACAAGAATTGGTTAATTGGTTTACATATCCAGTTAGGTATCAGTTCACTACATGCGGAGAAACTTTTAGGCTGAACTTAAAATATGAAAGGAGGCAGCTTTAGGCTAACCTAGGGTTTTCTTTATATGACATGTGATTCTGACCTGGCCTCTCATGTCTTGAAAGTAAGTAAAAATATTTTCAGCAAAGTGCTTATCCCACATCCTAACAGATTTGGATGTTGAACTGAAAAAACACCATCCCTATTTGCCACTTGAACGCCTCAGTACAGTGTTCTCATTTTATAAGATTCCTGATTTTCTAATGGCAAATTTCTGTGGGCTACACTTTCACTGGCTGCCATGGTACTAAATTTTATAATAAAAATAACTCCATGCTTTTATTTTTACTAAAGAAGGTGATGTCCATATAATCCAAGTTCATATGGTACAGAGGAGAGAATTGAGTAAGAAATAAGAACGAAACCCATACAGCCCTTTCCTCTGATTCAATCATTAAGGCATCAAGGGAGACAGCTGAATGTGTTCTCTATATATACTCCTGAAGTATTATATGAGAACGACAGAACCTTTCACAAAAGTTTATGAAAGCAAATTTCACACTGAATTCTTTTATCATTTGAAGAGGAAGGTGTAACTTGAACATTCAAAAAAATCTACAGAGGCAGTGTTTGGGTTAAGGAAAAAAAAAAAAGAACACACTCCTGACAATCTTCTCACACCATGTTATTGAGTCCGCATTTCTTCCTATTAAATGTACCCATGCGTTTTTGTAACCATTCACCCAAAAAGGTCACTTGGCATTTTAGCTCCTGAGATGAGGACACACTAGGTGGGTAATAATGGCCAGAGAAGTCAAAGGGATAAACTTAGAAGCCACTGTCTCTACAACTTTAAAAACTCAAACCCTACCTCCTGTTGGGGAATAAAATTTTGAAAACCATTTGTAGAGGTATCAGTGAGAGCCTGGGTATAAAAGAGGAATGATGCTTTGCAAAATCCCCCAAGACTGCCCGAGCTTTTTCATGGTAATGAAGAAATGTCAGTGGAAGTTGATGGGGCGTGTGTGCATGTGTATGGATGTCGGGGTGGATGGGGCGCAAGCGAGGGAAAGGCTGCAGACTGAAATTTTACATCTGAAATGTCATTTGGCAATCACTTGCGTACTCCAAGCCCAAGTCCAAAACTCTTCTGCTATTAAAAATGGTCTGCGAACAGGTCAGTCTGCTGTAAAAAATTGATTTGACAACAGCATTTTTAAGTCTTTGATGGCTTGAAGTTGGCAGCATTTTCTTCCGCTCTGACGTGGTTTGAACAGAAGCATGTTTATCTGTTATTTATGTAACAGCCTGATGAAAAAATGGGGCATGTGCTTCCCTTCTATTTGTCTTCTGCATTAGCCTCATTTTGAGGTCAGGTGAAAATGCTATAGGTACTGATCGCTGCACGTTATCAGCATTATTGCTTAATGTGCCATCAACCACAAGTGCAAGTGGGCTCAGGATCATCGCCGCGGTCTTCCCAGGAATCATTATCTGGGGCTAACTCCGAAAAAATCATTTAGAATTGTGACATTTAAAAATAAAGATTAAAAGTTCTGAAAGGAGCAGAAGTCATCCACACAGGGCCCTCTTGGCACCATAAATCAAAGTTTGTTAGAGCTGCAAATTGGAAGAGCATAACACAGAGGTGCAACCCTTTAATGTGGTTATCCAACTCACTGGTCTCCACCACTTACTAGACCACTTCTATTTTTGAGTACTGTTCTCACAACGTAGACTGTGATTTTTTGGCAAACAAGCACAAAATCCAGGGTTAAAAAAGATAAAATGTATCTAGCATAAAGCATCTTTTAAATGGAAATGCCAAGTTCTTTATAAATTTGAAAAACTTATTCATTACCCGGCTTCTAGGGGAGCCCCTTATTTCCATTTTTTGCTGGTGCTGCCTGTTTCACCCCACTAGGCTTTCCAAATGGCTGTCCACAGATGCTGAGCCTTTGGTCACCTCCAAGTGGTGTTTGGAAAGAGTATTGGGGAGCTGGGCTGCTTTTTGTCCTCCTTGCATACAATTCAAGTCAGAGCTTTTGATCTTAAGGTAATATAGAGCTTGGAAACAAAAAATCTGCATTTAGTTTGGAATATCTGAAAATGATAGTGGTTAGGAAAAAGGATGTTAGGCATGGTTTGTATGCAGGCTATGATAGGTACTTCCTTTCCCAAAAGGTGATATTTAGTTCTAAAATTAGTTAGTTATCATATCAATATTAGAAGCTTTGTTAGGAATTCCAAATAATACGCAATTGTGATTATACACAAGGTGTTTGCAAGCCCCATCTTGTAGGTATTATTAAGCCACAGAATATTTTATACATTTTAATAATTAATAGTCAAACGCCTTGCTAAATACTACTACTTTTAAGGAGAAGTAGTAGAGAAAGAATACAATTGGCTGTTTCTATTTTTGTCTTATTCATAAAGAGAATAAAATTATGTACAAGGTATTTATAAGGAATTTATCATCCCAAATACTTTTAATAGTTGTAGATAAATACTTCTGTTTTGAGAGGGCTTCAGAGCTGTAACAGAAAATGAAATAAAGGGCTCATGTGGAAAGAACTTTACAGCATGCTGCAACTTGATTGTTCACACTTCAAAGCAATCCTAAGAAAAACTGTAAATAAGGACTAGGCATAAAACTCTGCTGGCACCTGGGAATACTCAGCCCACTGCACAACAGAACAGAATCTGAATTCTGGCAAACAGCCAACCTCTGTGGATAAATCTGGTAAGGCTTAATGTACACCGAAGAACTGATGTACTCAGAAACTATGTGGGTGTACTTCACTTCATGCCACTTAGAGAACTCATTGACTTCCCTGAATACAAAGTAGATCTGGTCATCATGTGTTACACCAGATTCTAGTACTGCTTGCAAGCCCATCATAAAACCCAGAGTTTATAGGAAGGACTCACCTTTCTCAAGAGATACTTCTCCCACTCTCTCTCCTTTTTAATGCTCATTTGGACTTATTAGACTCTCCAAAGCAATTCTCATACACTTTAACAAGATGAAGATATACTAGGAAAGGTAATTGGGTGAGCATTACTAAGTGTGAGTCATAAATAGTGTAACAAAGGCTTTGAGTGAGTCATCTGCCTAAGTTACCATAGCTATACACAACATAACACTGCCTTTCTCTCTGTTAAGTGGACAAAGTACCATAACGTCTAACAGTATCAATAGCGTGTTTTTTTGAATAGCTCATTTTTAAATATTCTCAGTTGTTTAAGTTCATGTCATATATTTTCCAGATTAAGGCTCTTTGGAACAGAAACCACTGTTATAAAGATAGGCAACAGATCACTTGCGTATTTTAAAACAAGAAATGCACAGACATTGTAGGGATTTGTTTTTTCATGATAGCCTGGTAATAAAAAATTTTAATACAAAACCTTTCATCTTCAAAGTGATCTGAAAAATGTAATTATTCAATGCAATAGCAAATGTTAGATTTCTATTAAGTTAGCTGAATTTTCCAGTTTCTTTCCTTCCCTCAGCATACATTTTCCTATTGCTGGATTCACCAGAAAAATAACAGCTTCAAATTTATCCCTAAGCTAAAACCCATTAAATGATTGACAAAATCTTAGCTAACTTGAAAAGTGACTTACATAAAACCTGGTTTGCTGTTTGGGGGCATATTCTGCTCTCAGCAAATGAATGCACATTTTTCTCCATTGATCAGTGGAAAGAAGTGAATATTCTTCAAACATGAAACTTTCTTATATAGCTAAATATCTTTTGTGCTACTATGAGTCATTCCTGAGCATGTCTTTTATTCCTTTGTGATTTTATCAAAGTTCAGATATTTTTAAAAGATCTTGGAATTTTCTAAATAAGGTTCACGTAATATATTCTCCAGCTATATATTTTTTTTAAAAAGGTATTAGAATGAATCCAGATCCTGGCATACCATCTTGTTTCACATATGATCAGTCACCTTCTTAAGATGATAACAACTTTGACGTTGCAAATGAACACACTCCCATGTGCTTGAGGCCAAAAAGAGGCAGGCAGTGAAACTAAAAGGAATTGCCTGAGTTTGACTGTTACTTCTATTTGTTGCTAGGTTCTTATCAGAATCTGTGTTGGTAAGTTAATTTGGGGTGCACATATCATAGGGTTGATACTCACTTTGTGTCACCAATATGGCTGTATTTCTTATTAAAATACTGAGAAATTTCTGTATAGATTAGTATGTAGCTGTTGCTGCAGACCCTGCCAAATGTCTCTCTGTCTTTTCCTGCTGCTCTGGTTCCACACCAGGATTGCCGTTTCTTCTCCTTACTTCAGAAACTGTTAATACCTTTGCACGAGGAGCTTCTTAGGCTCTATTTCTGAGCCAAGACTAGCATCTACTCTGGTTGGTTGTTGTTTACACTACACATATATTTTAAAAGTCACCTCAGCTTCTGTGTATGGGAAGTGATGGAGTCGGAGTGTCCTAATTGAATTCTGAGTTCTGCTACTCAGTAATGCTTGATTTTGGGTGGGTTGTTTACCTGCCCTGTGTCCCAGTTACTTCCTATGTAAAATGGAAATAATAAAATGAATTAGCTCACAGGGATTTTGTGCACATTATATAATACATGTGAAGTACTTAGAATAGTGTCTTTCAGTAAATGTCCCATAGTGTTGTCATCTTTGCTGCCTGGTGTAGGAAGAGAACACAAATTTCTTGATTGTGAGCTTGAAATTTTTACACTAGATAATACCCCTCTGGCTCCAATAATGCTGGTGATATAATAAGGTACTAGACTACAGCAACCATTTGAGTGAGAAATGAAATCTATTTTCAATTTTCATTTATTTAAAAACATGGTTCACCTGAGACTATTGCATGCTGATTTTCATTATTTACAAGGAGGTTATATAAATAGGAAGACTAGAGTTATTACTTGCATGCTATGAGCCAAGTAAAATTTAAATATGACTGAAGGAGAAAGCCAGGGAGTACTTACTGCTACCTAGCACTGACCTTTCAGAAGGGCAACTTAAACAATTCTACCTGCAAAAAGTGCCTCATTAGCTGACCCTACAGCATCTCCACTGTCCAGGTAGAAACAGGATGGAGCAGTTGGTGAAGGGACCACATTGTTTTTGCTTTATCTTATTGGTGGCATTTACATCTGTCAAAACTGTCCTTCCTCCCCGAAGACTGAAGCATTGTGGATCACAGTCCTCTTCAGTCAAACTGATCAGTTCATTTAAAGATTATCTCCTGTAGGCCGGGCATGTTGGCTCATGCCCGTAATGTCAGCACTTTGGGAGGCTGAGGCGGGTGTATCACCTGAGGTCGGGAGTTCAAGACCTGCCTGACCAACATGGAGAAACCTCATCTCTGCTAAAAATACAAAATTAGCTGTGCATGGTGGCGCATGCCTATAATCCCAGCTACTCAGGAGGCTGAGGCAGGAGAATCAATCACTTGAACCCTGGAGGCGGAGGTTGCGGTGAGCCGAGATCATGCCATTACACTCTAGCCTGGGCGACAAAAGCGAAACTCTGTCTCAACAAAAACAACAACAACAACAAAATTAGCTCCTGGATTCAGCATAATCGTCAAACCCTGTCACTTCCGGTGTGTGTATGTGTTTTGTGTGTGTTGGGGGCGCTCAGGGGGTTGTTGAGAGGAGAGGATAAGGGGAAGAGGATGAAAGGGAGATGCCAGCTAATCTTATTAAATGGGTTTTCTTTCTGCTGTGAATTAAATATCACCTTCCTTTTGTCTCCACTTTCTGTGGAGAGGGCATGGCAGGAATTAGCCACAGGAGTAATTGATTATTCTGTTGACACCTACTACACTGCCAGATGTCACAGGCTGTGATGCACCCCTTCGTTAATGGGCTGTGGGTCATAAAAATAATTTAAATTGGATGGTGTAAAAATAAACTGGGTGGTTAAAACTGGCTTGGTGTCAGTCATACAAGCAGCCACACATGTACATTTTTTGTGTGAGGAAAAGACAGAGTAGGCAAATTGCTGTTGGTCACATTTTGAAACATTGTTGAAACAGAAAATGTATTTATTTATTTAGTTTTTAGGAATAGCTAAATTCAAACTCTATTCCTAAGTTAGCTGGGTGTAACATTTACTTATTCATTTTTATAAATGAATGTCATGAGCAAAATTGCCTGCATAGTGAGTTTTAATTATTAAAGGAGAAAAGTGAATGATGTGTGGATATTCAATGGTTGGAACTCTCAGCTAATATTTTTCTTCCCTCTGATTCATGAAGGTCCATGTACAGCAATGGGTGTGATATGCTTTAAATGAGAAAATGTGTAGTGGACTTTTATTTTTCCTCATCAAGGGCTACATGATAACTTCAGAACTAGGGCTGGATTAAAACCTTCAGTGGCGAAAGCAATAAAAACCATTATGGAGATTTCTGTCTCCACCTTCCCGTATATAATACAAAAAATTAAATTGCAAAATGTGTGTGAGAAAGTTGAATGACATTTTGTTTTTCTGCCATGTTGTAGTTCTTTTGCTGGAAATATCAAATAATAAAGCATTCCTATTTGTCTTACTTTTTGTGCCCCTGTGTTTCTGAAACAGTCTCTTCATCAGATGATTCAGGATTTTCATTTGTAAAAGTATGAATTTTTTTTACTTCATTTTATTTTACTGCCCTTGTAACAACCAAACTTAGACTTTACTTCTGATTCACAAAACTTATGTTATGCAGATTCATTTAAAAGTGGTGAGCCCTAACCATACTCTGTTTATACTTTGTCTTACTCGCTTTCCAAAATAGATACAATATGCTGCCTAGCAGCCAGGGTCTTCCTTGATTAAAACTCCTGAGTAGTTCCTCATTGTAATGGTTATGATGATGACAATGAAACTAGCAGCAATATTTATAGAGCATTTGCTATTTGTTAAGTTCCATTTAAGTGCTTCTGATATATTAACTGATTCGATACAGAAAATAAATCTACAAGGTACTATTATCTGATTTACAGATGTGAAAATTAGGAAACAGGAGTTGATAACTAAAGTAAGACTACACAGATGCCAAAATGGGAGAGTCAGCATTTGAACTCAGATTTCAGTTTTAAACTATATGTAAAATAAGACCTAAGTTTTAAATTTATTAATAGAAGAGAATGAAAATAATAAGACTTGAACACTGAATCTCTTTCCGTATTTTAATGTTCTTTTTTCCACCAGTTTTGTATTTTTTGTATATCTCATCTACATTTAAAAATCAGATTTATATCTAAGTATTGAAAATTTTAAATTTTCAAGTTCCAATTGTTCTTTGCCAGCCTTTCATATATGAAATTTATATTCTGAGACCTAGTTATACTCAGTTATTGGTTCCAGGAGTTTTTGGTTATTGTTGATTTTGGAATTTTTACCATAGATAATCCTGTCGTCTGTGAGTAGACACAGTCCTATTTCTTCCTTTCCAATCTATAAACTTACGTTTATTTTTCTTGCTTTATTGCACTAGCTAGAATTTCAACTACAGTGTTCAATAGGACTAATGAGCAAGGACATAGTTGCCTTGTTCCTGATCTGAGGGAGAACATGTCTAGTTTCTTACCATTAAATATAGTGTTAATTGTAAGTTATTGGTGGGTGTTATATTGAGGAAGTTCCCAACATTCTTTGTTAGCTGAGGGTTTTTATCCTGAATAGTGTTGTATTTTTGTCAAATCCTTTTTCTGTGTCAATTGATGTGATCATGTGAATTTTTCGCTTTCATCTATTGATATGATGCATTACATGATTGATTTTCTAATGCTGCACTAGCCTTGAATAACTGGAGTAAACCCCACTTGGTGTATAAGTATTTTGACTGGTACCTTGTTATCCCAAGGGGATTGATTCCAGGACTACTCTTGGCTACCAAAAGCCATGCACACCCAAGTCCACAGTCAGACCTGTGGAACTGCTGATATAAAAAGTTGGTCCTCTGTATTTGTGAGTTTTGAATGCCTCAAATACTCTATTTTCCATGCACATTTGATTGTGGTTGTGGAACCCATGAATACGTAGGGACAAGTGTATTTATTGCAAAAATCCTCATGTAAGTGGATCCATGCAGTTCAAACCCGTGTTGTTCGGTGGTCAACAATACTCTTTTTGAAGAATCATTCTTGAGGTAATTCAAAAAGGTATAAATTTATTGTTAGCACAGGAAGGAGGCCTATTTTAGTGAGTCTCTGCTAATCTTGGAGGGGTGACATTTATGAAGCATTGGTGACAGCCATAGCTCTTATGGAGCCGACATGGTTCCACCAGATGATGTAAGGTCTCTGCTGCTTTCTTTAGAAATTTGAACTTCAAATCACTGTCAAATTATACAATATGAAATTATACAAGTTTCAGGGAAATTTATAATCCTTTACCTCTTAGTTACATATGACAATATATTCCAAAAATTATTCTCAGGGTAAAGGAGATAATGTTCAAGAAAAACAAAATCTCCCAGATTTTGGGAGTTTTACCTGTAAGAACATAGTAAAACCTAGAGAGAAGACATCGAATATAATACAGATAAAACAAATTCCAGTGACAGTTACAGTGGAGAAAGCCTGGTACTACTCACTGTTTTTCTTTTTCTTTTTCTTTTTGTAGGAGGAATAATCATGAAATAACGTGAGACAAGGTGCCTCCCTGAATCAGGCAGTGACCTGGTCTTACTGAGATTTTGAGATGAGCAGATATAGATATTTTCTCTCACTCTTACCTCGTCTATGTCCATCTATGTCTACCAGACAAGGGAGATTTTCAATTGATATCCACTATTATGCTTATACACAAGTGTCTGTAGACAAATGGAAAATTCACCAACTAACCTCCCTAACAGGAAAATTTTACCCCTAAGCTATTAAAAGCTTATAATTTATAAAGCTGCACCAGTTATTCTTGTGATTTTTTAAAATGTACCTATATCCAGATAGAATATAGCTGTGGGTAGATTCAACAACTATGTAGTGATAGTGTGAATAAACACTCCACCTAGGCTGTACTTATGTATGTGTATTTACTGAAACAGTGCTTTTACTGCTTATTGGTGGTTACAAACATAAAACATATTGTATTAGCAGCAGGTCACTTTGTGTATATGGCTGTAATATAAAAAATAAAGATGATACATTCAATTTAAAGCTCACACTAAAATATTACCAAGCTTGTGCATAAAAATAAAATTTTCAAACAAAATACAAAAACAATATTGCTCATATAAGTTACCTCTATTTTGATATTATGCCCTCAGCCTTACACACAATGTCAGTATCTCAGTAACTTTATGCCTTAGGCATTATTTTATAATTATTGGCCTCAGAACCAAGGTATTATTTAAAATATCCTGAGTGCATCATATATATTAATTATTTTTAACACAGAGGCAGATGCAAATTGAGATAGTTAATGTTCAAGAGTTGAAATATCCAAATTTATTATCATTGGCTGATTTACTTAGGTTATTGGTGTAAAATAACATTAATTGTTCCTGAGTTCTTATCTAATTGGGTTTTAAAGAAGCTTCTTACACTATATTATATTTCCCTGGTAATGTGCATAATGAAAGCGTCTATGTTGAAATATAGAAGAAATATGATTGTAATGAGCAGTATTTAAACATCCAAGTTTTAGTTAATTTAGAATATAAGAAATATAGTTGTAGGTTTCAGAAGGTAGAATGTATTATAATATTTTCCCTCCCTTGACTTTACTCACAGTTTTTGCACATGCACAAGTTCCCTGACAATTTTTTCTTCCTTAATGAGACTTAAGAGTGGGGCTAAAGCATTATTAGAGGTCTGTCTGGACTGATTAGATTGCATATTACTAAAAAATTAAAGGATGAATATATCATTTTTAACACTATCAGTAAATACATGCCAATGCAATTCAAATATCTTTTGAAATAAATAATTCTAGAGGATTTATTCATCTTTCACAAATAAGTTCATATCAACAGGTAAGAACTGCCCACAAATGATTTAATATGATACTAACAATAAAAGATAGGAATCTGTTTTTCTGAGTTTGGAATTCAAACTTTGTTTCTTCTTAGTGGAGATGAAATAGAATTATTTTCTCCTTTCTAGTCCAGTTTTTAAAAGATCTATCTGAAATATACTTGTAAGAACAAGGTAATATAAAGCAGCTTATTCACCACAGAGTTTTGTTCAGTGGGAATGAATACATTTCGATATCTTATTTACCTCAGATATTTTTCCATTAAATTTGATTTTTAAAATATAGTCATCCCTCAGTGTCCGTGGGGGATAGATCCCAGGAACCCTGTGATACCAAAACCTGTGGATGCTCAAGTCCCTTATGTAAAATGTGCATAGTATTTGCACATAACCTAAGCACATCTTCCCTTATACTTTTAATTATCTCTAGATTACTCATAATTCCTATTACAATGTAAATGCTACATAAATAGTTGTGACATGTATTTTTAAAATTTGTATTATGGTTGAGTACACAGATACAGAACCTGCAGATACAGAGAGTATTGTATAAAATATTATTTATCTTCATTATGAGATTTGGCACCTCATGTACTAAGGCACCTAAGGCAAGGGCCTCACTTGCCTTCCCTTGGCCCCAGGCCTAATTCAAGCAATTCTTGAACACAGACTCCACCAGATAGTGGGTTAGGCTCTTTACAGATTAAAACTGTCTCGTACTATAAAGTTGTGTAACAAAGAGAGGGAAACGTTTAAAAACTATTCAGTATTTGGGTGCATCTGAAGTATATTTTAATTAGAAGTGTTTCCTTAAAACACATACCGGAATCGTGTAAGTTCTTAAATTAGCAAAAAAAAAAAAAAAAAAAAAAAAAAAAAAAAAAAAAAAAAAAAAAAAGTGGAGCATTACCTGGAGTTAATCCAGGTCCTAGTGATATACAATAGAAAAGGGAACCATCTAGAGAGTGTACTGCACAGTTTCAGTAGCTTTTATTGTGGTTGTTGGGAAGTCAGGGGTGAATTGATTATACAATCACATTATAGATTACATTTCAAACACAATAATCAGGTCAAGGACTCTATTTTGCTTTTCAATAGAAGTTTCTATGTCCTTAGAAGAACTGAATAATTTAATTATCACATTTTTAAATCTGGTAATGATTAGTTTTGGTGACTAAAAACCAGAAAGAAAAAGTAACCTTTTTATTCATCTTTAAGATCCCTGGTGAATAACCCAAAAGAGAGAATGTAGTATCTGCTTCCCTCACTTGAGGCACTGGAACCCTAAGTCACGTTTGCTTTTTTTTTTTTTTGAGGTTTCCCCCTGTCCTTTCAGGTAACATTATTGAGTGTTGGAAAAAATCTTCCAGCAAGGAAATCTCAGTCACATAAATGTATTTTAAGAATTATATGTTATTTATTTATTAAAGCAAATACAAAATAAAGAGAACATTTTAATGACCCTATTACAGTTTCAATTGTATGTTCTTTCACTCTAGATTTTTCAGAGGTGGATGGACCTTTGGGATTGTTTAGTCTAGTTCTCTCATTTAATAAGGAGAAAGCTAAGAGAAGTGAGTGACTTATCTGAGGTCACAAAGCTAATTAATTGTGGAATCTAGATTAAAACATAGATCCTCTGGGCATGAGTCAGTAAAATCCAGGGTTGGGGTGAATGAGGGACAATGTTAAAGAATACCTCCAATCTGAAAACACTCATTCTCTCTCTTTTTTAAAAATCTTTTTCAATTAATTTTTTCAGGTAAAATTTATTCACAATGAATTGGACAATCAATGTTTTGATATATCTATATCCTTACATTTGGAGCAGTTCCAGCTCTAAAAAAATTTATCTGTGCCCATTTGAAGTCAATTCTCATCCCCTGTTTCTGAGTGCAGGCAACTGCTGATAATTTTTTTTGTCACTGTAGATTAGATCTCATGTTATAGAATTTCACATAAATTAGTTTATGTAGTATATATCCTTTTGTGTCTGAATTCATTAGTTCAGCAAAATATTTTTTAGATTCATTCATGCTTTTAGCTGAGTTGGACTAAGTAGAATTATATCACCATATGTCTATCTATTCACTTTTTAGAACTTGAGGTCTTCCTTTTTTTTGGCTATTATAAATAAATATTATTCTATAAACATGAATTTACAAGCTTAGAAATATGGTTTCATTTCTCTGGTGTCAATAAATTGGAGTGGAATTGCTGAGTCATGTGATGAATTTACGTTTGTAAGAAAATGCTAAACAGCACTCTAAAATAGCATTTCACATTCTCACTAGTGATACAGGAGAGTTCCACTGCTTCATATCCATTAATTAATTAATATCCTTTAATTAATTAAAATTGCTACACATTTTAATTTTCTTTATTCTAGTGGGTGTGGATTTTTATTTATCCTTTTCAAAATCGTTTTTAACTTTCTAGATATTTTGCATTTCCACATGAACTTTAGAATTGGATTGTCAATGCCAACAAAAAAGCATCCTGGGATTTTTAGTGAGATTGCATGGAATCTATAGACAATTTTAGAGAAAATATACTTGCATATATTTAAAACAATTTATTCCTAAGAACAAATTTTATTTTTATTTTTTAAAATTTTATCTTCTAAACAAGACTTTATTTTTTAGACTAGTTTACAGCAAAAAGGAACAGAAGGTACAGAGATTTCTCGTATTTCCCTTACCCCCACACATGCATTGTCTCCTCCATTATCAACGTCTCCCACCAGTGTGGTACGCCTGTTGCAACTGGTGAACCTACATTGACACACCATTATCACCCAAAGTCCATACTTAACATCAGGGTTCACTCTTAGTGTTGTACATTCTGTGGGTTTGGACGAATGTATCCATTCATCATGGATAATGTATCCATTATCATTTTATTACACAAGTAGTTTCATTGTTGTAAAAATGCTCTGTGCTCCCCCTCTTCATTCCTCCCTTCCTATTAATCCCTGGCAACCACAGATCTTTTCACTGTCTCCATAGTTTTGTCTTTTCCCACAATGTCTTATAATTGAAATCATATGTAGTATGTAGGCTTTTCAGATTGGCCAGCTTTTGTTTTAATTTTTCTTTCTAATGTTTCATGGCTAGTATGTAGAAATACAATTGATTTATGTAAATTGGTCTGCATCATGCGACCTTATGAAACTCCCTTATTTCAGTAGCTTTTCTGTAAATTTTTACATATACAATCATGTTTTTCTGAATAAAGAATGTTTAATTTGTTCTTTCCAATGTATATTTCTTTGATTAATTTTCCTTCCTCATTTCAATAGCTAGGATCTGCATATTTCATTAAACAGAAGTGGTGGGAGTAGTCATCTTTACCTTATTCAAAGACTTAGAGAAAAAGTGTTTGGTTTATCACAATTAATTTGGATGTCAGCTACAGTTTCCATAGCTGCTCTTCAAAATTTGTGAATTTTTATTTTCTTCCTAGTTTGCTGAGAGTTTTTTTTAATCATAAATAGGTTTTGCATTTTTGTCATTTTTTTCTTGAATCTTATGAGATGATTATATACATTCCCTTAGTTTTTCAGTATGGAGAATAATATTAATTGACTTTCAAATGCTAAGCCTATCTTGAATTCCTAGTATCTCATTTAGTCAATACGCATTACCATTTTTTATATATTACAGATTTAATTTTTAAACATTAGTTTTAGGACTTACACGATTTCATTCAAAATTGTTATTGCTCTGTAATTGTCTTTTCCTGTAATTTCTTTCTATCGATTTGATATTCTATTATTAATGGCCTTAAAAATAAATTGGGAAGTATTTCCTCTGTCTCTATTTTCTGAAAGAGGTTATGTAAGATTGGTATTAATTATCCCTTAAATATTTTGTAAAATTCATCAATGACCACATATGCATCTAGAACTTACATTTTTGAAGGCTTTTAAAAATAAGTTCAACTTCTTTAAGAGAGATAAAGGAATTTAGGTTTTCTTAAGCAATATATTTTTTCTTTCAATTTTTGTAATTTGTATCTTTTAAGACATTTATTCATTTCTTACAAATTATTAAAAATATTTCCTTCATGTCCAGTAAAGTTTTGAAGACCCTCTATTCTTGATATTAGTAATTTGTGTTTTTTATACTAATTAGTATAGCTACATGTTTATCAATTTTATTAAGTTTTTTAAGGAATAAGCTTTGAATTTTATTATGTTTTTCTGGTTTTTAAAATTTATTATATTCATTGATTTCAAAAATTCTTTTTTCTCTTCGATTTTGTTTTAATTTGCTTTTTTACTTAGTATTTTTACAGTGGAAACATCGAGTTTACTTAGATCTCTCTTCATTTTTAATATAAGCATTTAAAGCTATAAGTTCTTCTCTATTCAGCCTTCTCTGAATCCCACAAACATTGATTTGTGGTGTGTTTCATTTTCATTTAATTACAAATACTTTATAATTTTCTTTGTGATTTCTCCTTTAATCCATGGGCACATTGTTTGTATTTCAAAGTTGTTAATAATTTTCTAGATATTTTATTTGGTTATTGATTTCTGATTTAGTTCCACTCTGATCAGAGAATAACCTCTATACAATTCAAGAATCTTATCAAATGACCAAACATTATCTTGGTGAACAATCCATATGCACTTGAAAACAATGTGCCTCTGCCATTGTTCACTGAAATTTTCTATATATGTAAATTAACTAAATTTGTTTCCTAATATTGTTCAAATTTTTTATATTTTTACTTATTTTATTTATATTTGCCCTACTTTTTAATGGGCAAGTAGTGTTGAGGCTTTCAACCTAATGATGGATTTGTTCACATCTCTTTAAGTTCTGTCAGTTTTTTGCCTTATGGGTTTTGAAGCTTGGTTGTTAGGTGCATGCTTATTTTCATTACTATGTCCCTTTGATGAATGGACACTTTAATCATCTGTAAGATTTCTTATTATATTTGATAATATTCATTGCCCCTGAAGTCTATATTGCAATATTAAAAAAGGTACTCTAGCATTCTTGTACAGTATTTGCATGGCATATCTTTTTTCATCATTTTACTTTTGACTTACATATGTCTTTATAATTAAGGAAATTTTGCAGGCAACGTGTTGTTAAATCTTTATTTGGTATGGCAACTTCTGTACTTTGATGGAAATATTTAGAGCATATATGTACATTTAGTCTAATTTTCTTTTTGGTGGTATTTAATTCTCCCTTCACGGTGTTAGTTTTATATTTTCTCCCTTCCTTCCTTCCTTCCTTCCTTCCTTCCTTCCTTCCTTCCTTCCTTCCTTCCTTCCTTCCTTCTTTCCTTTCTTCCTTCCATTTAGATGGAGTCTTGCTCTGTCACTCAGGCTGGAATGCAGTGACATGATCTCAGCTCACTGCAACCTCCACCTCCCAGGTTCAAGTGATTCTCCTGCCTCAGCCTCCCATGTAGCTGGAACTACAGGCATCACCACCACATCCAGCTAATTTGTTTGGATTTTTAGTAGAGATGGGCTTTCACCATGTTAGCCAGACTGGTCTCGAGCTCCTGACCTCAAGTGTCTGTCTGCCTCAGCCTCCCAAAGTGCTGGGATTGTAGGCATGAGCCATAGCACCCAACCTGTTCTCTGTTTCATTTTCCCCTTTTTTGTTTTCTTTTGGGTTAGTATATTTTATTTTTATTTATTATTATTATTTTTTGAGATGGGGTTTCAGTCTTGTTGCCCAGGCTGGAGTGCAAGGGTGTGGTCTTGGCTCATTGTGACCTCAGCCTCCCAGGTTCAAGTGATTCTCCTGCCTCAGTCTCCCCAGTAGCTGGAATTACAGGCACTATGCCCAGCTAATTTTTGTAGTTTTAGTAGAGACGGGGTTTTGCCATGTAGGCCAGGCTTGTCTTGAACTCCTAATCTCAAATGATCCAACTGCCTTGTCCTCCCAAAATGCTGTGATTACAGGCATGAGCCACTGCACCTAGCCTGAGTATATTTTAATATTCTCTCTCATCAAATAGCTTACAGGATTTTCCCTTTATTTTTATTGTTTTGGTTGTTCTAGAATATCAGTTATCATAACCTGCTTTCAAATGATATTATACCAACTCATATTTCATATAAGAATCTTAATGAAGTATATGTCTGTTTCCGCTACTCCTGCTGTTTATGCTTTTGTTATCACACTTTTAAAATCTACATATATCTTATGACTTTAAAATACTTTGTTGACTATTTTTTAGAAATTGTGAGTTATAAAAAATTTAAAAGAAATACATTGTAAATTTAACCCATATTTAAATTTTCTTGTGCTCTTCCCATAATGTACATCTGAGTTTCCTTTTAGGTAGTATTTTCATTCAGCCTGAAGAACTTCCTTTTAGTAAGTCTTGTGGCACAGCTTTGGTGGTACTATATTTGCTTCATTTTGTTTGTGTGAACACATTTTTATTTTTCTTTAATTTTTGATGGATATTTCCTTTTTTCAGTGCTGTAAAAGGGTGATTACATTGTGCTATGTTTTGCATTGCTTCTTATGTTCTCAATTGTCACTTTTTAAAATTCTGCAAGTAATGTGTCTTTTTTTTTTCTCTATTGTTTATGTCATTAGTTTTAAGCAATTTGGTTATGGTGTGACTTTTATGATTTTCTTTATGTCTTTCAATCTTGAAAATAAGTGGTCTTTTGGGATCTGTAAGTTTTAGTTTCATCAAATTTGAAAAATGTTTGGCCATTATTTCTTCAGGCAAATATTTTTTCTCTTATTTCTCTCCTCTCCTACGGGGGGCTACAGACATGTTTAAAATCTTAATGTTATTATGAAGCAGATTCACTGTGCACTGGTTGCCAGCTTGTCGGAGTATAGTAAGACATAATACTCCTGCATGCAACAAGTTAACTTAAAATGGGTTTACTACTTACAGATAGGCACCAAGGGACAACAAAAACCTATGATTCATTGTGAGCCAATCCCTCCCATCTCAAAATAGCTCCCCAGGGTGAAAGAGTCTCAACTGCATGTGGTCCACTTGCAGGAATTTCAGAAAGCAGCCTACCTTGGGTTTTAAACTTCAATGTAATGTGAATTGCTAGAAAAAGTGCTGAAGGACCTAAGTATGGAACTGGAATAGAGCCCAGGCTGTTTCAGCCCTTCCTTTCTTAACTCAAGATGTTGCATTCTCAGCACATTCTACGGGTATTATTCAGAACTACAAGTAACAAAGGGGAGAGAACTGTGTCAGTCTAGGCTACATGAAGAACTGTTTTGCAGTTCTCCCATAGATCACTAAACTTCTGTTTTTTCCCTACTAATGGAGCTCCAGACCTTATTTTGATTTCATCAGTTTTTCCATTAATGTATTTTTTTTCTTTCCAATGATCCAATTCAGGTGTATTCATTTGTTTTTCTGTTGCTATAATAGAATGTTACAGACTAGGTAATTTATATGTATATAAACAAAGAAGTTTATTTAGCTCACAGTTCTAGAGACTGGGAAGTCTAAGAGCATGGCACTAGTATTTGGTGAGAGTCATGCCATGGCAAAAGGGTGAAAGGTGAGAGTAAGCACACAAGACAGAAGAAACACGGGCTGAATTAATACAAAAACTAATTGCTCCATCAATAGTGGTATTAAACTATTCATGAGGGCAGAGATCTCATAACTCATTGTCTCCCAAAGCACCCATCTATTAACACTGCCACAATGGCAGCCAAGTTTAAAACATATAAACTTTCTGGGGACACACTCAAACCATAGCATTCCACTTTCGGACCCAAAAATTTACATATTTCTCACATGCAAAATACTTTTATTTCACCCCAATAGTCCCAAAAGTCTTGACTCACTCCAACACCAACTAAAAAGCCCAAAGTCTCATTTAGATCAAATAAGAATATGACTCAAAACATAGTTCACCCCTAGATAAATTTCTCTGTCTATGAGCTTGTGAAATCAAACCAAGTTACCTAATTTACAATACAGTGATGGGACAAGTGGAAGATAGTCATTCCCATTTCTGAAGGGAGAAATACCCAAGAAAAGAGGGGTAATTAGTCCCAAGTAAGTTCAAAACCTGACAAAGAAAACAACATTAAATCTTAAAGCTGGAGAATAATCTCCTTTCACTTTTGTCCCACTTTCTAGATATACTGGGGTAAGTGTTGGGCCACTATGACCTCAGGCATCCCTGCTCCTATGGCTTTTCTGGGCTCAGGCAAAGCAGCTCTGCCACACTGGCATTGCATGCTGGTAGCCCTACAGTTCTGGGGTCTCAGCATGGCCAGGCTCCCATGGCTCAACTAGGCATTGCCTCTTAAAGGTCACACCTCTTAATACTGTTAATGGCAATTACATTTTCAACACATAATTTTAGAGAGACATATTCCAACCACAACACTGGGATATCATATTGTATTTGATTGTTATTATCCTCTCTCTATAGTCTCCTCTGGTCTGTGACAGTTCCTCAAGCCTTTTAAATTTTTCATGACTGACAGTTTTGAAGGGTATAGGTAAGGTTTTTATATAATATCCCTCAATTTTTGTTTGTTTGTTTTCCTCTTATCGTTATACTGGGGTTATAAATTTGATAAAAGAAAACCTTAAAAGTAGAATATCCTGCTCATCATATCCTATCAGGTGTACATGCTATCCACATGACATTCTTGATGATGTATTAAGCTAGTGTTTGCTGGGTTTCCCCCACTGAAAAATTAGTTTTTCTCTTTTCCTTCCTTCTTTTTTTTTTTTCACTCAAGAACTTTTTATTTAAAAGTCTTTCATTTCCCCCAATGAAGGGCATTGGTGTTTTTGTTTTTTTAAATTTATTTATTTTACTTTAAGTTCTGGGATTCATGTGCTAAACGTGCAGGTTTGTTACATAGGTATACATGTGCCATGGCGCTTTGCTGCACCTATCAATGCATCATCTAGGTTTTAAGTCTCATACACATTAGGCATTTGTCCTAATGCTCTCTCTGCTCTTTCCCTCAACCCTCTGACAGGCCCCAGTATGTGATGTTTCCCTCCCTGTGTCCATGTGTTCTCATTGTTCAACTGCCACTTATGAATGAGAACACACAGTGTTTGGTTTTCTGTTCCTGTTTTACTTTGCTGAGGAGGGTGGTTTCCAGCTTCATTCATGTCCCTGCAAAGGAGATGAACTCATTTTTTTTTTATGGCTGCATAGTATCCCATGGTGTATATGTGCTACATTTTCTTTATCCAGTCTATCATTGATGGGCGTTTGGATTGGTTCCATGTCTTTGCTATTGTAAATAATACTTCAGTAAACATACATGTGCATGTGGCTTTATAGTTGAATGATTTATAATCTTTGGGTATAAACCTGGTAATGTGATTGCTGAGTCAAATGGTATTTCTGGTTCTAGATCCTTGAGGTATCACCACACTGTCTTCCACAATGGTTGAACTAATTTACACTCCCATAAATAGTACAAAAGAATCCTTATTTCTCCGCATCCTCTCCAGCATCTGTTGTTTCCTGACTTTTTAAGGATTGGCATTCTCACAGGCGTGAGATGGTATCCCATTGTGGTTTTGATTTGCATTTCTCTAATGACCAGTGATGGTGAGCTGATGAATACCTGAATGGTATTGCCTAGGTTTTCTTCTAGGGTTTTTATGGTTTTAGGTTTTATATTTAAGTATTTAATCTATCTTGAGTTAATTTTTGTATAAGTTTTAGGAAGGGGATCAGTTTTTGTTTTCTGCATATGGCTAGCCAGTTTTCCCAATACCATTTATTAAATAGGGAATCCTTTCTCCATTGCTTGTTTTTGTCAGGTTTGTCGAAGATCAGATTGTTGTACATGTGTGGTGTTATTTCTGAGGCCTCTGTTCTGTTCCATTGGTCTATACATCTGTTTTAGTACCACCACCATACTGTTTTGGTTACTGTAGCCTTGAAGTATAATTTGAAGTCAGGTGGCATGATGCCTCCAGCTTTGTTCTTTTTGCTTAGGGTTGTTTCAGCTACACAGGTTCTTTTTGGTTCCATATGAAATTTAAAGTAGGTTTTTCTAATTCTGTGAAGAAAATCACTGGCAGCTTGATGTGAATAGCGTTTAAATCTATAAATTACTTTGGGCACTATGGCCATTTTCCTTCCTTCCTTGTTTCTTTAGAGTCTCTAAGTCCGACTCAAATTCATTTAATAAGCGTGGGAAAGACTTCTACATACATTATTTGGAATTTTTGTATAAGAAAGGTATTTCTTCTATTCCTATTTATTTATTCATATTAATATGGTCTCATGTACATATTTTTACATTTTTGGCTAGCAACAAAATAATATTTATTTTATTGCCAAAATTCTTCCAATTTTAGCCATGAGGAATCCTTTCAGGTTGGTTGCTGTGTCCCTTTAACATGTCCCATCCCTTTATATTTTGAGAATTCTTTTAATTTTTGGCACTGCAAGATACTCCAAGCTCATTTTGTATTTTCCTTCCTCTATCCCTAGGAATAGCCATATCTCCAAGGAACACTGGTTTCTTTTAATAAAGAATCTTACTTAGAAACCAACATTTAGGTTCTAGAATGTTCATTTTTGTCACTTTTTTCTCCCTATATGCTTCAGTGTACATAGTTTCCACTGTTATGTTTCCAATGTGATTGATACTTTTTTTTTTCTCAGCATTAAATATGCAGTCAAAGACATCAGGGACATAAATAAGATTTTTCTTTCATATATTATAGTTTCATCACTAATAGATTCACCATTTTCTCCTTAATATGTTCATACTTTCCTTTAAATCCTTGAACATTGTATGGTAGTTGTTTTAAACCGCTTTTTGCTAATTCCATTATGTCTGTCATTCCTAGGTCTGTTTCTACTGACTTTGTGCCTTCTGTTTCTGCATGTATTTTCACCCTTACACTCTTATCACTAGTTTGTCATTAGATGCTGTATATTATGAATGCCATATTGCATATATGAATTTTGTTGACTTCCTTTAAAAAGATAAATGTTGTTTTTCCAGGCAGTTAAGTTAGGTGCGGATCAGTTTAATCACTTCCTGTGTTTAATCTTTGTAACATCAGTCTGGTGTAACGTTTACTTCAGCGTTTATTAACAACTAAGCCATTCTTTTATGGCAACTCTAAGAAATGTGATGAGTGTTCAAAACATCTTCACATTTTCTTGTCAGAACTTGAATAGTTGCCAGTCCTGCGTGTTCTGAAAATTGGTTGGTTTATACTCACTTGCCCCTGCCTGGCTTTGTGTACTCTCTGGTCATATGAATATTTTTGTATTCGGATGAAGACTCAAACACATTCCTCCACAGATTTCTGGAATATTTTTTCTGTATAGTTTTATCTTCTCTGGTAATTCTGCTCCACAAATTATAACCTCCACAAATTCTAACCTCTCGAGACTCTCCAAGTTCAAATCTGTTTCTTCAATTTGGCAAGATTACTGTGCTCTGTCTGGGGCTTCCTTCTCTACATTCTTATTTGCAAAATGCTTCCAGGTAGAAAGTTAGGATATCCATAGGTTCACCTCATTTATGTTCTTTCTTTCATAATTAATAGTCCTGCACAGCCTATTGCCTAATTTCTGATAATAGCTATTTTAATATCTACTTTTTAGTTATTTATAGCAGGAGAAAACCTGATTCCAGATATACCGTCAAGGCCAGAAGGGAAAGGTATTTTCAGTTTATTTTCAATATTCTTATTTTGATTTTAGGAATTTCTCATTCTTACATGTGCCATTTATCTATATTTAGGCAAGTAGATGAAAGCAATGAATGTGAGAATAAGTCTGTATTTAAAAATTAGAAAAGCAAACACTAACGTATATTTAACTGTGTTAAGTTTCCCTTTCAAATACATGGTTTCAAAAGGACAAATTTTACCTGGCATTCTTTAATTATTTGCAGTAAAAACCTCTATAGAAGCAGCAGTCTATAATTCATGTAAGGTTTTTTTTTTTTAATTTGTTTAAATAAGTCAGTGGTTTAAAGCAAAATAATCAGCCCACTCAAAACACAGACATGAGTGTGCGTGCGTACACACACACACACACACATACACACAGACTTTTTTCTTGTTAAACTGTCAGATTTTTTCTTTTTAAAGATCCAGCTATTTGTTAGGTAAAACTGAATGCCAACACCTTTTAAAACATGATATTTTAAGCCGAAAAGTTAAGCTGTGGGAGTTTGGGAAACTTGCTTTAGAAATATAATTGCTTTCAAAAACATTTTCTAGGACTTGAATGTCACCAGAGGAATAAAAAATGAGGGTAAAAAAGGTAGACTATAATTCTGAAAGCAATTGGGGAAGAAAATTTTTTTAGTTTCACGATATTAAGTACATTTGCTTCCTTTGTTTAGGCCGTGGCATTTTTTATTTTTTCCTTTTGTTTGTTCACCACCATTAGATAAGAACCAAAATTTTAATTATTTGGTGATGGTTTAATTGATTCTATGCCTGTCCTTTAAGCGCACACTGGAATGGCAGGTAAGTCTGGCCTGTTAAATGCTGATGTGGTGTCAGGGGAATCTTGATCCAATTTTTCACTAGAACATAGTCTGACATTCTACTCCACTCGCTACTGTCAATGTCAGAGGAAGTGTCATTATTTGAACAATAGCATCTTCCAGAAGAAAAGACACCATGTTTACTTTTAAGAATGTCAGCCGTTGTACATTTAGAAGCATTTTCTGAGGTTAGCAGAAACATATTTGACTGGACTAAAAGCAAAACTCCTCTTCCATGCTGAGAATCACAGATGCAAGACTAGAAAGACTTTTAAGAGGCTAACCAGCCTCATCTCCTGCCTTCAGGTAAAAGACAAGAGATTTTTTTGCGGGGAGGGGGTGGGGGGCCTGGATTTTTAAAGTTCTCCATGACATGCATTCTGCAAGTACCTTATTTCTTGGGGATTCAACAATTCCAATTTTGTTTCTCATGATTTTGGTTTGCTTTCTTGTGATATACATTACACCAAAAGAATATTTGTTGGCAGAAACACATTCAACTTCTTTGATCTCTAACCAGCAAAATTATATGCACAAATCCTATTGTTTGTGGTAGTTGGTAATGTTTTACTCCAGGAGTCATCAAACATTTTCTGTAATGGGCCAGACAGTCTCTGTTGTACGGCTGGCCATGAGGTCTCTGTTGTAACTTCGTTACTCTACCATGGTAGCATGAAAGCAGCCATAGAAAATATGGGAAAATAGTCGGCATGAGTGTGTTCCCATAAAAGTTTATTTACAAAAGCAGGCTATGGGCCAGGGCCTGAGGGCAATAGTTTGCTGATTCCTGTTCTACTGTTCGGTCAAATCTACTGTTGGGAAAGAAGTGTAATCTTCTAACCTCTGCACTGTGGTACAAGAAAGAGTCTTGAGCTTTGATATGGTTTGGATGTTTGTCCTCTCCAAATCTCATGTTGAAATAATTCTCAACGTTGGAGACGGGGCCTTGTGGAGGGTATTGGATCATGCGGTGGATCTCTCCTGAATGGCTTGGCACCATTCCCTGGTGATGAGTGAGTTCTTTCTAAGTTAGTTCACATGAAATCTGGTTGTTTAAAATATCTGAGCCCGGCGGTGGCTCTCCAAGCACTTTGGGAGGCTGAGGTAGTAGAATCACTTGAAGTCATGAGTTTGAGATCACCCTCACCAACATGGTAAAATCCTGTCTTTACTAAAAATACAAAAATTAGCCCAGCGTGATTGGAGGTGCCTGTAATCCCAGCTACTCAGGAGGCTGAGGCAGCAGAATCACTTGAATCTGGGAGGTAGAGGTTGAAATGGGTTGAGATTGCACCACTGCACTCCAATCTGGGAGACAGAGCGAGACTCCATTTCAAAATAAATGAATAAATAAATAAAATAAAATATCTGGTTGTTTAAAAGAATCTGGTTGCTTGAGAGTCGGGGGCCTCCCCCTTCTCGCTTTTGCCATGTGACATGCCTGAGCCTGCTTTGCCTTTTGCCATGATTGTATACTTCCTGAGGCCCTCAGCAGGAGCAGATGGTGCTGCAGCCATGCTGGTACAGCTTGATAACCGTCATCCAATCAAAACTCCTTTATTTAAAAATTACCTAGCCTTAGGCATTTCTTTATAGCCACACAAATGGCCTAACATGGACCTAGAACATTTCCTTACAAAGAGATGAAGATGGCTACCTGTGCTGGACATAGCTCTTTGTTTTCGAATATTTTTTCCTGTTCCAGACTTGATGTCTACTTCTTTGTTCTGCCTAAGTGTGTGTATCATATGGCAGCTGGCTAACCCCATGGCTATATGTGGTATAGCTGCTCCAGTGGAGATGGAACTATCCTTGGCCTGTAGCAAAAGAGGGGTCAGTGCAAACCATCTTGTTGTGGTGGCTGCTGAGCAAGATCTGTTGGCCATGGGAGGATGATGTTCAGTATTGGAGCTGATCTTGCTCTGTTTCTTCTCCGTGTGAATAAAGTGTTGCTCCATCGAGTACCTGTGTGAGTCATGTCTTTCTTGGTGGCCCTGACACTTGAAACCATGAAATGGGTAGACATGTTGGGACTACTGTTCCTGGTGGTAGGTGTTGTTATGCTGTTTGCTATCCTCTGTGCTGTGGTACTCTGTATCCCTGGAGGTGGTAATAGGTACAACTTGGTCAACACTTACATTTTGTTTGTTTTTTACTACTATTTGTAAGATCCAATGTTTTCTATAAAAATGTATTTTCTAAATGTGGGATCAGGTCAAGAATTTGCTTTTGGCTAAACCTAACTGTCCTACAACAGGCTAAGAGTTGCCAATGTCTATTCAGGGTCAATTCAGATTAGAGTCTTATTTTTCCTTGAGAATCCTTGGGTATTAGATCAAAAAAACCTATTACATGTCAGTTATAAAATGATTCTGAGTTATTTCACTGTGTCCCACTACAACATTCTGCTGTTAATGAAGCATTCTAGTATTACAAACATGGAAAATTAAATAAAAATAAATACGCATAATGTTTAAAATTAATAGAATAACATTTTTAACCAATGACATTTATTAAAGTATTTATTAAAAGGTAAACTTACTTTTATTCTGACCTGTGAAAATTTAGCTTTTATGTCCTTAATTTCTGCTATTATGAGAATATTTTAGCAAGAAAATTTTTGTTTAAGAATATTAGCGAAAACTTCTACTTTTATATAAATAATGGTTTGGAAGGAAATAAGTGAAATTGTTTAGATTTAGAATTTTCCCCTTGTGTTTTCTCAGAGTACTGGTGAAATTGAAAAATAAAGCACTGTATAATTTAGATTTTGCAGTTTTGAAGATTTTCATTAAGACTTAGATTCTTTTTGTTGTTGTTGTTGTTGCAGTTGCTTTTATTTTTTTATTATTATACTTTAGGTTTTAGGGTACATGTGCACAATGTGCAGGTTTGTTACATATGTATCCATGTGCCATGTTGGTTTGCTGCACCCATTAACTCGTCATTTAGCATTAGGTATATCTCCTAATGCTGTCCCTCCCCCCTCCCCCCACCCCACAACAGTCCCCGGAGTGTGATGTTCCCCTTCCTGTGTCCAGGAGTTCTCGTTGTTCAATTCCCACCTATGAGTGAGAACATCCGGTGTTTGGTTTTTTGTCCTTGCAATAGTTTACTGAGAATGATGTTTTCCAGTTTCATCCATGTCCCTACAAAGGACATGAACTCATCATTTTTCATGGCTGCATAGTATTCCATGGTGTATATGTGCCACATTTACTTAATCCAGTCTATCGTTGTTGGACATTTGGGTTGGTTCCAAGTCTTTGCTGTTGTGAATAGTGCCGCAATAAACATACGTGTGCATGTGTCTTTATAGCAACATGATTTATAGTCCTTTGGGTATATACCCAGTAATGGGATGAATGGGTCAAATGGTATTTCTAGTTCTAGATCCCTGAGGAATCACCACCCTGACTTCCACAATGGCTGAACTAGTTTACAGTCCCACCAACAGTGTAAAAGTGTTCCTATTTCTGCACATCCTTTCCAGCACCTGTTGTTTCCTGACTTTTTAATGATGGCCATTCTAACTGGTGTGAGATGGTATCTCATTGTGGTTTTGATTTGCATTTCTCTGATGGCCAGTGATGATGAGCATTTTTTGATGTGTCTTTTGGCTGCATAAATGTCTTCTTTTGAGAAGTGTCTGTTCATGTCCTTCGCCCACTTTTTGATGGGGTTGTTTGTTTTTTTCTTGTAAATTTGTTTGAGTTCATTGTAGATTCTGGATATTAGCCCTTTGCCAGATGAGTAGGTTGCAAAAATTTTCTCCCATTCTGTAGGTTGCCTGTTCACTCTGATGGTAGTTTCCTTTGCTGTGCAGAAGCTCTTTAGTTTAATGAGATCCCATTTGTCAATTTTGGCTTTTGTTGCCATTGCTTTTGGTGTTTTAGACATGAAGTCCTTGCCCACGCCTATGTCATGAATGGTATTGCCTAGGTTTTCTTGTAGGTTTTTAATGGTTTTACGTCTAACATTTAAGTCTTTAATCCATCTTGAATCAATTTTTGTATAAGGTGTAAGGAAGGGATCCAGTTTCAGCTTTCTACGTATGGCTAGCCAGTTTTCCCAGCACCATTTATTAAATAGGGAATCCTTTCCCCATTTCTTGTTTTTGTCAAAGACTTAGATTCTTATAGTAAGTTTTTACATAGTTATCTTGATGTAGACTTTCTATTTGAATCAACTTGTGAATTGATGAAATATTTTGAAAAAATAAAATATTGACTGTATTTATTTGCATTATTTAGAAATAGAAGAAATCATTTTGTAAGTTTGTTTAGAAATGCGACTATATGAAATGAAAAAATAATCATCTGTGCAACTTTTCATTCTATTTCAAGTTCTCTCCCTGAATTTCCAAGTTCCTTTTCATATCGTGACAGGTAGAAGTGAGCATAATTCTGATAATACCTGTATTTTTATGTGCACAATAGAAGTAGACACTTAGATTTCTTTTCATTGAATCAAACAATAGTAATCAATTCTTTTTGGACATGGTGAATATTCTTATTTGAATGAGGATTAAATTCTCACACTCTGTGGTTCCCTATGACAACTCCAGGTAAACCTTAATGAATCAGAGAGTTAAAACTTTGTGGCTCTAATGAAATAAAATACCTGGATCACAAAGAATTCAGGATATGTCATACAGAGATTTTCTTCAATGACTTTAATGGATAAACATAGCCAGTCAATAGTTTTAAAAATGAAAGAATAACATTAGTGTTTTCTTGCTCATTAAACAAAAAACAAACAAATTATAGATCTGATCTATTTGTTTATCTTATGAAAAATATCACCATGATAAATGAATTAGAAAAGAACTATTAATTTTCCTTGTTAAAATAAATACATTGTTACAGTAAGTTCTAAATATATACAACAAACAATCTCAACACATTGCATCAGAGGAATATAATCATACTTTTCATTTAAAAGATTTGGTACTTTGTAAAAAAGAATTGTTCTGTTTTTCATTAGGACTTCATCATTAATTTCTGTTACTTTCACCTTAATAAAGAGGATATAAATAGTTCTCCTTAAATACAATATAAAATAAGAATATTCTATTTTAATAGTATTAATCAAATCTGAATCACAAGGAATCAAAGCAATGGTTATACAAATATTTAATTCAGCAATGACAACAAAAATTAATTATAGCAGATCATCTGAATGACAGGAGCTGTCTTTGTATTTCCTGCACTTAGCACAGATCTGACCACACTAGCCATATGAGAAAAGATTTGATTTATCTAGAGATTTCAACTGGAAAAGTTGCATGCATTTAATTAGATCTATTTTTATTTATTTATAAAGGAAAGAAACTTCCTATTTCTTGTTCTAATGAATATTGCATGCTATAAACCAACAATCCCAAAATATGTTTGGAGGAATTTGGTTTCTTAAAATATAAAAGTTATTATTCTACTTATATTTATTATAAAATCATAATTTTATAAATAATAAGGGAAATTTTAAAAAATCTACAAATGCTCTGAACAACACATCCTCTGTTAATTCTGTTTTCATTTTTAGTTTATGTCTAGTCATTCTCTATATATAAAGTATACTCTAAGTTATGTTAATACTCAAATGTTTTTATTTTTTCAATGACTTTCTAATCATTTTACTTTGTTACATTATCATTTTAAATAATTTTATGATGTAGTTTGCTATTGAACTAAATTTGCGTTGCCTTTACCATATTATGTTTGCAAATTTTATTAATGTTGCATTCAACATTTTTGTGAATACAGTTTTTTAAGTTTTTGAATTATTTAGAACTTGCCTAAACTAGAAAAATTACCAAGAGTAGTGCGGTTGAATGAATTATTATCCCCAACTATCTGCTCCTTCTTTGTGGAAGAATTATATGTTCATGCTCTTTTCTGCATGACTTGAGAGATCTTCCTAATAGGTAGGATAAAAAGTTTTTGCATCACTGTCAGAATTGTTTATATGACTTGTTTGGGGCAATAAAACATAAGCTGAAGTAACAGTGAGATGGGTTTGAGCAGAAGTTTTAAAAGAGATTATGTGCTTTGGGTTGGCACTTCTGTCATGAGAACAAGGCTCCTCTTTGAGCTCGTGTCGTAGATTAAGAATGCTTGTGGAGCAGTTCTACAGGTGGAAACAAAGCTGCAGTCTACACAGCAATCATGTGTTGAGGAGGAAATGTCATATTGTAGGTCATTGTGATTTGGGGTTTGCTTGTTACTACAGCTGATTGATAGATACAGGATTAGTAAATCAAAGTTTTTGATCATTGTGTTGGCTCCTGACAGGTATTGCTGATTTGCCTTCCAAAAGATTTTGCACAAATGTATACTGACACCAGCAATGTGTGGGTATATCAGTTTTACCATGCATTCCCTGTATCAGTTAGGGTTCAGTCAATAAACGAAAGACAAACTAGGTATTTTATTTTGTTTTTTTTTGAGACAGAGTCTCACTCTGTCACCCAGGCTGGAGTGCAGTGGTGTGATCACTCACTGTTACCTCTGCTTCCCAGGTTCAAGTGATTCTCATGCCTCGGCCTCGTGAGTAGCTGGGAATACAGGCGTGCACCACCATACCCGGCTAAATATATATATTTTTTTCCAGTAGAGACAGGGTTTCACTGTGTTAGCCAGGCTGGTCTCAAACTCCTGGCCTCAAGTAATCCACCCACGTTGGCCTTCCAAAGTCCTGGGATTACAGGTGTAAGCCACTGTGCCTGGCCCAAACTAGGTATTTTAAAGTGAGGGAGCTTAATATACACAATTAATTACACAGATGTTAGAGGAGTGAAAAGCTAAATGGGAAAGCTGAGATAACATAGAGTTAATAACTGTAGGACATAGCTGCCACTTCTAGCTCCCAATTAATAAGCTGAAGTCCTGTCCCTCAGTACCTCAAAATGGGCATGAATAGAGATAAAGCTTATATTTTTATTTTTATTTTAGTTTTTGAGATGGAGTTTTGCTCTTGTTGTCCAGGCTGGAATGCAATGGCGTGATCTTGACTCACTGCAACCTCTGCCTCTGGGGTTCAAACGATTCTCCTGCCTCAGCCTCCTGAGCAGCTGAGATTACAGGCACACACCACCATACCTGGCTAATTTTTGTATTTTTAGTAGAGACAGGGTTTCACCATGTTGGACAGGCTGGTCTCAAACTCCTGACCTCTGGTGATCTACCCACCTTGGCCTCCCAAAGTGCTGGGATTACAGGTGTGAACTACCATGCCCAGCAGAGATAAAGCTTTTGAAGAGGTGGTTAATTTCAAATGAGTTCTTTAGGGTGGAGTATAATCTAATCTGACTGGTACCCTTATAGAAAGAGGAGATTAGGACACAGACATAGCTATACTCATGTGAATATACAGAGGGAAGAGGTGGGGTTTATTCAAACTTTGGAGTCAGAAAGGCTTTGCAAACCTTGAGCTTGACCATGGGTTTCTGAAGGTCCTTCTAAGGAGGTATGATGAGGCCGATCAGGAAGTGCTGAAAAAAGCCAAAGCAAAAAATGGTGGGAAGTGCAGGATTACATCAGCAAGGAACAAGACAAGAATAGTTTTTTAAAAATGTGTAAACTTTGTTCATTTGGGCTTTTTGCCCTCAGTTAAAAAGAAGGAACAAGGATCTTAGAGATGACAGATGTCAAACTTTTTAAATTTTCTTTATATTTATTTATGGGTCACTCAGCTGTTATATGAACTTCTCTGTATCTAGTGACAGCCATTATCCTGCATTCCCCATTTAATTTTCTTCCTGCATGGTCTGTTTCCTTGAGGATGCTTTATCATGTCGTTTGTGTCTCCATCTTGTTACAGAGTTTTCTCAGCTGTCTGGTAATCTTAGATTGTCTGCTTCTGATTACGAATGAGAGTCTAAGGAAATGGTAGAAAGGTCATTGTATTTGTATGTATATGGGTAGTGAAAGTTGGAAGTATTTCCTAAAGGATGATCTAAGATGGAGCGTTTGCGGGCAAACACCCCCATGGTCATTACCCTTAGGTGTTTCCTTTTGGGATGGTTTACTTCTCAGAGAGGAGTCCTCACACTCCTCTTTGAAGGATAAGTGTTGGGCTAGCAGCATTCTGGAACTTGAATGGGGGAAGGGCACTGGAAGGTTTTACATTTAGCATTCGGTAGGTAAATGGTCATCCTATGCCTTCGATGGTTGCAATTACCTATGCTTTAATACCTTCTGAGAATAGACACCCGGTCTTCTTCCAGGTTAGAAGGGGAGGGAATAATACAGTCTCCAACCACTTTCATACAGTCTTCTTATTTTAACTACTCCCTTCAAAATCACTTAAAATTCCTAAGCTCACTGCTCATTATAAAGTACAACTTCAATCAGTTTTCTTCAATGCTGGCATAGAATTTGGCTTTCTTTGTTCTATTAAGTCAGTTACCAATTCTCCATCTGCTTTTTAGTTTCTAAAATCATGTTACTATTGTCTTCTCTCATGTTCACCCAATTGTTGTGGTTTTATAGTTTTAAAAAATCCTTTTCACGAAGTTATGCTAGAGTGTTGAGAGGGATTAAATTGACTACAGTCTCTTTAGAACCAATTACAATCAGGTTTCCATTCCAGCTACTCCATGAAACTTCTCTTGTCAAAGTCAATGATGACCTTGACCTGGCAAAATCAATAGGTCATTTTTTAAATTATATTTTACCTGACCACTTAGTACTCAGTAGAGTTGATCACTCCCTCTTTGAAACTTGTCTTTTTCACTGGGTTTCCAGGACTCCACACTTTTTCTTTTTCTTTTTGTATAATTGATAAGTTACCCATTCTGTCTCTATTGTATCTTCGTCTTCTTTTTCTTTCTGGTCCGTAATGATTGGAATGCACTAAGGTTCAGCCTTTGGAACTCTGCTTTTTTCTGTCAACACTTGTTTCCCAGGTGATCTTATTCAATGCAGTGTCTTTAGGCCATATCCATGTATTAGTTTGCTGGAGCTACTGTAACAAAACACAGTCTCCTACCTATGATGGTTGAACTTAGATTTTTCGATTTTATGGTGGTGTGCAATACACATTCAGTAGAAACTGTAGTTCAATTACCAATAAAACCATTCTATTTTTCACTTTCAGTAGAGTATTTAATAAATTACAAGAGATATTCAACACTTTATTATAAAATAGGCTTGGTGTTAGGTGATTTTGTCTGATTGTAGGCTAATGTAAGTATTCTGAGCACGTTTAAGGTGGGCTAGGCTAAGCTACGGTGTTCAGTAGGTTAGTTGAATTACGTGCATTTTCAACTTATGATATATTCAGATTATGATGGTGTTAATGGAACATAGCCCCATCGTAAAGTGAGGAGCATCTGTACCACAGACTAGGTGGCTTAAATAATGAAAATTTATTTCTCAGAATTCTGAAGCTTAGAAGTCCAAGATCAAGGAATCACAGGTTTGGTTTCCCCTACAACATGTCTTGCTTGTAGATGGCTGCCTTCTCTCTATATATACTCACAAAAGTATGGCTGTGTCTGTGTCCTAATCTCCTCTTTTTGTAAGGATACCAGTCAGATTGGATTATGGCCCACCCTAAAGAACTCATTTGAAATTAATCACCTCTTCAAAAGCTTTATCTCCATGCTGAGGTACTGAGGGATAGGACTTCAACTTATGAATTGGGAGCTGGGGTGGGAGACACAGTTGAGCTGACAGTCTACCTATAAACCAAAAACTTTTAAACTTATATATCCAGGTGCCATCTTTCTCCTAAACAGCAGGCTTTGTTTGACAATAGCTTTTGTGACTCTCCACTTGCAAATCTAATAAGCATCTCAAATTCAAGATGTCTAAATAAGAACTCTTGACTCACCTTTCTCAAATTTTCTGCCATTTTCTTCCAATTCAGAAAATGGAACCACCATTTATCTAGTTCTTCAGCACACCCATATCTAAGCCACCAGCAAGTTTTGTGAGCTCAGCATCAAAATCCGTCTGGAATCTGTCCTCTCCTATTACTCTAAGGCAAGTCAACACTGGCTAACACCTGGACTATTTTAAAACTATCTAAGTGAACTCTGCTCTCAACCTTAAAGTGATCAAAGGATTTATACATTTTAAAAATGAATGCTGCTGAGGTGAAAAAGTTTTTGGATAGGATTTTTCAGATGATAACTTTTATTTCTATATTTAAATACGAAAATATGTTCAACCCTGTGTCTATACATGATAGTCAATTTTCAACGAAACTCTATTAGTTGACTCTATCAAGATTGTTACTACCCTTAGAAAGTAGGTAAGACTGGGGAAAAAACAAAGATAGATCAGCTGTCTATTTTAGCTTTAATTTCCTCTGTTAGATTTATATATATATTCTTCATTTACATATAGCCCATTGATACCTTAGCAACCTCAGCATACATTGAGGAAAAAATCATTCTGTATTAAGATTATATTCATATCCACAAATTTGTTTGAAAAGTTTGACTGATGAACAGTCAAATCAGTCCAAAAATCAGATATCACTCAAAAAAAGTTGTCAGTTAAAAAAATAGTTAAGTATTTTCTTAAATGTAAAACTGTTATTTGACTTACAACTTTCTTTTTAGACTGGTGGCCTTTTTATTTTTTACTCTTTAAAAGTCAGTTTCACAAAGGTATATTTTACATATAGAAATTTACCAATTGTAAGTGTACAATTTGATTTGTGAGTATTGGTAGATAGTTAGCCACTGCTACAATTATGACAATATAGCATTTCCAACATCCTTAAATTCTCCTTATATCCCTCTGCAGTCAATCCCCTACCCAGGGCCCATCTCTGGCCACTACTTATCTGATTTCTTTACTCTTGCCTTGCATTTTCTAGTGTTTAACAAAAACTAAATGGTGCAATATATAATCTGTTGTTTCTGTTTGCTTTCATGTAGCATGATTCTTTTGCTACTCATCCATGTTGATGAATGTTCTAAAACCCACATTATATTGCTATTATTCCTGCTTTAAATAGTTAATTGTCTTAACAAAATTATTAAATGGAAACACTTTAGTTATATATTTACTATTTTTGGTGCTCTTCATGCTTTGTGTGGATTGAAATTTTTCTGCTACAATGTTCCTGCTCCCTGAAGAATTACTATGATTTTCTTATAATACAGGTCTGTTTGTGATTAATTCTCTCAGTATATTGGCCTGAAAATGTTTTTTATTTTGCTTTCATTTTTGGATGATATTTTTACTCCTCAAGAATTTTTGATTAACATTTATTTTTTTTTGCACCAGATCTTTAAAGATATTACTTTATTGTCTTTTGTACTGCATAGTTTCCAGCAAAAAATCAGCTGTAAATCTTTGTCTCTTTCCTCAAAACATTGATGTCTTTTCTCATTTGGTTGCTTTAAACAATTTTCAACTTAGAACTGGTTTCAGCAATTTAACTGTAATGTGTTTAGGAGTAGTTTACTTACGTTTGTTCTGTCTGGGGCTTGTTGAGTTTTTAGATGTATGAGTTTATAGTTTCATCAGATTTGGAAAATATTTACCCATTATTTCTTTAAATATTTTTTTCTGCCTTCAACACCTCTTCCTCTAGGACTCTGATTATGAGAAACAGATAATTAATATTTTCCCACTGAATATTAATGCTTCGTTCATTTTATAGTCATTTTTTCTCTATATTTCATTTTGGATTGTTTATATTGCCATGTTTAGAAATGCACTGATCTTCATAATGTCTCATATACTGTTAATTGCATCCACTGTATTTTCATTTCATATATTATATATTTTTAAATCTCAAGATATTCTATTTTTGATTTTTGATATATTTCATTTTTCTTCATTATGTACGTATTTTCTGCTACCTAGGTGAACATATGTAGCATGTTTATAGTAGCTCCTTCAGTGTCCTCTTTTTTTTGCTATTTCCATCGTCTCTCTCATTTTTGCACTGGTTTGTTATTTATTTTATTTTTGCTAATTAGAGATCATATTTTCATGCTTCTTTGTGTGTCTATTAATTTGTGTGTGTGGTTTTTTTTTTTTTTTTTTTTTTTGGTTAGCCATTGCGAATTTTACTTTGTCATATTCCCTAAAATAGAGTTGGATTTTGTTCTGGCATAAGACTAAATTCCTTGGAATCAGATGGATACTACTATGAAGTTTGTTTTTAAGATTTGTTAGGTCAGGTCCAGAGTTGTCTGTAATCTTGGGCTAATTCATTTCCACTATGAATGAGATATTATTTTGAGAAGTTTATCTAATACTCCATATTTTCCTATTTCCAATCAGGCCAGTGAGAATATGAACTATTCCCATTAAGATATCAGCCTCTGGAATTGTTCTGCAAGCTCTTTTCCATTGGTTCTTTGCCCAGCCTAAGGTAGTTTCTCTCACATATTTGCATCTCAACATAAAGTCCAAAACCAGAAAGTATCCCTGTGTAGAATTTAGAGCTCTCTTTCTGTGTATCTTCCTCCTTTCCAGTAGTCTCTCCTGAAAAGCTATCTTGTTCTCCCAGAGCTTCAATCTCTGATTCCTTAATGTAGTGAGACATCTGGACACTGAGGGTCTCCTGCCTGTGTTGCTGCTTGGAAACTGCCTCCAGTAAAATCGAGGGCCCGCTTTATTTATTTATTCAGCGATCACATTCATCAATCATCTGTTGCTGAAAGCTTAAAAATGTTCTTTTATTTATTTTGTCCAACCCTCTAGTTGCATGATGCAGGAGAATAAATTTGGTCTCTGTTCCTTTACTTTGTTCAGAAGCGGAAGTCCTGTATATATTTAGCTGTTTGTTTGTTTGCTTGCTTGCTTGTTTTACTAGCAGTCTATTAGTTTTAATAGAAAAGGGGTTTTGATAGTGTGGCATACATTACACAATCCGTGCAATTGTTTGAATGAATAATTAATAGTTACATCATGAGTTTAAGGGCACATTATTCCTAAATATTTTTAAAACAAAATGGTGGTAGATGAAAATTAAATACAGCAACACATCAATTTGCATTCAGGCTCTATGGAGGATGGATCCCCCCAGGCATGAAAGTTTGTAGAAGCTCCTGTCTATGATTTTCCAGATTTGCAATGAGTTTATAAGTCTGCTTTGGAAGAATTATTAGGTTGGAGCCCACCTTGTACACCATTAGCACCTTCATTGTATCTTAGTACATCTAAGAATCTAAAACATCGTAAAAAATAAACTGAAGCTGTAGTACTTAAAAATTTTTTATTTCACAACAAACATTTCTTTTTAAAAGCACACTATATTGTTTAGTATGAGCCTATTGAACGCAGGCATGTGTTTTCTTTCTCATTTTTCTTTTTTTCTTTTAGTTCTTCCTTCCCTTTTTCACTCATTTCTCTCTTTTTCTTTAACAATAGCCTTTTGAAAACTTTGAGATGTTTGGAGATGATGAGCTTGAAAAAAATCAATGTTTATATTCATAATCTAGATCACTATTCAGAGGTTATTTCAGTGGGAGCACAGTGGCGTATGCTATTTACCTCCTCAGCCCACATAATACAGGGAAATATTCTCTAAATATTCACTCTACCTTCATTTAGGAGCTTTAAATATTTCTTCAAAACACATAACATGTTTTTGTAGTGTGTTTCTGAAGACACATTTTCTGAAATATGCATTAGACAGACTTCCTGAAAGATTCTTCTGAGATTCTGAGGTCTTCTCAAACTAATCACTAAAATATGTAGCCTTTTAGCAATTATGGAAGTAACAACAAGTACTAGCTTGAATATGATAGAATACAAAAGTTTGTTGAACGTTAAACAAAAATATAGACGGAAACATCAAGTAAAAATGTTTCTCGATTTCACCATTGCGTCAACAATTCTAACTCTGATTATAAATAACCTGGGTGTTGGCTACATCCTCCTGCTTCTGGAGATCTGAAAATCTTGTCCCAACTTCTATTCCTAGAGTTATGATAGTTCATATCCCTCCCAATGCTTTTTCAATTTACTTGTATCTTATTTCAACTGCCTTTCTCTACCTATATGTTTCTGTATCCAAGGATGCTGTCTAGTTTTTACCCTGGAGCAAACATAGAAATATGCAGCTCAGCCTCTTCCCCATTTTCTATGAGAAGTTCAATGACAGACAATGTCTCGTGTTTCTGGTAACTTTACTGAAGTGTTATGAAGTTACAGGGAGTCACTGCATCAAACCATTGCCTTCCAAACTCCACTCTACTTCCAAATGAACTGTCTCACATGCCAGTCTTTGGGGCAGTAGTCCAGCCCTTATACTTAATACTTCTTTCATAGAAAGCATTCTGTCTTGGCTGCACTGACTGCTCAAGCACTCTAGAATTCAATAGTGTCTCTTAATTGTTGTGTATAACTGGAAACTTTTATTACTTGTATACTTCATAATTTTCCTGCAGACATGAGTAGGAGATTTAAAAAATAATGCTAGTGTTTTTGCTCACTACAGAAGAGACTCTCATAGCAATTCCACAGGCACTCCTCACTACTATCATCCTTCAACCTCCCCGATACTCATAGATGGCCAGTGGGCTCTGCTTGGCTGTATCTATTTGTATTTCAACTGATTTAGCTAATCAGCTTATATGTTGGCCAGTTCAGTCAAAATAAGTGTCCGTCGGTGCATTCACTTTCTGTGAGAAGCCTGGTAGTTTATTCTACTGTGTATGAAAAGCACTTAGATTACCATTTGTCTGTTCAGTTCTTTCTTGTATTCTGTCAGCCATATAGAAAATTAAGAATGAAAGATAGGAGGATATGGAGTACACATCGAAATAATAATTACATTCTTCCTGGAGTGCTGTTTACTCCTCTAGTGAACCTGAAAATATGATACTCACTCTTTAATGCCCAGTTTTGGGGGTAGATATTTCCATAAATCTATGATCTCCAAGAAGTAGAATTGGCTTTATTGTTATTATATATATATATTTCATATATTAAATATCCATAGATATTTTATCTATGATTTATCATCAAGGATATGGTTGTCTCCTTAACAATAAGGATTATATCTTTGATTATACAGACTCAGAAACTTATACCATATTCTCAGTAAATGTCCATGGATTTACTGAATAAATAATGACAATATTTAATATGTGACATAAATTAATAGAGTGGGACATATAAAGGTAAAGATTAATGTTGGACAAAACACTTAAAGAAAGGTTCATTAGAAAAGATATTCTAGAATTGAGCTTTGATAAATAAATAGGATATATTTAGATGGAGAAAAATACCAGAGCATTCTGCAGAAAGAAGTATAAAGAGATGCAAAGATGGAAATTGGTTTACCATGCAGGGCATTAAGGGGACTAAGGTGATTTGGTGGAAGGTACATTTTGGAAAGTTTCAATAAATAGGTTTGGATGTGTCTAGACGAGCTAGATTATCCAGAGCTGTGAACTGATGGCAACAATATTTAGATTTAATATAGTAAGCAATAAAGAACTACCAGTAATTTGATTTATTATATCTCTGTCCTTTTCTCAACCAGGAATAGGACTGCTTTGAAAAATCTAGCTTTATTTCTTATTTTGACTATAAGTAGCTAGGAATGGCTAACCATAAAATGTGGAAGAATGCAAATGGCCTTATAATATGATAATTCAATTTTGCTCGCTAGCGCTCTTTTCTTGCTCTCTGACTGTGAATGTTAGGCCTCTGAACCTGCCTGCCTGCCTGCCTAAACTGACAGCACCATCAGCTTCTTCCACTTTGGACTACATTGGCTAAGAACTCAGAAAGAATGGAGGCTTGGAATCCAACAGGGAAACTATGAGAATAATCCAAATGAGATGGAGAAAGCTTGAACTACAGCTGTGTTAGTGGGAAGACAGAAGAACTAGATAAGGGAGAGAAGTCAATGGAAGAACTGACAAGACTTAATGATACAATTTAGGATAGTCAAGGCAATGAGAAAAACGATGGTATAATTGATGATGATAGTAGAGTACGAACTGATTTGGGTGGGTTAGAGAGAGACCATGAGTTAGGTTTTACAGATGTTCCATTTATGGTGAAGACACATCATCTAAAAGGAATGTAGTATGATTCAGTAGATTGAACAAGAGATTTCTCAGGAGCAAAAAGAAGTCCGGGGGCGCTAATTGGAGTTCAGAAGACAGGATGCATACTTTTGTAGAGGTAATAATTGAAGTTATGAGAATAGATGAGCTCTCTTGGAGAGAATGAAGATGGAGAAAAAACAGAGAAGCCATCCTAGTATTTTGGTATTGAAAGCATCATTGACCCCAAATGCAAATAAATCAATGTCACATTAATTCCCTTAATTGAAAACTTTTCTATAAAAAATGATTATAAGCAAAAACACTTAGGTAGAGGCTAGACCCTTTGTTAGAAGCTGAGGCACCATGAGAGAGATAGATGAAAATTGGTCCCAGTGGTAGAGATCTTAATACAGAAATGGTGAGCACCAATCACTGTGAGCAGCTACAATATTGAAAATAAGCTGTGTTCTTCATGTGGAAATCCGCCATCAACCTGAATGTACTTGGGGATCTCTGGAAGAGAAGAACGAGAAGAATACATTTTTGAAAATGCATCTCCGAAAGACATTTTTTCTTATTGCCAAGGGACTAAAGTTTGCATAGCAGAGGGAAAAGTATAGACAGCCAGGAGACAATCTGTATCTCTTTGTAGGACCAAGAAGGAACCACAGACAATTTGTTGTCCCAGAAACCTGTGAGCAAGGTCTCTCTGTTAAAGCAGGCAGCAAGAAGTTTTAGTGGGCTTTGCAGGATATTGTAGTTTAAAAAAACAAAAAAACAAAAAACAAACAAAAAAACACACTGACAGTGCCTGAAGCAAAGGAGCAGGACCTCTGAAAGTGTTCCTGCATTTCAAGTACTCTCATGTGTCTATGTAAGCCACCTTGGGAAGTAGAATGCATGCCAATTCATGTGACCCAAATTATTTGTAAATTGAAGGATACTTGTGAGCTATTTATTCATAGAGAGCTGGAAAAGGAATTTGATAGGCTGTCTTCTAATAAAGAAATTAACTGATCAAAGGTACAGAAACAACCAAATGTTGGGAACTTCACTTACTCAGATAAATCCTATGTTCAATGATTCACATATTTTATAATTTTATAAAATTAGAAAACATATATAAAATTATATATTCGTGTATTTTATAATTTAAAAAAATATATAATATCATCTCACCAGCAATGAAATCTTTTAATTTTTAAAAAATAGGTGCACATATGTAATAATGGTAAGAGCTGACTTATGCCTTTGACTACGAGGAACATACTTTTACGTACTCCCCATGTTAGAATTTTTTGAGATGTAAAACCTGGAGTGAAATGACTTTCAGTGTTTAAGGTACGCTTGCACCAGTTGACACTCCTGCTGATGGTGGAGCGGGTTATATCCCTACAACCCTTTCAGCACTTGTGAATGTAAAAGTGGTCAAGTATTACCTTATGGTTTCAATTAACATGTCTTTGATTCCTAACAATCTTGAGAATCTTTTGGATCTCATCTTCTGTAAATTGTTCCTTTACATTGCTCATTTTCTTTTCCTTTTTTTAATTTTTAAAATAAAGAATATTTTGAGACAGGGTCTTGCTCTGTCACCCAGGCTGGAGTGCAGTGGCACGATCTTGGCTCCTGACAACCTCCGCCTCCCAGGCTCAAGTGATCCTCCTGCCTCAGCCTCCCAAGTAACTGGGACTACAGGCACGCACGTGCTATTGCTCTAGTTTTCAGTTTAGCTCCCATAATGCCAGAGGGTGCCTCTTCCCAATGCATGGAGCTAGCGGGCTTCGCCAGAATGCTTGTATACCAGAGCAAAGGCTGACTTGGCTTTCTTAGTGCCCCTCATACATGTTTATCCGTGAAATACTGTTCTAAGGCTGGAAAGGTTTTCACTCAACTTTTCTTCCTTCAACCTCTAATTTCCTCTTTAATTCTGTGTTTTCACAGAGGCGGAGTTTCGCCATGTTGCTTAGGCTGGTTTACTGATTTTCCCATGAAATTCCTGTCTACTTTGTTGATTGTCAGGAACTCCTTATAATTGGGATATTAATACTTTATTGTTTTTAATATTGCAAATATCTTCTCTATCATCTTTATATTTATGATCTCCTTCATTGAAAGACAATTTTAATTTTTATTATTCAGACAATGAGTTCTTTTAAAAACTCTATGATACATATTTTTGTAGCTTTACTTAAGCCATTTAGTATATTCCGGATATGGAGAAGAAGTCTCCCAGACTTCTTTTTCTTCTAGCTTTTGAAGCATGTGATAGAAGAATATTTTACCCTACCTTGTAAAAATATCTACTTTGGAACAAAGTGATAAGCCACAAAATGTCTTGAAACTTCTTGGCTTAGTTAATGGTCATGATTTGTTTCCAATATTTTGTTATAAAACATTTCAAATATGCAGAAGAACTGAAAGTATTGCCATGAATATCCACATAGCCACAGGCTATATTCAAAAATTATAAACATTTTTCTATATTTGCTTTAACTATATATTTTCACTTCAGAGCAAAGCTGACAATTTCTTTGAATTCTCTTTTCTCCTTAGAATATATGCCACTAAGGTTATACAGTCACAGCGTTCTGTTTAGATAACACTTAAAGAATCATTTTTCCTTCTCTGTCTCTTTGTTGTCATGTTATCAGTTTGGTAAATAATTGGTTTATTTGTTTCAGCTTGCTTTAGATTTTTAGACTTAGTATGTTTCAAAAGTCAAAATGATATAAAATAATATATTAGTGAAGTCAGCTATCATTTCAGTCATCTCAACTCTGTCAACTCCTTTCCTCATAGGTGACCATTTTTATTATTTTTTGTTCTATCATTCAGTTGTTTCTTACAAAAGTCAGCAAATACATATTTTTCTATTTTCTTTCTTACACAAAAGTGTCATAAAATATTCATTGCTGTGTACTTTTGATTTTTTCTATCCTAACAATACCCATTATCACTCCACATCAGCACACTGAAATTTTTTTCATTCTTTTTTTATGGTCACATAATACAACATTATGTCCATGTATCATAGTTTATTTAACCAGATGGCTAGTAATGGACATTGGGATTATTTTGAATTTCTTTTCATACATGTAGAGGTACATCTTCATGGTAGATTTCTTAGAGGCAGAATTTCCTGATCTAATGACGTAGATTTCTTCAAGATAATGCCAATTCTATGGGAATTGTAACTATTTGCACACTATTCAGCAGTATAAGATAGTTTCTGATTCTCTGCAGCCCCACTATTAGAGTGTGTTTTCAAACTTTTGGAGTTTTGCCAATCTGATAGGTGAGAAATTATATCTCATTGTAGTTTTAAATGGTGTTTCTCTTATTACAAATGAGGATGATTATCTTTTTATATATTTGACAGTTTACATCTTTTGGGAACCTCCTCTCCCATTCTGTCTATACGGCTGGGGAGGGCCTCATTAGGTTAAGTTAATCTGCATATCTTATTCCCTTCACCACAATGATTGGTTCAGAGAGAGACAATTGGCATGTTTTGAGCAAGTAAAGTCAGTTCTAGAGCAGGATTGTGCTTTCTCTTGAAGACTACAGGGCTAATTCACATTTTATTCACATTCGTTACCTCATGGGAACAAAGTCATCACTTCCCCTTTTTGCATTGCCAATTTTTTAATACATTAAACAAATTATTATTACTTGCTGTATTTCTTAGTAAATTTGAACTATGTGGAAACCAAACAGGTATATTAAGTGTAAAGACTGATCAAGGCAAGAAGATAAGTTAACATTTTTGTGTGTGTTTTTGCTTATATTTTTATTTTGAAGGATAGTTTCTGTTACAGTGATTTAGATTACTGTACATTTTTAACAAATGTCTTATAAAAATAATTATTTCAGCTTAATTTCTCTTTTAAAATCCAAAATAAGACATCCAGAAATGGTTTAGTTGACCCTTCAGTAATAATCATTTTAAAGAATATTGAGTATTTTACTCGCAACAAATAAAACGTGGTTTTAAAAATAGAAACTCTTACAAGGTTCTTAATGTATTTGTTGTGAATATTAACTTTTGTAGATAATTTTCCTTTATGTCTTTCATCTGTAACATATAGATAAAACAATGCATGCAGTAAAGGCATTGTGATTAAAAGTGATTTAGGCATTCTGGAAAAACCTTGCACTTAGTAAAATTGTACTTAGAGGAAAAAGAGGAATGGGGTGAACCCCTGAAACTCTAGGCAACTCTGTTTCCATATCACTAGCAAAAATAGTAACAACTCTGAGAACACACTAATATACCCTAAAAGACATGTCACACCCCAATAAATAAAAGAAATAACATGACACTGTAAGACTTTATATTTAAAAACAGATGAAGGTAGCTTGTTGGAAGGAAATTTAAGAAAGCCTTGAGGTTGTTACAGAGACAAATGCAGAGTGCACAAAATCAGGAAAAATCCAAATACAAATTTCTCCAAGATAAATCATGTGACCAAACTGAGTAGAGAGAAAGAATGCCAAATGGACAGGCATTGAGTACAGCACTATATTCAGTTTTACTGGTAGTTACACTTAGAATCCTTTGCCTTTTGCTAATGCTATATGTGGCGTGAAATAGTAATGTGACAAGAAAACTATTCTTTATACTAACATCATTTTTCTGTTTACTGAGCCACCTGTGAGCTAATTCCTGTTACAGAGACATGTTACTTGAGAAAAGAATTACTTAATAGTCTACCTTGAACAAAATAATAACAGCTTAAACTTCTTTCATCACTATCCTTATTTAAAATGTGTATCATTTTGATAGTTTACTGGTCACTAAAGTTTACATTTTATATATCTAAGAGATTTTCAGTACAAAGTGCCAATTTGTCAATGAAAATCCATACAAGAGAGTGTGCATTGAAATATTTACATTATTATTGTTATTAAATATTTAGGAATCTGAAAAATATAGTTTACTAAATAAAAAATATAATGAATGTGAATGTAGATCATTTTATTCAACTTCACAAAACTTAAAAGTTTCACAAATGTTCTGTTGGAAATTTTGATAGGAAAGTAAGTCAAGGAGTGGTCTCTTCCATTCAGTCATATTTCTCAACATAGGGTGTTTATCTTTATGCCAACATTTTCAAACCAAATCTTGCAAAAAATGACTAAAGTATATTAAGTTTGGCCTTCTTAGATATGCATTAACATATGTTTACTTCTGATAACTCAAGTTAAATTATATACTGTTTTGCACCTAGAAAACTGTATGTGTAAAAAAAGTATTCACTGTCCCCTCCATGTTCTTTGGAAGATTGTAAACAATTTTTTTTTCTGAACATAAATGAATAAAAGAATAATCATTGTCCATTGGGAGCTTACTGTCTACAATGGAAGATAAAATTTCTGTACTATGCGGAGTTCTGTGGTAGAGTCGATACAAGCTGTCCCAACAGAGATGGTGAGAATCTATGCTTGCCTGAGTGGTACATAGCAAAAGACTTTCCAGAAAAGATCATGCTGAGGCTGAATGATAAGATAAAATAGTAGAGTATGACAAGAGTAGAGAAGCATATCCAGACAGAAGGAGATAAGTAAGAACTTGGCAGAATGCAACTGGACAATATTTCTGCAAGGTTGCAATGTAAACCAAATGGGAGAGTGGAAGAGTAGAGGATGAAGCAGGAGACATAAAATCAGGTCACAAAGTACCTAGTGTGTCAAACAATTGCACTTACCCTAATAGATTTTGGGCAGTGAGATAGTGTGTCAGTTGGATGCCTCTGGCAGGTAAGTGGAAAATGTATTATGAGTAAGGAAAAGACCCTGAGAACTTTAGCACTTTTTATATATTGCTATTATATAGTTGTGACTGATCACAATGTAAAAACTAATAACGATTTTACATTGTTTTTATTAGATATATTTATTATGAATTAATTAAGCATATTCATTATCTCTTCCTAAACGGATCTTCCTGAGGGAGAGTATACCTTACCCTTATGTATGTATGTATGTATGTATGTATGCGTGTATGTATGTATGTATTTTTATAGAGACAGATTCTCCCTGTCTCTCAGGCTGGAGAGCAGTGGCAGCAAGATCATAGCTCACTGCAACTTTGGACTCCTGGGATCAAGTGATCCTCTCACCTCAGCCTCCTGAGTAGCTGGGACTGCAGATGTGTGATACCACACCTGACTAACTTTACATTTTTGTAGAGATTGGGGTCTCCCTATGTTGCCAAGATTTGTCTGGATCTCCTAGCCCCAAGCTATCCTCCCACCTTACCCTCTCAAAGCACTGGGATTATAGCACAGTGCCTGGCCTCCTTACTCATTTCTATAGGTAATAATAATGGTTACTATTCAGAGATTGCATTCTGTTTTCTAGACAATGTGGAAAGAACTTTGAATATTTCATCTCACTGAATTCTTGTAATAAGATTCTAACTCTTAGCTGTTAATGCACTCACAGACTTTAAACCTTCCCATCTGAGACTCTAGTTATTATGGAGCAGAAAACATTCATTCTTCCTCCGACTGTTCAAATTCCAGACCTACACAATCCATGAGCATAGTAAAGTGGATGTTTTATGATACTAAATTCTGGGGTAGTTTGTTACACAGCAATAGTAACAGAAAAAAAGAAAGGAACTTTCGTGTTTTGCACTTTAAAATTTTGAAGAAGAATCTATCTGTGTAGCATTGTTATCAAAGTTGGATAATGTTTAGATAGTTATTTATAATTTTTTCTGTATTTCTACCTAATCTTTCCCCTCATTCACCTAAGTGGCAAGTTTCTCAGAGGAGATATATGGCTACAGTGTTAATATCCATCTGACCAGCTCTGGTCAGTGGAGTGTCATCTTACATCAGAGGCTACTTCTCAGAAGCGGACTGGGAGAATAATTATGTGACAGTTAAATGTTCACGGATAGTCCAGTATAAAACACACATGTTTGTTAATTAAAAAGTAAAAGCTTACTGGAAGATTTTAAAATAACATTCAAATCTGTAGGTTATAGGCAGCTTAACTCCTGTCACTAGAAGATACTGACAAGTAGATCAATGGTAGATTACATATTATAACAAGTAGAACCCAAAATGTATAATGGTACAAACACAATATAAGTCTATTTCAAGCTCATGTAACAATTTTTGATAGGAAAGTAAGGCAAGGAGTCGTCTCTTCCATGCAGTCATTCAGGGACCCAGACTGCCAGAGACTATAATTTTCAACACATGCCTTTCAAGCTGGAATAGGAGAAAATTTAAGGAAGCAAGCCAAGGGAGGATTTTATGGGCCCAGGTATGGGTCTGAAAGTAGCAAACGTTACTTCTGATTATACTTCATTGGCTGGAACTAAATAATATCACTACACTGAATTTTAAGAGAGACTGTATTATAGCCGTGTACCCAGGAAGAAATGAAGAATCTGGACTTCTTCCTGGGTACACAAAGGACTTTGGCAAGCTGTAACAGTCTCTGTAACAAACACAAATGATACATTTAAATTTAGTGTATTTACTGATAGTAACTTTAGAAAATTAAAATAAAATTGAAGTGTCATTTCATAACTCTTCTGGTGTTTTCCTTCCTTATTTGCTCTGTTATAGCCTTGACTAATGTCTGAACTGATTCCGCTCCTACCCTTACCCTTTTCAACATGTAAAACTGAGAACATTTCTCTAATCAGAGTTTTTATAGCATAGAAAGATAATTCAAAATGTGACTGCAATAAAGAAAGGCATAAGTGCTGGACTTGAGTGGCCATTCTCTGGTTGACTAGTTAGCTAAGGGATTACACTGACATGACATTTTATCTCTATCTCCACTGCATTCTTTTTGTGGATTGAAAAAAATTCTGTGCATATTTTTTCTTCTGTCCTTGTGCTTTATTTAAACTCTTTACCACAGAGACAATTTGAACTGATTGATATGTGTGACCACAAATCAGCACAGGGCATATCTGGGTTGGATGAGAAAACCATGAGCAGGAATTCCTAAATACTTATGCAGACAAAGTAAAACAATCTAGTGACTTCTTTGTTTTCAGGGGTTTTTTTTGGGGGGGGTATAGAAATGCCTTTCCTGTTATATATAATGGTTACAGGAAACGATATGTATTTAAATATATAGAGAGATTTTGTATTTAAAATATACATGTATATATTTAAAAATATACATATAGTTTGTCACAAACTAATTTTTCTAGCAATGCTTCTCCACCCATACCCAAAGAGATTTAAATATGGCAAACAGAAATTTACAAATATCCTCCCAAAGTTTTGAAATATTTCTGTCCTATGAAAGCCAACATTTAAAAACTAGTGGCATATTAAAACCAACTTATCAAAAAAGGTTTGTCCTTGGGCAAGCCCAGGTCTTTGCCTTGTTTTTACTGTCATTCACTTACCTTTCTGTTGTGTTTAATTACTGGGGCAGTGGGAGTCCAAATATTAAAGCTTTTATTTAGAACACCACAGACATAAAAACATTATAATGTTCATGTTCACATCTCTTTAATAACATTGTTTGTATGCTGTGTAATATTGATGCTTAACAAGAGTAATGTCAAATTACTTTGCTTAGTAAAAATGGAAAATATTGCTGTTATTGTTTTCCAAAAGATATACATAATTTCATTTACGGTAACTCTAAAATGTAAGTAGGGTTTTTTAAAATTAAAATATATAATTTTAAAATACTCTATGCATGTATTTTGAATGAAATCATCTCTTAAATTGATGTCAAGGACATCTATTAAAGTTGGAAATATTAGAAGATTCTCTTTTGGTTTGAGAATGTTCAAAGTGCTTTTACCTTTGAGCAAAATAACTGCGTATTGAATAAAAATCACATTTTGAATGTCTGAATGATTTTGAATTCTTTGCAGCTCAGTTCAAATCTGAAGCAACTACACAAATTACCTTCAGTTTAAAAGTTAGCTAAATTCAGAGCTTCCGATGCATATTTTAATAATACAATGTTGCGACCTTAACGAGGACTGCATTTGTCTTTAAGTCCACATGATAGCAAAAGCTTAATATTAAAAAAAAAAAACTTTTGTCTAGCAAAAGTGATTTGAAGATGTTTTGCTCCATGCATGTGAACTCAGCAGGTGATTCTTGCCTATCTTTGATGTCAAACAGCACAAAACTTCAGTGAGTAGTAGCTTCAGAAATGCAATAGACATAGCTGAGTCTTCATATGAAGCTTATGCTTGAACTACATCAGAAGAACTGACATCTATTATGGTGAGCAAAGACAAGTGTTTGAAAAGAGATTCAAACAGAAGTGTCAGAATTTACAGTGCATAGTTTTATATAAGTTGATTTTAACCAAGCATATCTCTATGAACTCTGCAGGATAGAAAAGAAATTTCAAAAGGCAGAGAAATTGTTGTCATCTAAGGGCATGGAATGTTTTAATAGCTTAAGGAAGAACATTTCTGAAAGGTTATGTGGTGATCCATTTACTTTGACTGAGTAATAAGACTTGTCATTGTGATAGTGCAGTTTTTAACCCTTAGAACAATAGAAATGTATGTGAACCAGAGAGCTTAAAGGGATGCTTGAAAACTCAGAAGAAACTTGAGGTCCATTTTAAGATTCAGTTTTTAGTTACAGATGCTTACTGTTAATTTTCTGAATATAATCTAGCCACTAAGGAGAAAACAAACAGGAAGCAACAAAGTCTATTTTTAGATCTAGTGGATCTTAGTGACCTGCACATAAATAAGGCAGAGAAAATTCAGTTGTGTTTCCAAATTAGTGCTTTTCAAAATAAAACTAACATTAGTGCTGTTACTTTTGTGTGTATGTGTGTGCTCGCTTTTATTCCCAACACTGCACGGGGTTTGTGAACATTATGAAAATAATAAGTGTGTGTTTGCATTTGTGAGTATGAGTGTAATGTGCAGCCTGCTGCAGAGCAAGGTGGGTGTAACTGTTAGAGACCTCGATTGGATAAAGTTTTGTTTGAAACGTGTCGTAAACGGCCGGGCACAGTGGCTCACGCCTGTAACCCCAGCACTTTGGGAGGCCAAGGCGGGAGGATCACGAGGTCAGGAGATCAAGAACAGCCTGGCTAACACGGTGAAAACCCGTCTCTACTAAAAATACAAAAAAATTAGCCATGTGTGCTGGCACGGGCCTATGTTCTCAGCTACTCAGGAGGCTGAGGCAGGAGAATCGCTTGACCCTCGGAGGCAGAGTTTATAGTGAGCCGAGATCATGCCACTGCACTCCAGTCTGGGCAACAGAGCAAGACTCTGTCTCAAAAGAGAAAAAAGAAAAAAAGAAATTGTGTCGTAAGGGTTTAATCACAGCAGTTCCCCAAAACACTCTCTGGGGGTCTAGTGTCACAAACTAATTGTTTTTCTAGCAATGTGTCTCTACCCATACCCAAACAGATTTAAAGAAAAGTAAAACTGCTTGGCTAAAGCGCAGAAGCTCAATTCCTATGCAGCATTTTCCAGATTGTAATCAACGTTTAGCAGTGTGAGATCTACCTCTTCTTAACCTAAAATTAGTACAATTAATGCACCACATGGCAAACCATTTGTTTGGTTATTATATACTAATGTTTGCTTTTAACAACACATTTCCCTCCCTAGATTAGCTGCTAAAGCCTCCTTCCAGGAAAAACAGCCTGGCTAGTCAAATTCAAATTTATCACTCCCTTAAGTGCCACATCTCAGTTCTTTTAGATTTAATTAACAAATGTATTATATTGCATTTAAACAAATACTTTCTCCTCCTAAAGTAGTTTAGATCTTTAGAAGGGAAAGAGTAGCACATGGCAAATGTAGGCTGGGCCAGCCTGATTATGAACATATCATGTAACACATGATCCTTTCTTTCATGTTACCTAATACAAATTAAGCCACGGGAAAGTAAATTTAACAAATACTTATTAAGAATATATGTTCTACAAAGCACAGGTATAGTACTGTGAAGAATTTTTCAAAATGACATAATAATACTAAAAAAACCACCATTCATTAAACCGTTACTGAATTAGCTCCTCCTATCCAGTTGGTGTCTATTTCCTTCATAGCACTTATGATATCGGGTGATTTGTATTTCTTTACATGTTTAATATATTTCTACCTTTTCTTACTTATAAACTCTAAGAAGGTGGGAATCTTATAAGTCTTCCTTAATTGCCCTGTCTCCAGTGTCTAGCAGAATTCCTGATACAGGAATTCTGTATGAGCAGTAACATTTCTGTAGAATACATTAATAAATGTGTTAAATGCTCTATATTCATTATCTCATTTAAGCATCACAATCGGTTCATATTGTTATTATGACTATATAGATGTGGAAACTGAGCCTTAGGCAGGGTTGCATGATTGTTGGAGGTATAATTCAAACACAGGTATGTCTGACTCCAGTACCCAAAATGGTAACTTTTTCACCAAGTCAATCAGGAGGCTTCATAGTAGGTTTTAGTTGCTGAAACATAGTCCTCAATAAATGATGCCGGGAATTTATAATCAGGGAGATAAAGATGTACATAAATAAATCATAGAATAGAGACTGCAAATTGCTATAATAGAAATGCAAAATTACTATAATAGAAATACAAAAATCAATCTATGAATGAGGAGAGGTTTAATTAATTAATTATACTTTAAGTTCTGGGATACATGTGCAGAACCTGCAGGTTTGTTACATAGGTATACACTTGCCATGGTGGTTTGCTGCACCCAACCCATCATCTACATTAGGTATTTCTCCTAATGCTATCCCTCCTCTAGCCCTCCACCCCCTGACAGTCCCCAGTGTGTAATGCTCCCCACCATGTGTCCATGTCTCATTGTTCACCTCCCACTTTTGAGTGAGAACATGCGGTGTTTGGTTTTCTGTTCTTGTGTTAGTTTGCTGAGAATGATGGTTTTGAGCTTCATCCATGTCCCTGCAAAGGACATGAACTCATCCTTTTTTATGGCTGCATAATATTCAATGTTGTATATGTGCCACATTTTCTTTATCCAGTCTATCACTGATGGGCATTTGGGTTAGTTCCAAGTCTGCTATTGTGAATAGTGCTGCAATAAACATGCATGTGCATGTGTCTTTATAGTAGAATGATTTATAATCCTTTGGGTATATACCCAGTAATGCGATTGCTGGGTCAAATGGTATTTCTGGTTCTAGATCCTTGAGAATTGCCACACTGTCTTCCACAATGGTTGAACTGATTTACACTCCCACAAACAGTGTAAAAGTGTTCCTATTTCTCCACATCCTGAGGAGAGGATTAATTTTAATTAAAGGAGGGGAATCTAGGAATGTTTTCTTGAAGTACATGATTGATTTCCTGTATTTTATTTGATAGTTTAAAACCTTCCATTTGGTTTTTTACTAATAACATCTCTCTACTGGAAAGATTTGTTTATATTTTAATTCATGTGGACATATTTTTCTTTATATTACAGAACAGTGCAGTGATGGCTGATTTAAAATCCTGTCTGGCAATTCCAACATATGGGTTATCTCAGGATCAGTCTTTAGAAAATGTCTTTTCTTTGGAAAATGGGTCATATTTTCCTATTTATATGCAAGTAATTTTTAGTTATATTGTGGATATTATGAAGGTTATGTTTCAGAGATTCTGGATTTGATTATATTCCTCTAAAGAATATCGATAATTTTTGTCTGATTTTGCAAGCTATGAACTTTTTTGGACTCAAACTACAAACTCAGTCTCTTGGACATCAGCTTACATCTCAGTTCTGTTTCTTCAGCCTTAGCTAGACTGCTTGAGTTTGCCCATTGAATAATTTGTTTATGATTCAGCCGGACAGAGATTTGCTCAGAGTATACACAGAGAATTAGAGTCCACTTTTCTCTGGCTTGGCTTCTTTCCTGAATTCCCTCTAATTTTTGATTGCATGTGCCTGCACTGAACTCTATATTGTGGTTCTAAACCATAGTTCCTGTGCATTTTTCTATCAGAATTTTAGCATCTGCATGCTACAGACTGGAGCTTATCCTCTGGTTGGCAGCTATAAAAATAAGAAACTCATCAGCTGCTGTTCTCTTCCCCCAAGAGTCAATGCCCTTCAGACTCTGCCTGCTTTTGGTTGCTCTTCCATGCCTTTGGGTAGCTGGCTGTTTATTTTTGTGTGTCCAAAGTTAACAGTTGTTGTCTGTGAGAGGGTTAATTTGAGAGCTTGCTTGGTCTTCAGTGGGCACAGAACCTTATTTAAACCTGTAAGATTTAAATAACCTTAATAAGTTTTCCATGGACAGAAATGTAGCTGGCTGATGATGATAGTGGGTGTATATGCAAAAGAGAACTTTTATATCATAGGAACTGCTTGTACAATAGTATTAGAAATAAGGATCACAGCATATTGAGTTCGCAGCATTGTGAATAGGTCAATGTAGGTATTCAGTTGTTTACATTGCTGTAACTGTGTAGAAGAATGTGGGTACCTAGGAGGGGTAGGTAAGTTAGACAGGAAGGGAAGGGTGAAAAGTCACTTTTTGAAATGCCAGGTTTGGATCCTAATCTTTGGGTAATGTGTAGCCATAGAAGATTTTTGTGCACAGTGGAGAGGTGATCATATGTCTTAGGATAATCACTGGCTGCAGTACAGAGGATGGATGAAATAAGGAAACCTTTCAGGAGGTTATTAAGTAATCCAGACAAAAGGCCAAAATTGAAGCAGTTACAGCATAAATTCATCTAAATTAAGCAAATATAATTAAAGTTTAGGAATATTTTTCCATACATATGCTCTGTAATAGTTAAAAAGACATCTAAAATAAGATCTTGTCACCATGGGAATCTAATTGTTAGAATATTTTGATTGATATTAAATCAGTCATAAAACATTTATGCATTGTAATTTCAACTTGTAACTGAAAAATATTAAATTCCTTTGCAAATTTAAACATTAGATGTACTTAATTGTCAATTAATTAGCATTAGACTTGAGAGGGTGAGAGTGAGAATAAACTGACATTTATGAATTGCTTATGACATGCCAGGCATATTATCATCTTCAGTGCCTGTTGGAACCCCTGAGAAATAGTTATTTTTATTCCTATTTTATAGATGTGGAAATTAAGAAAGCATAGAAGTTAAACATACCCTTTGCAAGTCATACTACTAGTAGGTAGAAAATTTATTAAAGTCCTGGACTAGGTGATTCTAATGTTTATTCTGTTTTCAGCATAACTTTACTTTTAAAACTGAGATACTTAATGTACAGAGAAGCTATAACTCCTTTTCTGGAAGCAACTTATATTTCCCTTCTTCTTCAGTGTCCTTTGCTAAGTATTTCCACAATGAACGTGAATTCTTCAGAAGTACAATAAAAAGAGATGGTTCTTAAGAAACAGTTTTTCAAGCCTTTTTATGTAGAAGAAAATTGGTAGACCATTCTTTTTTTGTGTTTGACAAGGTCTCGCTCTGTTGCCCAGGCTGGAGTGCAATGGTACAACCACAGCTTACTGCAGCCTAGAACTCCTGGGATCAAGCAATTCTCCCACCTCAGCCTCCTTAGTAGCTGGGACTACAGGTGTGGGCCACCATGCCTGGCTAATTTTTTTTTTTTTTTTTTTAATTTGTAGAGATGGAATCTCACTATGTAGCCCATGCTGGTCTCAAATTCCTGCCCCCAGCGATTTTGCAGCCTTAGCTTTCCAAAGTGCTGGGATCACTATTATGAGCCACTGCACTTGGCAGAATTAATTCTTAATAGAGTAAAATCTGAAAGAATAATAATCTCATTTAATAGTAAAAATACATGAGATAAAATAAGTGATCTTTATTCAGGTAACCAATTATTTTGATTTTTTTTTTTTTTTTTTTTTTTGTGAGTTGACATAACTAAGGACTACCTGGAGAAAAGATAGCAATTTTTAGGGTGAGTGTTTTTAAGGTTATATTTTCATATGCGGGAAATGTAAACCGACAAACCATTTAGTCCTTCATAAAGCCTTTAACTATACAAATATCTAAATGATCCTTGAAGATATACCTCAAATTTAATCTTATTACCCTTATTATGATTTTAGTATTTGACTGGTCATCTTTCTCTTTCTAGCGGACACCTTCCCAGATGACTGGGTGTATTTAAGGAGTGTGGGAGGCTGGAGAAAAGGAGTGTCCTATGATTCTTATACAAGAAAGGATACTAGGAGCATGGGAGGAGTTTCACCTGTGTCTTATTAAAGATCTGATTCAAACTAGCAAACAGTGGCTTTGTTATTATTATTGAAGACTTCTCACATTTTGGGCTTGCTATAAACTATTTTAACAATGAGACTTTAATGAAGACTAATGCTGAAAACACTGGCCATTTCCAGATTCAACATGCTGTGTTGTGTGGGAAAATAATCACATAAACAAATTCAGATTTTAGTTAGCTGTTACTGGTAACTTACACAATCCATGAAAAAAAAAACAAGTCTCAGGAGAATTAGGTTGTGTTTGAGAGGAGGAGAAAGTGTAGGTGATCGTGGAATAGCACATTTAATAGAGCTTGTTGAGAAAATATTATTGAGGATCACTTTGGTGTAGGCCCTGGGTAACTGAGCAGAGAGAATCATTGGGTTTGGAAACATTGCTTAGCTCTCTCTCAAGAACTAGCACAACCTCTAGCTGATTGTTGTGATTTCTGTTTTCATTCCGAAATGGTCTTGCTTATCAGTAAGCATTTTTGTGGGCATTTTTGTTTTAAAAACTAAGCATCATAGATCAACTAGGGATTGGGCTCAAAATTTAGGAAAAGTACTGGAGACTTCATAAATATAAATATGCTATCTTGTTTTTTTAAAATTATACTTTAAGTTCTAGGGTACATGTGCACAACATGCAGGTTTGTTACATATATATATACATGTGCCATGTTGGTGTGCTGCACCCATTAACTCATCATTTACATTAGGTATATCTCTTAATGCTATCCCTCCCCACTCCCCCCACCCCATGAAAGGCCCTGGTGTGTGATGTTCCCCACCCTGTGTCCAAGTGTTCTCGTTGTTCAGTTCCCACCTATGAGTGAGAACATGCAGTGTTTGGTTTTCTGTCCTTGCAATAGTTTGCTCAGAATGATGGTTTCTAGCTTCATACATGTCCCTGCAAAAGACATGAACTCATCCTTTTTTATGGCTGCATAGTATTCCATGATGTATATGTGCCACATTTTCTTAATCCAGTCTATCATTGATGGACATTTGGGTTGGTTCCAGGTCTTTGCTACTGTGATTAGTGCCACACTAAACATACGTGTGCATGTGTCTTTATAGCAGCATGATTTATAATCCTTTGGGTATATACCCAGTAATGGGATGGCTGGGTCAAATGGTATTTCTGGTTCTAGATCCTTGAGAAATCGCCACACTGTCTTCCACAATGGTTGAACTAGTTTACAGTCCCACCAACAGTGTAAAAGTGTGCCTATTTCTCCATATCCTCTCCAGCACCTGTTGTTTCCTGACTTTTTAATGATCGCCATTCTAACTAGTGTGAGATGGTATCTCATTGTGGGTTTGGTTTGCATTTCTCTGATGGCCAGTGATGATGAACATTTTTTCATGTGTCTGTTGGCTGCATAGATGTCTTCTTTTAAGTAGTGTCTGTTCATATCCTTTGCCCACTTTTTGATGGGGTTGTTTGATTTTTTCTTGTAAATTTGTTTGAGTTCTTTGTAGATTCTGGACATTAGCCCTTTGTCAGATGGGTAAATTGTAAAAATTTTCTCCCATCCTGTAGGTTGCCTGTTCACTCTGATGGTAGTTTCTTTCGCTGTGCAGAAGCTCTTTAGTTTAGTTAGATCCCATTTGTCAATGTTGGCTTTTGTTGCCATGGCTTTTGGTGTTTTAGACATGAAGTCCTTGCCCACGCCTATGTCCTGAATGGTATTGCCTAGGTTTTCTTCTAGGGTTTTTATGGTTTTAGGTCTAACATTTAAGTCTTTAATCCATCTTGAATTAATTTTTGTATAAGGTGTAAGGAAATGATCCAGTTTCAGCTTTCTACATATGGCTAGCCAATTTTCCCAGCACCATGTATTAAATAGGGAATCCTTTCCCCATTTCTTGCTTTTGTCAGGTTTGTCAAAGATCAGATGGTTGTAGATGTGTGGTATTATTTCTGAGGGCTCTGTTCTGTTCCATTGGTCTATATCTCTGTTTTGGTACCAGTACCATACTGTTTTGGTTACTGTAGCCTTGTAGCATAGTTTGAAGTCAGGTAGCATGATACCTCTAGCTTTGTTCTTTCGGCTTAGAATTGACTTGGCAATGTGGGCTCTTCTTTGGTTCCATAAGAATTTCAAAGTAGTTTTTTCCAATTCTGTGAAGAAAGTCATTGGTAGCTTGATGGGGATGGCATTGAATCTATAAATTACCTTGGGCAGTATGGTCATTTTCAGCTATCTTAGTTTTAGAGTGGTTCCTCTAGGCTCACACTGGAAAGATCATGTCAGTGTTTCAATTTCAACAAGATTTCACAAAATTACATGACTTCTTGAAGGCTGTTTTCTGAGTTTTATGAAAAATTATAATTTACAGAAAAGCATATAAAATATTTTTAATTGGCCTTTTCTTTGGCAATAGGTAGTAAAAATGTATTTATAGATATATTTGTCACATTTTAAAGAAATAAGTAGGTAATTTAAATATTCTATAATCAGAAATAAATATTTTGGGGTATTTTAATACTATTTCTCTTGAAACTATGTGCTTTTCTACTTTTGGCTTAATAGGATGCTTAATACATTGATCAACAAATTGCAAATTTATATGCTCTTGTCAAGCCAGGTTTCAGTTAGACAACTTCTCCTCATTATAATGTGGTACCACAATTACTAACCAACTCCACAGTGGCTTCACCAAACTTATTTAGCACTAAATTCATACCCAGACCATAACAGAGTCTTTAAACAGATTAACTTGTTGAATGCTCACAAGAATGCTTTATTGTCTATTTTTTTCATTGATGAGGAAACCAGTCTCAGAGAGTTAGAGAAGCTGTCCAAAGTCTCATAGAAATTATGTCATCAGAAGTAAGTCTGCCCAATTTCAGCAACTTTATTCTTTCTGCTATGCTATTTGCCACTTCATGAGGTATAGCTATTAATAGATCCCCTGAAATGTATAATGAGGACATCTTTCACTCTGTATAATCCATATATAGATAATAGTAAGTAGATTGATAAATTATCTCTATCATTTATTGATTTACCTGTAAAATCAATTTTCCTTATGTTTAAACTGATCTCATAGTACTTCTTTTAAAGCATCAGCAATTGAAACTACTCAAACTTACTAGTCAACAAAGTATGTAAGGATTATAGAATGGAGAAGAGTGATTCTGTCAAATGGTACGCATACTTGTTTCACAGTAATGTCAACCTCAGCCATTGTGAGCCAGTCTTAGTGGGGCATACATGAAAGAAATAAAAAGCACACTGTTTGACCCTGTGATGCAATGGGGGTTTACTTCTTTAGATACAGATTTTGCTGATGGTTTAATGTAGACTCTTTTCTGAAATTAAATGTTGAATGTACTCAGTAATTGTGGTTTCTTCCTATTCTCTAAGAATAACCTTTACACCAAAACTTCTCAATCTAACAATTGAAGAAAACTGGTGAGATAACTTCATTTTCCCAAAGGAAGGAAAGGGCTGGGTTTGGACTCTAACAACCTCTGTGTTTATATCAATTCTACAAATGTGATGATTATATTTACTAAACAGTCTAAAATAAAAGATAAGACATCTTTACTAAAGAAAAGAGGAGTTTATTATATGAAATGTATCATTGTAACAAGTCAATATACTCCTTCCCAAATTTTGTGAAGTGATGACTGTCAAACAATAGGGCAATAGTTTGGAAACTTCATTTAGTTGCAGAATCCTTCTGCCTTTTTATTTCCAAAAACACTTTAAATAGATTCTCTAAATATAAAACAGACACAAATGAAGGCTCTGTGGTTGAAATCGGAAATGTGAAACACCTCTATGGGATCTTAGACCAATCTGAGATACCTATAGAAAACCTTGAAATAGAACATACGAATAATTTTTGAAGAAATGTCAAATTAGTCACCCTGGTAACAATAAGATAATATTAAAAAAAACCAAACCATACACATATGCAGAATTCCAAGGGTCAAGTTGGAAATAAAATTTGTTGACAGTGGAATAACAAATATTTTAAATTACTAATTTATATTTTCCGATAGCAGTTTAACACAATTTTAAAATATGTGCCTGGACAATAACTCAATACTTAATCTAGTTAGGCTGCCCTTAGCACTACACTTAAACCTGCCCATGACAATAGATAATACTTTTATACGTAAAGAGAATCTGTGCAATGCACTTGGTACTCAACCAACTGGAAAACGGCCTTGATTTAAAAACTTGAAAGCCAAATGTGTTCTCTATCAAAATTACAAACTACTGTTCTATTATTGGATCATTTCACCAGCAGTGGACCACAGATATAAGCTTTATTTAAAAAGAGTGGCATGTTTTTAAATGTCCATTAATGTATGTTTAATTATAATAGAATGACTATAAAAGTCCATATGACATGTACATGATGATCAAAACAATTAATTATAATCAGCATTAACTCAGTGAATACAAAATGAATGAGAAAGGGATGTTCAAAAGAAAAAATATGTTCAAAAGCTTAAATATGAATAATTATACTGGATTTATTTTTATTAAAGAAATGAAGAAAAATTTAATACTCAGATTTTATACTTATGTGATTTAATTAATAAGTATTTTAAAAATGTATATTTTTATCAGTTGCCAAAAATTCCAAACTCACTAAAGTACATGAAAATAGAATATACATTTTTTCACTCATTTATTAATGCAGCAAATATTTATTCAACACTTGTTAGACAGGTACCTAATTTCGTAATTATAATTAGTGTAATATGAACAATTATAATAAGAGTAATGTACCCAAAGAAGAGAATACTCAGTTCTGTGGGGCAGGGAATGGATTGGGAACATACTGAGAAATGCAGAAATATACTTCAAAGAGACAAAATCATTTAAGGGTATTCTGAAGAATTAGTGGTAGTAGAGATATAAAAAGGGCAAGATTACTTCAGGAAGGAAGGAAAGCATGAGCCAGTGGCATGGGATTTGGAAGAGCAGTGTCTTCAGAAAACCACATTGTCCACTTGGATGAAGAGAAGTTTTAGGGGATACAGCGGGATGAAGTTAGCTGGAGGTAGAGAGCAGAGGCCGTTAAGACCTAGCTGAGTAATTCAGACTTCTGGACCCTGGGAAAGACTGAAGTATTCAAAGTAGGTGGTAATGCAGTCAGTTTTACATTTTAAAAAGACCACTGTGTTTACAGATAGAGTGAATATTAGTAAATATTAGAAAGTCTTAGTACATATCAGAAAGGATAGGGAGAAAACAGAAAGCTACATTACCCCATAAGATGAAATCCTCAGCTGAGACAGTGGCAGGGGAGCTCAAGAGAAGGGTGGAAACTCCAGAACAGTGACTTGAGGTTGGGGCTGGGGAGATGAATAGAGGGAATAAATAGTAGGATGGTCACCATGTTTTACACTTGAGGACTTACTGGACTGTGGTATCTTTTACTAAAATGAAAAACAATACGAGGGAATAAAGGTCTGGGAGGAAATAATGAGTTCAGTTTTGGACATGATGAAATTGATGTGCCTCCAAGATATACATGAAAAGATTTCAGACATCAGTTGCATATATAATTACAGAGCTCAGAAGAAAATCTAAAATCAGAATTTTTGCATTAATTACAGTATGTTCATGCTCTGAAATGTTCAATCCGCACACATATATCTTCGATAGACTGTAGCATTTTCAGTGTGTAGAATATTGCCCCTATGTACAAAGTTGAAAAAAGCACCCGCAGTCTCATAGGTACAGCAGAGAGCTACAAATGCAACAATTAAAAGTTTGAGATGATATACTAATGCTTATGGACATGGACAAATGATTTTTTTAAACATGGATCGGGTAAACTAAAAATGGCTGAAAAAATATATCAATCCAAAGATCAGCCATTTACCCTCCCTACATTTATTCACATATCCATGCCTTTATTTTCATTGTTCAGGTACTATTTTATTTTAGAAGCTGGGAAGTAGCAACAAACAAGACAGAAAACATCAAGGCATCATGGATTTTACAGTAGTCAAAATTCAGCATAAACACATACACAAATATATCCTTATTTCAGATAGCAATAAACATAACAAAGAGAAAGCAGAATGTAAAGAGTATCTGTTTTGGAAAAGGTAGTCAGAGAAGAATTCCATTTTGAAGAGGAGAAAGGAAGGAGTCATGGAAAAAATACGGGAGAAAAAGACTCAAGTCAGAAGGATCAGCAAGTTCATATTCTCTAAAGCAAGAATCCCTTCCCTTATTGAAGGAAATAAATGCAGTATAGGCTGGAGAAGAGTGAAGGAAGGGAAGATGGTGGGAGCTGATGTTGAAGAATATGCCTGAGGTGAATATTACAGTGGTTTGGTGGCTGGAGAGAGCAGTGTGGGTTTTATTCCAGTCTAAGTCTAACCTGAATCTATTGGATGGCTGTGAGTAGAGAGTGAAAATATTTGGTTTCTATTTTATAAGAAATTAATTCAGGCTTCTCTGCAGAACTGTGACTGTAATGGAGCAAGATTGGAAACAAGAAGAACTATGAGGAGGCTACAACTGTAGTCCAGGTGATAGATAGTCAAGGCTGGACCAGGATGGTAGTGGTGGAGCTGATGAGCAACAAATAGACTTGAGAAATATATTGAGAGTAGAGCAATGAGACTTGCTGATGGATTGGAAAGTTTCAGCCGTAACAAGCTACTGGTCAAAATCACATTAGAGAAGGTCATGTGTCAAATAAAGTTTGGCTGTTAAACAATTGACAAAAAATATTTCTACTACGCTATTTTTGATCTGAATACACCAACAAATTTTAATTAGCCAACACATTTAGAAAAGTTCTTGAATCTGAACACATCCTTATTGCAGAATTATTATTTCCTAGTGTATGCATATGGTTGCTAAGTCATGAGTGGGATATATTTAGAAGAAGAATACACTTTTTTAAGGAACCCCGATGGAGGACACAAGACAAGACATAGTGCCGATTTCTTTCTCTGTACCTTGACTTACTTTCATCATATTTCTGAATATGTGAAAAGGATACATGATAGTGTCCACTAATGGCATTTGGTATGAAACTGTGATACCATATATAGACAGAAAGCTAACAAATATTTTAGCCTGTAAAAATCAATAGCTACTTGTCATGTAAAATACTATGCAACATGAAAAAGGATTTTCATATATCTACAAACAAGATTTTATTAGGCTCTTTCATTTCTAGAATGAAGAAATTTTTGGTTCACTAAAAAGTTATACGTGTAAAACATACATTTGAAGGCCAGTGAGTTCCATTTGGTAGCTTAGATCACATGAGCCTAAAGAAAAGAAGTTCTAAACTCATGAAAATTGGAGTTTACTCAGGAAATACTGGTAGCATCTTAATGAAATTGCCACTCATGCCCCTTCTGGAATTTAACACATGCAATGAAGCTTCCCACATCTGTGGCAAATGCAGAATTTGCTGCCTTAAGGGCTTGGCATTTTCAGATAAAAAAGAATCAATGTCATTATACAGTATCTCTCTAGAGCATCGTAATTATTCTGCATGCATACAATATTTATTTAAAACTTAAAATTAAACTTCAAGAGGTGGTCATTTGAAAGCTGGCAGTCAGTGAACGGATCCTGTATTCATGAAAAAGAGAATATTTCTTCTAAAAGTTGAGAAATAGATCAAAACGGTCTTTCCAGTAACTGACACTTTAGTCATATAGATGCTTTTTATGTGTCAGATTTATTAATAAAGAAGGTCCATGGGAATGAGAGGAGGAAATCTTGAGGATGTGACTGTCAGTTTTTGATATGTCAGGTATAATTTTGTAGCTGTGATTTTTGGATTGCAGTACACACGCAGCATTGTACTGATGTTTGTGTACCTCTTTGTACTCATCATTTGTGATGACTGGAAAAGAAGATAAGGCGGAGATGTTTTGATACAGAATTGAAACTTGAAACTACAGTCCTTCAATTTGAACAGTATTCCTGTTTCATCTTTCTTTTCATGTTACCTTTTTAACTTTTGCCACTGATGTAAAAGGAAAAAAAAAAAAAAGAAAATTTGAAAAGATGCCAGGTGTTGGTTCTTATCTGGGTGAAGGATCACAGAAGTAGAGGATAAAATATAGTTTGTAGTTTGTCACAGCAGCAGACTTATGAAGATCAAACACTTGTCAACAACAACTGTTTGTCCTCCTATGGCTATCATAGAATTATTAAAATGGTGACATCTCTTCATAGTTGGTACATTTTGCCAAGATTGTAGTATGTAATTTCCAATTAGTTTAACAGGGTGTGTTCTGCTGTGATGAATACAGTCTTCCTTAATTGCTTTTGGCTGCTTCCTGAAATAAAAGAGCATCACCGTGTTACAAATACATGGGTCGGTCACTGTGAAATTCAGAATGGTATGATCTCTTTTAAGTCATCAAAAATAACACAAAACAGGTATTTCCAAAAAAGGTAAAGCAGTTTATTTTTACAATGTCTGAACTGAGAATGCAGCAAAACTGAAAAGTGAAAGAATTGTGCCAAACTTTTTGTCTCTGTTTTTGGTTACCATTTTACTGTGCTTGCCAAGTAAACACTTTGCCCTCCCCATATTGACTTGTATGAATAGACCAGCTGCTTGTGTGTTAAATTTTGCACTGTATCATGCAATTATTTGTGAAAATTCTCATGTTTAACCAAAGAGATCAATAATGAGTGACTGATTTTCCACAAACTTACTAAATTTTCTTTTCTTTTTTAACTCCTGCAGATGTCAGTATACCCAGAATATCTAACAGTCGTGGTTCATATTAAACTCACATTATTTCTGGGAACCTTACCTTCATGTGGTCTCAGAGCCAATAGTGCCTTTCAGAGCTTGCAGTGACTAGAGCATTGTTGAATTTCTCATGACTCCTTCCACGTTAGCCTCTTTTAGCAGTAGTTGTTCTCAGTAGTCATATGAAGTCCTAAAGAGCCAGAGGGGCTGGAAAAAATTTAGAGTTACCAAGTGGGCCCCCCCCCCAAAAAAAAAGAGGGAACCAAAAACAAGGAAGAAAATTTGAATAACAAAGTCTTGGGCAGAGATGTGAGGCGTTAAAACATAAAGACATAAACTTTTAGGTGAAAAAGATACTTCTTTAATACTTTCAGATATTTTATGTGGCTTTAATTTTTAAGTGGGGTTTGTACTTCTGTACATGCCAAACAAAACCACTTGAGAAAACCAACTTAAACATAATAAAACTTTGTGCATACAGCTAATAAAATTACATCATATTTATAAAGAGCACTTTACAAATTGTGACTTAATCTATGTACCTATTGTAACTTCAGGTAAGTCTAAACTTGTCCAGAGGGTTCTAATTAATGGCCAGTTCCCAGAAATAAGAAAATACTGAGCAGTCAAAAGATAAAGGCCACAACATAATCTAGCCAGTTAGATTGCCTGATTCAAAAGAACTCAGTGTCATCTTCTTCAGTGACTTCTTTCTATTAGCATTTATTTATTTTATTGTGTTAAACTTTTCAGAAAATAATACGTGTATGTATTGCTAAAAGGCTTATGCCACAATACAGCTTGTCTTACCACAATCCATAACTATTCTACTCAGCAAAGCCAAGTGCTTTCAGTGTTTCTAAGGTGTTTCCTCTGATATTAACATTTATTTATTTAGACAAATATATCTATTTTTCTTACATATAAATATGTATTGTATTAGTCTGTTCTTACATTGATATAAAGAAATACTCTAGACGGGGTAATTTTTAAAGAAAAGAGATTTAATTGGCTCACGGTTCTGCAGGCTGTATAGGAAACATGATACTGGCATCTGCTCAGCTTCTGGGGAAACCTCAGAAAACTTACAATCATGACAGAAGGTGAAGAGGGAGCAGGAGCAAGAGAGAGAGGGAGGAGGTGATACACACAATTTTAAACAATCAGATCTCCTGAGAATTCACTCACTATCATGAGAATAGTCCCAAGAGGATGGTGCTAAACCAATCATGAGAAATCCATCCCCATGATCCGATCACCTCCCACAAGGCCCTACCTCAACATTGGGGATTACAGTTCAACCTGAGATTTGGTTGGGGACACAGATCCAAATCATATCAGATATGTATATTTCTTTGATTTTTCTTGATTTCTTGATTTCTATTTCACCTTATATAAATAATATATTGACATTTTGTTTTTGAAGTATAGGATTAACCTTTCTCTAATACTTCCCACCTCCATCCTCTCTCCCACTCAGTCATTATAATTAAATTATACATTTTTGGTTAAGGTAATAGTGAGTGTTTATGTAAATACTATTACATAAACATTTTTCACTTTGAGACCAAAGGATAAATTATAATTATAGTTCTTTCCAATAATGCCTTTTGTTTTTTTTCTAGATTTAATGTTGCCTCAGTTGTTCGCTTGTTTTTCTAGAAGTATTTTTTTGTTTTCTATATTTTTCAAAATACATTTATTAAAATAAATATTCCAAAAATATGTCGTGTCGATCTGAATTTTTTTTTAAGTTTTGAAACATAATCCTAAGCAACTTCCACCTTCTCCCTCCACCAGCCCTTCACCTCTTCCTGTGATCTATGCTCTGTTTTGGTGGTGCACAGTTGACTATACTGGTTCCTACCTTTGTTGGCATCTTGTATTCGAACCCTTGATTCTTGAATCTGAACCCTTGATTATTGAATCTTCCTCTTTGCTTTTTTCTCAGGTATTCCCAAAGCATATCATCAATTATCTTCCTAAGAAAGAGGCACAGGAGACATATTGATCTATTTTAGACATTGAATATCCAGATATGTCTCTATGCTATCCTCATATATGATTGATAATTTGGAAATCACTTTATAATAAAATTTCTAGGCATTGAGTCATATTATTCTGGAACTCAGGGTTGTTTTTAATTATTCCAATACAATTCTTATTTCTAAGCATTTCTCCGTGACTCACATCTACTTCTAAAAACATTCTTCGTATCTTATTTTAAGCTTCCTTTTCCTGAAAGTTCATGACGGTCTGCCTTGGAGGGTCTTTCTTCATTGTGCTTAGCCCTCAGTGGACTCTTGCCATTTAGAGACATATGTCCTTCAGCTCTAGGAAATGTTCTTCAATTGATTTTTGATAATTTTGTCACATCCATTTTATTCTTTAGTTTTGGGTTTTGTATCTCTTTGATTTATTCTCTATTTTTTTCTCCTCCTACTGTTTTTTATCATTTACTTTTTTCTATTTTCTGGTACATTTCCTTGATACTATCATCCAAACATTCTGATATTTTTTTCTAGTAATTATATGTTCAATTCTAATGAACCTTTCTTGCTCGTTGATTATTTCTTCTTATAATACCCCATTCCTTATAGGTGCATATCTTCCTTCATCACAAGATGATAATAATAATAATGTTTATAATTTTAAAAATAGAGTTTTCTTTTGTGCCATATAGTGTCTTTTTTTCCAGTTTATTCTCTATTTTGTGGGGCTCTGTATTTTATATTGGAGACTTTATTTAAAAATTAGGGGTTCCTCAGCTGTTCGTCATGCTGACAGTAAGGTGCAATTACAAATTTAAAAACACCATGCAAACAACTGGTTGAAATCTCTTGGTATTTGGAAAAGACTTTCAACATGACTACCTATGTGAGGATATCTTTGAATGTCACAGCCCATGTATCTTTTTGTTGAACTTCTTTATTTTCTCCAGAGAAGAATTCTTATCTTTTGAGAGCAGTTGGGAGGGGTAGATGGGTGTGAGATTGGCTGCAGGCACTCTGGGAGGCTAGGGGAGAGAGCTGCAGTGGTTTACCATGCTTCACGTGCACTCTAAACCCTACCCACAGTCATCTCTACTCTCCAGTATGCCTGGTATCCTGGACTTTGTAACACTTCTAGTGCTTTCTCCTCCAAAGAATAAAGCTCTGGTTCTTGAAGGGAAAGCATTAGGGGAGAAGTAGCCTGAAGGTGTGGGGCAGGTAGCCTGTTAACGCTAAAGGAAGCCCACTTTCATATTTCTTTGCTTGATATTAGGCTTCAGAAGCATTGGTGGGCACTTTATTAAGTAAAAGTTTTCAGTTATACTTATTTTTCTTAAGATAATTTGAATTTCATTTTGAGGTAAAACTTTATTGAAAGCTTTATAGCTGACTAGGTGCGTTAAACTAAATACTTTTTCTTCGTCTACTAATTTTGTAATTTTGTTAAAGAAAGGAAGGCTTTGGGTTTGAGTGACTTTGACCCCCTGTAAAATCCCATGCTGCTTATTGCTCTTGTTTCTATTATTCCACATAGGCTGTAGGGTTTCTTTTCCCTCTCCAGGGGCCTCACAATAGACTTGCCAAATTGTAATTATCACGGCAAATCATTTTGTTCTGACAAACAAAACCTACATGTTTTATTTTATTCCATTTTCTGGAGCTACCTAGTTTAGCCTAAGTTTTCAAAAGTAATCACTAGTCTTTTTGAATCTTGGGAGTATATTTCTTCAGACCCTATAATGCACGTAGTGTAAAACCATTTAAAGTGATGTTAATTTTTTCTTAGAAATACTATTTCAAATAGTCATGCAGAGAAAAAAAAAGTGAAAATGACTATTTATATCAACTGAGGACCTCAAAGAGAGCTGTTAAAGGGTTGAGAAATAGGGAAGTTTAAACAAAGAAACTTGGATTAGTTAGCCAAGAGAAAAGTTTAACTGTATCCACAGATCAAGAAAAATAATAATCTATTGTTCTGTATAGCTGGAGAAGACCGAAGAGGAATTCAGTATAAAGTGAACCATAGAAATTATGAAATGTATAAGATGTCTCCACCTTGGCTTTCACCAACACTTCAGGGAACTTTAAAAAAGGATCAACATGTAGGTTAAGGCAAACTGAATATCTAGGTAAAAAGACATGAATTATAACAATTCCTACAAATTATCCTAAGAATCTCCCCAAAAGACATAAAAATTTCACTCATTCAGAGATATCAAATTCAGAATAACTATACGAGAGATCAATTAACCCAATTGGTTTAGTGAAAGTAATAACATTTATCTCCATTTTTAATACAACCCCCCCTAGGAAAACAACAAACAAAAACAAGGAATGTGTGTGTGTGTGTGTGTGTGTGTGTGTGTCCACTGTGTGAGTCATCCAAATGAAGGGAGAAAATGGATTACGTAGGTTTGAGACCCCCATCACCATGTATCTATTTTCTTCCTGAGACTGCCTCTCTAACCTGGTAACTTCTGGGAGGTACAACATTGGGCATGCTGTTGCTCTAGTTTTCATCACACTCTAGTCCTCCCATCATGCCAGAAGGTGCCTCTTCCAAATACACAGAGCTACTACTGGGCTTTGCCAGAATGACTATATACCAGAGCAAAGGCTGACTTGGCTTTTTTAGTGTTCTTTACACATGTTCATCCACGAAATGTAGTTCTAAGGCTGGAAAGTTTTTCACTCAACTTTTCTTCCTTCAAGCTCTAATTTCCACTTTAATTCTGTTTTTTTGTTGTTGTTGTTTGTTTGGATTTGGGGTAACTTGTAGAACTGAGGAGCAAATTGATATAAACTAGATTTTAAAATTAGTAAGAAAACTGTGTGTGTGTATATAAATACATATGTATATACATATATACTGTGCATTCTGTCCACTTTGTATATTAGAAGCTGCCCCATGAAAATTTGCATATGTATCATCATACTTGGTAATCAGCACTAATCATTACTTAATCTGATAATAAGATGGGAATTTGCACCTGAAGGAGTCTTGTTGGGGATTGATTGAAGGCAAATAACTTGTTAATTATTAGTTATATTAATGCTGAAGGCTGCACATCACATGGAATTCTGGACTTCAGGATGGACATGGTTAATGGATGTGACCTGGGAACTGTGTCCTGTGGGAAAGAGTAAGTGCATTTCATATAGAGTGAATGGAGTGGGAAGAGATAAGGATACACACACACACACACACACGCACACACACACACACACATATATATACAACACATATATGTTAAAATGTTAAAAAGTATTAAGTGAATTGAGGCAGAAGTGAGAAAGATACACATATACACATTTATACATACATATATAAATATAAACATAAATATATATACACACACATACAATACATATATATTAAATAGTTAAAAGGGTGGCTTACAGATTCTGAATTAGAGAGTCAAAAGCCATTAGAAATCATCTCTGTTTTCTTCTAATAGAATACAGCCTGGAAAGCTTGAATTCTAGATTTCTCAGTCTGTTTCACAGTTAGGAGAGACCACATGACAGAGCTCTGTATAAGGAGGGTAAGTCGAATCTCCTGCAAAATATTTATCTCTTCTTCGTGCTTAGAGGGCAAAGTAGGGAAACAGATACCTGGGTCACTAAACCAAATGACAAAATACTACATGCTGAGAATAGTGGATTAGAAGATGGAAAGAGTATCACTGATTGTCTTACTGAGCAGCTGTGCCAGCCCAGAACCTTCTACCATTGGCTTTTGTGTGAAACATTTATACCCCTTTCTGTTTAAACCAGGATAGCAGGAATTCAGAGTATTCAATTATTTACAGCTAGGAATACAACTCTGCTGCAAAAGATTATGCAATAACATGATTCAAGGTTAAATAACTTCAAGAAGACCTTGAATAGTCAATGCTATATAGTTATGTCATAGGCTGTTTTCTGTTGCTTATAACAGAATACCTGCAACTGAGTAATTTATTTAAAAAAGGAACTTACTTCTTACAGTTATGGAGGTTGAGAAGTCCAAGGTCAAGGGGCTGAATCAAGTGAGAGCATTCTTGCAGGTGGAGATGCTCTGCAGAGTCCCAAGGTGATGCAGTGCCTCACATGACAAAGGGGCTAGGAATACTCACATCTCTCTTTCCCCTCTTAGAGTGCCACTTGCATGATAACTCTTTAATCCATTAACTCATGGGGGCAGAGTCCTCACGACTTTATCACCTCTTAAATGCCCTCCCTTTCAATATTTCTACACCAGGGGTTAAATTTCATCATGCGTTTTGGAAGGGACAAATATTCCAACTATAGCAAGTTACATAAATATTAAAAGTTATATTTTTAAGGCAGATATCTTATAGCCTTCAAAAATTTTCCAAGGGTGGATATAGTATTTAAGATTACTCAGTGTATTTGACCACGCACCTCCCAATTTCCCCACATTTTTCTTAGAAATCTTATTGAGATACAATGTACATTCTATGTAATTCACCTATTTAAAGTGTACAGTTCAAGACACTTCTCAAAAGAAGACATATGGCCAACAAGCATATAAAAAATGCTCAGCATCACTAACCATTAGAGAAATGCAAATCAAAACTGCAGTGAGATACCATCCCACACCATTCAGAATGGCTACTATTAAAAAGTTAAAAAACAACAGATGCTGGCTTGCAGAGAAAAGGGAACACTTAGACACTGCTGGTGGGAATGTAAATTAGTTCAGCCACTATGGAAAGCAGTTTGGAGATTTCTTAAAGAACTGAAAACGGAACTATTATTTGACCCAGAAGTCCCATTACTGGGTATACAACCCCCAAAATATAAATCATTCTACTATAAAAACACACACGTGTACATTGATTGCAGCACTGTTCACAATAGCAAACACGGGGAGCCAATCTAAATGCCATCAACGGTGGACTGGATAAAGAAAATGTGGCACACATATACCACAGAATACTATGCAGTCATTTAAAAAAGCAAAATCATGTCCTTTGCAGCAACATGGATGAAGCTGGAGGCCATTATACTAAGTGAATTAATATAGGAACAGCAAACCAAATATGGCATTTTCTCACTCATAAGCAGGAGCTAAACATTGATTATACATGGACACAAAGACAGAAACAATAGACACAGTGTCCCACTTGAGAGTGGAAGTTGGGAAGAGGGGGAAGGTCAAAAAATACCTATCAGGTACTATGCTTCTTACCTGGGTGATGAAAAAATCTGTACACCAAATCCCTGTGATTCATAATTTACCCATGTAACAAACCTGCATGTGTACCCCTGAACTTAGAATACAAGTTGGAAAGAAAAAGAAGTATTCAGTTCATTGGTTTTTAATATGTTCTGAGTTTCCCAACCATTGCCATCATCTAATTTGAGACCATTTTATTATCCCCAAAAGGAACCCAGTACTTCCCTATTTGCTAAGTATTCTGAAGAAGTAAGTAACATGGAAGGCTTAAATTTTATGCATAAATTCTACTTTTATAAATATATATACTTTATAAAATGAGCATTGTCTTTCTAGTTGGCAACATGAATTTGGTAGAAATACGATTAAACCAATATCTGAATTTTTACCTTTGGTATCCTCACATCTATTACAAATTATGACTGATAGGGTTTGACTCTGTGTCCTCACCCAAATCTCATCTTTAATTTTAATTTCCATGTGCTGGGGGAGTGGCCTGATTGAAGGTGATTGAGTCATGGCGGCAGACTTCCTCCTTGCTGTTATTCTGATAGAGTTCTCATGATATCTGGTTGTTTGATAAACATGTGGTGCTTCCTATTTCTCTGTCTCTCTCTCCCACACTATGTAATATGTGCCTTGCCTCCCCTTCACCTTCTGCCATGATTGTAGGTTTCCTGAGGCCTCCCTAACCATGCGGAACTGAGCCAATTAAACCTCTTTTCTTTATAAATTACCCAGTCTCAGGTAGTTCTTTATATTGTAAAAATGGACTAATACAAAGACTAAAATTAATCTGGCTGCCACAGATTAGAGAGCTATTATGTGAAAGATGAGACTGTGATATTTAAGCATTTGCCTATTTGGATATATTTAGATTAGTTTTAAGCATAGAGTGAAACCACATTCAAGAAGAAATGCAGATAAGAGGATGGATGGCCTGTTCAGTTTTTTGTTTTCTCTTGAAAAGTTGCCCCAAACAGAGTTGTGAAGTAAGAGAATGTTTATTTTGGATTTCTTCTTTTAAGCTTTACTAGTTAGGATACGGCTACAGTAACAAATGCATCCAGAAATCCAGTGGCTGACACATACAGTCAAGAGAGGGGTAGGCAGTCCAAAGAGGTCACATGGCTCTACTTCAGAAAATCACCCAGGACAAATGTCTTCCATTACAGTGCTCTGCCACCACCTTAGGGGACATCCTTGAAGCTGGCAGTCACTGTGTCCCTTCCCCCATTCATATACTGAAGCCCTAACCCCAAATGCCAATGTATTTGGAGACAGGGCCTACGGGGAAGTCGTAAACTTTCAATGAGATCATGAGGGTGAGGCCTTAATCCTATAGGAGTGGTGGCCTTATAAGAAGAGGAAGAGACACAGCTCTCTATTCTCTGTATGTGTAGGGACGAGGCCATGTGAAGACAGCAGAACCAGCAAACCAGCAGGAGAGGCCACAGAAGAAACAAAATGTGATGGCACCTTGATTTTGGATTTCTAGCCTCTAGAAATGTGAGAAAATAAATTCCTGTTGTTTTGTTGTTTAAGCCACCCAGTCTGTGGTATTTTGTTATGGCAGTCCTTGCAGACTAATACATCAGATTGCCAGCACTGTGCCCTCGTTCTTGCACACAAGAAGGAGAAAGACGTGCTGGAGGATAAGCAGCTTCCTTTAAGGGGATGATTTAGAAGTTGCAAATGTCATCTCTGCCTACCTCACCTTGGCCAGAATTTAGACATATGGTCACACTTAACAACAAAGAAAGACAATATAAAGCTAGAAAATATCTAGCAAGTTGAATTGTTTTTGCTAAAACTGTGTGTGTGTACATGCGAGTAACGAAAAGACTAAAGGGGGAAATGAATACTGGGGATTTAGTACTCTCCGAAACAAGCTCTCTTCCTCTCAGTTTTAGCATCTCCTTTCAAGTGCCTTTTGTTTACTCAATAGTTTCTCAATAAGGACTGTAGATTTGGCCTGTTGACAGTACCCTATTCCGTATATTTTGATACTTGATTCAAATCTTTAATGGTTTTTGCAATCCTGTTTTTTCTCTATGTTCTTAGAGAATGCTGATCTTACTAATTTATACTGGAATAATAATGGATGATAAGCTAGTGGCTAATGAGTAACATTACCTTGGATTCTTATTATTTTTTTAACCAACTTTCCCTTTCCCCCTCCCATTTACTTTTTGAAGGAGTTTTTTTCCCCACACATTTGTATCTATCTCTGCATTAAGAAAGACTCCATAATATCAACAGATTGTCTAGAGATAGCAAAGAATTGCAGGATGCAAAGAGTTATAAGGAAACCCAGCTATACTAATGCCTGTGTGGGATATCTCTTTAGTCAAGAAAGATGTATTGGCTATGCACTACACTATGCTATATCCCCCTATGATGGGGATACAAAGAGCCATGAAAAAGATGGAATTGGCCCCTATCCTCATGGTGCCTAGAGATTAGTGAGTTGATAATAATGGAATAGTCTGTGCCTCCATTTGCAAGCAGAAAAATTAACTCCTGTTTCTAGCAGATTCTGCTGATGAGAAGGCAGGAAGATAACTCAGAGCATTAGAATAAATGCATAGGCTTTCTCTATCAGTGCCTACATTCCTCCCCATTGAAGGCTGCATTTTACATACTGTCAGTGACTGTACCAGGATCCAGTGGAACTGTGTGTGAACTGCTGATTCATTGGCAACATAGCTGTGATCTCAGACACCCTCAGACTGTGCTGGCTCCCTGCCCATCTGCCAATATTTTGTGATTCTTTTGTAGTCACTCAACTCCTAGTGGACAAGTGAAATCAACTAGCACAGAGCAGATGGGAAAGAGAAGGGGATTTTTCAAACTGATAATCTTTAATTAAAAGCATAACACTCTCTGGGTTCACGTCTCAGGAACACGTAACACATAAAGTATTTTTATAATGAAATTCAGCTGGTACTTTCTTTCTCTACTGGGTCTTCTTGGATAGAAGCCAAATGGATTAAAGTTGTACCAAATTTGATCATTACCAGGAGGTATTATCATTAAGCTTTAATATATACAATTCAGCTTATGCATTTCTACCAAGAGAGCCAAAATTAATTTAATTTTATGAGGGTCAAGGGACAATTTTAAGGGGTTTTGGGGGGGCCTAGGAATCGGTTTGCTTCCCTGTCATCATGTATGTTACCAGTGATGATGTAGAAGTTTCCGGGTCCAGTGGGATGAGGAGCAGGAGGGGATTCCATGGTGACGGAATTGGTGAGGGCAGAGAACAACTGAATTGAACATAATCTCATGATAGTCACTCTCTCTGACAACAGCATAGTCCAGTGGTCAGTAAACATTCTGTAAATGGCCAGGCATTACTATCTGGCTATTTTCAGATTTGTGGGCCATAAGGTTCCTTTTACAACTACTCAACTCTGATGTTGTAACAAGAAAACAGCCGCAGGCAAAATGCAAATGAAAAGATGTGGATGTGTGCCAGTAAAATTTATAGATAAGGGAATTTGAATTTTATGTAATTTTACTATGTCATGAAATATTATTCCTCCCTTGATTTTTTCCCCAACCATTTAGAAATGTAAAAACTATCTTTGCTTACAGGGTATAAGTAAACAGATGGGCAGGCCAGATTGCTGACTCCTGGACTGGCAGCTTCTTTCATTCGACAGGGAGTTACTGAGTGACTTCTGTGTGCCAAGCACGGTTCTCAGTGTTGAGAGCTCAGCAGTGAACAAATAGTTAAAAAGTTCCTGCCCACATAGAGCTTCCATTCTAGAATTGTCTGCTGTCATTGCTTATCACTCGAGTCACTATCATGATGACTCTTTATAAATGGACAGGCCTGTTACAAAATCTCATGTGCACATACCTGTTAAGCCCCAAGTAAATGAAGTTTCTGCAGTTTCAGTTGCAAGCATTCTGTTTGTACATACCCTTATTATAACCTTTCTCACATCATATTACATCTTCTCATTTATTCCTCATCCCTAGCACACTGGTTTGCACAGAAAAGGCATTTATGATACCTGAGTAATATCTAATAATATGTAATATTATTTAACTTAATATTTAAGAATTATATATTTAATAATAATGGACTAATAATTGGATCTAAGATGCTGTTATCATTATTTACGTACTAAAGAAAAAATATTGCCAATTAACTCAGATGGTTATCACTGCATCTTACATTTCAGAGATGCTAAAGTATGAAAAAATAAATGTGAGACTTAGACTCTATGAAATGTGGTAAATGTTTCCTGAATAAATAGTGTCTCTATTCCCACTGATTCTGAAAATGTATAATGCTAATTTATAATGAGGCACAGGAAAAGTCAAAAACACAAATAAGGGCTGTGTGAGTAATGTCACAGGAGAATGTGCCTGACTGCCTCCCCATGATTCTGCTGCAGTTGTGTACTGGAGATGTTTGCTAAAAGGCCTTGCTTGCTTTCTGAAAGGCACCAGGGCTGCCTCTCTCACAGCCTTACCTCCTTCTTGCCAGTCTGGTGGTGAGTGATGCAGAAACATTTTAATTAATGGTGAGCTTCTCAAAGTTGAAGTGCGAACAATTACAGCTCAATTTTACTTTTGGCCTCATTTTCGTCATTTCCATTCTCTCCTCCCTCCCCATTAGATGACTCTGTTTCACAGTGTGTAAGCTGGCTAATGGCTCTGCTTGTGAAGGAGAGGACATTGTTTCTCTCACAATTAAAAGCAGCAAAGAGACAAAGACAGAATTCTCATGCTAAACACCTCTAGATGAGTCCTTCTGAAAGGCAGATAGTCACCCTTTCCTAGCTAGAAAATAATATTTTTTTTTCTAGAAAGGATCATGTCTGCTCCATAACAACTGTTTGCACATGAGATTCAAAGAAAGTTCATAGTACATATCACAAGTACATCTGATATGTAAGTGAAGTGATCTGTAGCACTGTTAATTAGACCTAAATTCTTGATTTACTATTTATAAAACAAAATTGATTATTACTTCATCAACAACATTTAAAGCATCATTAAGAGAGGTCTGCTCCAGCAGCCTCAGGTTAAATTTTTTAACAAGCACTTTAGTTGCTAATCTGTGTTATTGCCAACATATGTAAACTTCCTAATGCTAATTACATTCAGCTGTGAATCAAACAATGTCTAATTCTCTTCAGGATTAATTATGCACATGTGCTGCCTGCATTCCTAAACATGGTTCTCATAAATAATAAGAGATATATCTAAGCAGATGGGATTTTTCCATCTAAATGATCTGTTTATCATGAATAAAACAAATGACACATACTAGACTTCAAATGCACAGTCACTGCAACTTCACGTATTTTTAGCATTAATAATTACCCCAACAATTGTTTGTGTGGATACATTTTTGAACAATCAAGCAGCAAGCCATGTTTGCTCACATGCTACATTTATCTCTCACAACATGTTTTTTAAAATTTGAACTGAGAATCAGGAACAGTGTAGTTTATTTCATGCACTTACTGGGTAAAGATAATTGTACACCATAAAGATTAAAACTCTACAGTCCCCAGGGGGTTCTGTTTAAATGGACTTTGTAATTAAGCTGATAAAAGGTTATATAGTCTTCCCACTTCCATAGAACAGAATATGTTGGGGGACATCTTTTCTAGCATTGCAGGACTAGAATTTGAGAATCATTTCAATAGATGAATTCAACAATCATTTAATTCAATTATTCATTCCTGCAACAAAGATAATTTTGAAAGAAAATGGGCATGTAAGGCAACAACAAAAACACCAAAAATCAAAAACCTTAGAAAATGTATAGAATTAAGTTAATAATGTATTTTATTTTATGGGATTATAGAGTTTTGTTCATTTGTATAGTGTGCTCATAGTATTTGTATAGTATGTGTGAATCAAAGTTGAATTGAGATGCCTTGGCATTCCAGAGAAAACTAAAATAACATTTTTTAAAGAAAGAGATTCGTAACAGCTTCTTTAGAAAGGTTGAAAGGTCAGAGATTTGGAATATCATATGTCTCCCCAACTGTACTAGGCTCAAAACAGTAGTCACTTCCCCAAAATAATGCCAGAACAAGACAGAGATCTAGGATGGCACTGTCCAATATGAGCACCACTAGCCATTTTCGACTACTGAGTACTTGAGATGTGGCTAGCCCCAACTGGGATGGTTTTAAAAGACTGAGAACAAAAAGAAGAATATAAAATATTATTTGTAACAACGTTTGTAAATTGAAGAATAATGTTTTTAATGTATTGGGTTAAATAAAATATATCATTGAAATTAATTTAACCTATTTCTTTTCACTTTAGCAATGTTGTGGGGGGGGACTAGCAAATTTATGTAGCTGGCATCATATTTGTATTAGACAATGCTGGTCTAGAGTGGGGCACAGACATATGTATTTTTAAAGTTCTGTACGTGAATCTGATGCATATCAGATTGGATACCACTGCCCTAGAAGTTAAGGAAGAGAGTAAACAGAAGATTCATCACTTTATAATTGGAGACTTGGGCTATGTAGATAAAATCAGAAAACATGTCTGAGACTCATAGCAGTCACATAACTTGTCCAAAGCCATATAGCCACAGTAAGTACCACACAGTAAGTCACAGAGTCAGAGTTGGTTTTCTGTGACGCTGTAGCTCATGGTTTTCCTCTACGTAATACTACCTTCTGGAAATACAAATGGAAAAAGAATGAGCAAAATAGGTGCAGGACCAGGGGCACAAAATGACAGTAGAGTCAGATGAAAACAGTTTCACAGAGGAGAAAAGCAATATTTAAGTACCATCTATTTGACAGCCTTGATGCTAGACGCTTTCATATATGTTATTTTATTCTAGTTTCACTTAGCTCATGGCAAACATTTTCTTATGACAACCCATAGACAAAGTTGTTGAGACAACATTTATCTCTCACATCTTTTGCTCCTTTGATTATTTCTTTTTCCTTCCAATACTCAATAGTAACCCTACTGTTTTCTCACCTCCTCTCTTTGCATTTTTAAAATACTGTAGTGACCAAAATGTATCAGTTTTGTCCATGACCCTTTTTTGCTGGGTTTTGCTAGGTAGCTAATTCCAGTAATTCCATTTATTTGCTAATTTAGCAAATAATTGATAAATTATTTAATCTACAGCACTAAAGATAATATGTATACATAAACTTAGAACACAAAAAGACCCGAGTTTGAATCCTGTATCTACTACCTAACAGTAGTGTAAACTTACAATTTATAGTAACTTACAAGTTATTTTATTTCATGATATTTATTTTCTTTTCCTCTATCATAGAGATAACACCATCTCCTTTACAGGTTATTGTGAGGTCTTCTACAGATCTTCACAGTTCCTTGGTGTGACCTGTACCAGGTGCTCAGCCAATGTTAGTTCTTTCCATTTTTCTTTTTTCTTCCCTAACATATTATTCACCTTTTAGCATTCGCATGCAGAGCATTAACAAAAAGGGGATATATGGGTCTTTCAGTGGGAAGCAGAATGAGCTAAAGGAGACTTTTCTGTTACCTCACTATCTCACTAAACTCCATAGTTTCATTTGGTCTGTACAAAGCTGATATGGTTTGGCTGTGTCCCCATCCAAATCTCATCTTGAATTTCCATGTATTGGGGGAGGGACCCAGTGGGAGGTAATTGAATTATGAAAGGTCTTTCCTGTGCTCTTCTTATGATAGCGAGTAAGTCTCATGAGATCTGACAGTATTATAAGGGGGAGTTTTCCCTACCCAATCTCTCTCTTTACCTGCCGCCATCCATGTAAGATGTAACTTGCCCCTCCCTGCCTTCTGCCATGATTGTGAGGCCTCCTCAGCCATGTGGAAGTGTAAGTCATTAAACCTCTTTCTTTTTTAAATTGCCCAGTCTTGGGTACGTCTTCATCAGCAGCATGAAAATGGACTAATATAGTAAATTGGTACCCGTAGAGTGGGGCATTGCTGAAAAGTTACCTGAAAATGTAGAAGTGACTTTGGAACTGGGTAAGAGGTAGGAACAGCTTGGAAGGCTCAGAAGACAGGATAATGTGGGAAAGTTTGGAACTTCCCAGAGACTTGTCGAATGGCTCTGACCAAAAGCCTGGTAGCGATATGGACAATAAAGTCCAGGCTGACGTGGTCTCAAATGGAGATGAGGAACTACTTGGAAACCAGATAAAAAGTGACACTTGTTATGTTTTAGCAAAGAGAGCATTTTGCCCCTGCCATAGAGATTTGTGGAACTTTGAACTTCAGAGAGATGATTTAGGGTATCTAGTGGAAGAAATATATAAGCAGGAAAGTGACTTGGGTGCTGTTAATGACATTCAGTTTTATAAAGGAAGCCAAGTATAAAAGTTCAGAAAATTTGCAGCCTGACAATGTGATAGAAAAGAAAAACCCGTCTTCTGAAGAGAATTTCAAGCTGGCTGCAGAAATTTGCATAAGTAACGAGGAGCCAAATGTTAATCACCAAGACAATGGGGAAACTGTCTCCAGGGCATGTCGGAAGTCTTCAAGGCAGCTCCTCCCATTATAGGAGCTGAGCTCTAGGAGAAAAAGTGGTTTGTGGGCCGGGCCCAGGATCCCCACGCTGTGTGCAGCCTAGGGACTTGGTGCCCTGCATCTCAGCAGCTCCAGTCGTGGCTGAAAGGGGCCAATGTAGATCTTGGGTCGTGGCTTCAGAGGGTGCAAGCCCCAAGTCTTGGCAACTTCCACGTGGTATTGAGCCTGCAAGTACACAGAAGTAAAGAACTGGGGTTTAGAAACCTCTGCCTAGATTTCAGAGGATGTATGGAAATGCCTGGATGTCCAGGCAGTAATTTGCTGCAGGGGCAGGGCTCTCGTGGGAAACCTGTACTAGGGCAGTACAGAAGGGAAATGTGGGGTCAGAGCCCCCACACAGAGTCTCTACTGGGTCACCACCTAGTGGAGCTGTGAGAAGTGGGCCGCTATTCTCCAGACCCCAGAACAGTAGATCCACTGACAGCTTGCACTGTGCACCTGGAAAAGCTACAGACACTCAGTGCCAGCCTGTTAAAGCAGCGGGGAGGGAGGCTGTACCCTGCAAAGCCACAGGGTTGCAGCTGCCGAAGACGATGGGAACCCACCTCTTGCTTCAGTGTGACCTGGATGTGCGATATGGGAGTCAAAGGAGATCATTTTGGAGCTTTAAGATTTGACTGCCCCACTGGATTTTGGACTTGCATGGGGCCTGTAGCCCTTTTGTTTTGGCCAATTTCTCTCATCTAGAATGGATGCATTTATCCAATGCCTATACCCTCATTGTATCTAGGAAATATCTAGCTTGCTTTTGGTTTTGCAGACTCATAGCCAGAAGGAACTTGCCTTGTCTCAAGATGAGCTGTTGGACTATGGACTTTTGAATTAATGCTGAAATGGGTTAAGATTTTGGGGGAACTGTTGGGAAGGCATGATTGGTTTTGAAATCTAAGGACAATAAGATTTGGAAGGGGCCAGGGGCAGAATAATATGGTTTGGCTGTGTCCCCTCCCAAATCTCATCTTGAATTCCCATGTGTTGTGGGAGTTACCCAGTGGGAGGTAATTGAATCATGGGGGCAGGTGTTTCCCATGCTCTTGTGAATAAACAAAATCTGACAGTATTATAAAGAGGAGTTTCCCTGCCCAATATTTCTCTTTGCCTGCCATTATCCATTTAAGATGTGACTTGCTTCTCCTTGCCTTCCACCATGATTGTGAGGCCTCCCCAGCCATGTGGAACTGTAAATTATTAAACTTCTTTCATTTGTAACTAACACAGTCTCGCATAGGTCTTTATCAGCAGTGTGAAAATGGACTAATACAAAACCCTTCCTTGTTTTAAACTATATATTTCTTACTTAGCTTAATTACAGTAAATGCAGTGCTAAAAAGCCCAAACTTTGTGATTCTACCAGTGAAATGATATAACCCTGCCATGGCTTTCACAGAAACACTTTACAATATCACCTATGTCATGTGGTAATAATGTAAAACATTGGATCAAATATTAAGGTCAGCTGCAAAACCTGCATACTTAGGCTATTTAACCTTGTGTTAATGACTGTTTCAAACTCTTACAATCATACACTTTTGGTTAAACAATCAGCCATGGCCCTTCCTTATGGTTTTATGAAGACATCTGAGACTTCTGGAAGAAAAGCATCTCATATTGCTTGTTAGGATGAGATGGTATGAGGAGGAGATAGTATGAATGTGAGTAATAGTAGAAATAGAATATAGGAGAAAGTATTTTTTGGCACAATCCCTATGTTTCAGGTTGTTACTGGGAAACATTCTTACCCCTTCAATTTACATCCTTCACATAGTGCACCGGGACTCCAGCTCCTCACTGCATCCTCTACACTATGTGCAGTCTTCTAGGCCTTATTCAAAAAAAGTTGCCTCACCTATTAGATAGGTGCAAACATAATTGCGGTTGTTGTCATTACTTTTTTTTTTTTTTTTTTGAGATGGAGTTTTGCTCTTGTTGCCCAGGCTGGAGTGCAATGGCACAAACTCGGCTCACCACAACCTCTGCCTCCTGGGTTCAAGCGATTCTCTTGCCTCAGCCTCCCGAATAGCTGGGATTACAGGTGCCTGCCACCATGCCTGGCCAATTTTTTGTATTTTTAGGAGAGATGGGGTTTCACCATGTTGGCCAGGCTGGTTTTGAACTCCTGACCTCAGGTGATCCACCTGCCTCCATCTCCCAAAGTGCTGGGATTACAGGTGTGTACTGCACCTGGCCTGCCATTACTTTTAATGGCAAAACCCGCAATTATGTTTGAGTCAACCTAATAGATTTACTGGAAACTGATTATGCAGATTCATCAAGTATCTAAATAGCTTTTTCTCTTTCAATCAGAGTTTTAGACCGAGTGTTCAACCAGATATTCACTCAAACTTCAAAACTAAAAACAAAACAAAGATAAAACAAACAAAACTCCAAATTTAATTATTTGCCTGCTGATACTTATAATAGTATGAGTATCATTTATGTTAAAAACAGAAGTATTTATGATCTTGAGACTTAAAAAATTACAATTATATTTAATAACTACATTTCCCAACTCAGAGAAGTACATTTTTCAGTTTTCCATGAAGTTTTAAAAATGGTTATTGAACTTCATCTTTCCTCAGTCTCCTCATCTGTAAAATAGAGACAAAACTAAGTAAATACCTCATATGTTAGCTTGGAGAAATAAAATAATAATCATAAAATGCTTAGAACAGTGCTTGGCAATAATAGTGCTTAATAACTATTATATTATTATCATTAATAACTTATAAATTTAACCAACCTGAACCTTCTCACACACTTTTGACCATATTAAGTTCTTAATAGAACATTCTTATTAATCATGGATATGAACTAATCATCTAAGCAATAAATAATGCGTATAGATGCATAAAAGAATTCTAGCTATCTTAAAAATCGAAAAGTATCCAAAAATTAAAAAAAAGAAAAGGAATAAAACACCAGATTAATGAAGGAAATGGTGCTATTGGAAACTCTGGTGGCTGTGCAATATATCCGTCCTGGGCATTGAGCCTGAGGGCATTTTTATGGTTTTTTTTCCTTCACTTTTCTCTGAGCTCATGCCCACATGTAAATGCAAGCATCAGTCCATTTTCCTCCCCATTAGTGTCTTTCCAGACTTGATAAGGATATTCATGCTGTTCCCTAGGGTTTAATAATTGCCAAAAGATGCATTAAATGATAACATTGATTGTGAAGTACTTTAAGTTGATAAATTCTCTTTTTAACAATTAATTTCATGTGCTTCCAAAAACTACTTGGCAGAGAACATATGGTTCTTAATATTTTACTGACATTTAAACAAGTCTAAATTTGCTAGTTTCATTAAACAGCTTTACACTAAAATTCGTTTAATTTATAAAACTTATGTTTGGCAATGAATGTGCCATCTTATGTAATATAAGGGGTACACGGTTAGTAGGCTGCAGTCCAAATGTATTAGATATCTTTTTAATTGATGCTGGAGATATTTCTCCTCTTAAACATCAAAATTTTAAGTCAGTGGATTTGGAGGTAAAAATAAACTGACAAATAAAGAAGCTAATTTCTATATGGTCTATTTAAAATGTAAATAATAAAATTGTCTCTTTCCCTTTATTAAAAAATATTCTCCAGATGCTTATATATATTACTACAGTTTTTTGTATGAGGCCCTAGCTTAACAGACCGAAAACAAAACAACAATAAAATACAATTTCTAATCCCTTTTTAAAAAGGAAAATTATTTTCTGTTTTTGAATCATCAAACACATGTTTTCCTTTATCTTCATTAATAAATTATATCCTATTATTTCTTCTGGTGTAAAGTTCTATTATTCCTGTTTCTTCTAAAATGTTAAATTTGGATGCAAATTTATTTTGGTCAGTATTTAGTATGATTATATAATTTAAAGTTGACATTCCAAATCAGTGGGAATAATTAATTACATTTTTTGAAAATGTAAGTTAGATACAAAAATATACTTTGTAATGCTCAAAAGTAAATGTAAAATGGGTAATAAAATAATTAGATGAAAATTTAGAAGGATATTGATATAATGAGTAGGAAAGGTTTTGTCAAGCCCAATTCCAAAGGCAAAAGCATCAGTAAGAAATACTGATTATATAACACCACATACAAATGAAAAGCTTCTCTTTATCACGCACCATGAATGACCTAGGGAAAAATATTTGTCGGCAAAAGGGTAGCATCTTTATTATATAAAGAATGAAACATATTTATAAATCAATTAAAAAGACAGTCTCAAATAGAAGAATACGCAAAAGACATGAAAGAATAATGTGAAAAAAATTGGTTACGTCTATATGAAAAAATATTCAGCTTCACTTGTAATCTAGGAAATGAATATTTAAAGAAAAACAAAATGTATACTGTGGTTATCAGATGAGAAAGCTGAAAAAGAACATTAATGTTTCAAAAATATGAAGAAATGGACATGCTTATATGCTTTCTCTCATAAGAAGCAATATTATTTAAAGAGTTATTTTGTAATAAATATCAATAACAAAATGCCCATTCCCCATGATGTGCTTATTTCACATTGCATGTCTGTATCAAAACATCTCATGTACCCCATAAATATATACACCTACTATGTGCCCACAAAAATTTGAAACAAAAACTAACCAAACAAAAATTGTCCAGAACAAGAATAACAACGTGGAGCTGTTCCAGACTAAAGGTGACTGAATAACGACAAATGTGATGTGAATCCTGAAATGGATTCTGGGGTGAGGAGGTGGGAGATGGCAGTGGGGACCTCTAAAGAACATTGACAGCACAGTTGGCTACACTGAAGTATGGAGTGTGCAACAGATAATAGCAGTATGCCCGTGTTAATTCCCTGATTTTCCTAATTGTCTTCATGTGGTCGTATAACACAGCATCTTTGCTTTGGGGAAAAACACACCAAATATTTATTCCGTGGCTAAGGGACAGATTTGTATCAACTTACTCTCAAATGGTTGTGAGAAAGAGGGAGATGAAGAGAGACAGATAGAGATAGACAGATGGAGAAAGAGAGAAAAAGAAAGAGAGCAAGACAGAGAATGCAGAACACAAAGCAAATGGGGTACGGGGCAAAACTGACCTATCTAGGGAAAGGGAACGGAGGAGCTCCTTGCATGGTTCCTGCAACTTTTCTGTAAGTTTGAAACTATCAAAATTGAAAGTTAGCAAAAGCTATACATGTTTGAAAAGTATGTATGCAATGAACCAATAATTTCACTTTAGGAATTTCTCTGAAGAAAATAATCATGGATTTGCAACAAGGATATTTATTTATCATAGTCTTACTCATAGTAGCAACAAGTGGAAACTAATTCACTAGAAGTTTATATTTTATACCATGAAATTCAATTTGGTTATTAAAACCCAGCTAGAGAAATGTTTACTGGCATTTGAAAATACCTGTGAAATCATGCCAATTTAAAAACAGAAGACATTTTAAAAGTAAGTACTGTAGGTTTTCTTTTAAAATGAACATTTATGGACATTAGTAGGCATATAAATTGCATACAAATGATTGATTTATAGTAAGGTCTTTTTTGAGGGGAGATCTGTAATTCTTCCTGAAAAGTAGATCTAACAGTTGATGACACAGATAAAAAAGGAGATGTCACTGAGACTGCTGCCCAGGATTTCCTTCATTTTGGGGCGGTGTTTTGTTATTTGTCACGAGGTAATACTATGACTTTCGTGGGCACTAGGAATTTTTGCTTTCCTGGGCCCCTTCCTCCACAAAGAAACATATTAAAATTATATTTTAGAGTTGCACTGAAATAAAGATGAAATATACTAAGATTACATATTAAAATACTTTCTTCCATATAAAAGTTTATTTTTAAATTTTGATTTTAAAAGAAATTAAAACTGTTTCATGAATCCCTTAAGGTATTATGGGGTCTTAAACACTTATACCTATTGTGCCTAACCAAAAATTTGATGTTAATACACCACCTCTACTTGCTGTATATGGCTCACAAAGCATCTAGGGTGGTGCTTCTCAAATTTTTTTTTTTTTTTTTTTGAGATGGAGTCTCACTCTGTCATCCAGGCTGGAGTTCAATGGTGTGATCTCGGCTTACTGCAACCTCCCAAGTAGCTGGGATTACAGGTGTGTGCCACCATACCCAGCTAATTTTTGTATTTTTAGTAGAGACAGGGTTTCACCATGTTGTTCAGGCTAGTCTCGAATTCCTGACCTCGTGATCTGCCTGCTTCAGCCTCCCAAAGCGTTGGGATTACAGGTGTGAGCCACTGTGCCCAGCCAGTGCTTCTCAAATTTTAATGTGTATGTAAATCAGTAGAATATTGTTAAAATGCAGATTCTGATTCATAATGCAAGAAATGAGACATTCTGCATCTCTGACAAGCTCCTAGGTAACGCTGATGACACCCGCCTGTGGACCACACTTGGAGTAGAAGGTGCTGGGAAATAATTATCATCACCATGATTCATATACCCTACATATACTCACATATTACACTTCAGCATCTAAGCATTTTTCTAAATGCTTCTTTGTAGTCATTGGTTATAGTTTCTCAGGCATGCAAGAGTATCCTTACTTCCTGCTTCAGACATATCTATTTACCTATTAACCTATATTCATACCCAGAACCATGCTTATATCTAAATCTGTGTCTCAAAGAAGGTGTATTAGTTCATTTTCATGCTGCTGATAAAGACATACCCAAGACTGGGCAATTTACATAAGAAAGAGGTTTAGCGGACTTACAGTTCCATGTGGCTGGGGAGGCCTCACAATCGTGGTGGAAGGCAAGGAGGAGCAAGTCACATCTTACATGGATGGCATCAGGCAAAGAGAGAGTTTGTGCAGGGAAAGTCCCCCTTACAAAACCATCATATCTTGTGAGACTTATTCACTATCACAAGAACAGCATGGGAAAGACCCACCCCAATGATTCAATCATCTCCTACCAAGTCCCTCCCACAACAGGTGGGAATTCAAGATGAGATTTGGGTGTGGATGCAGCCAAATCAGATTAGAAGTCATGCCAAAATATTAACAGAGATCATTTATTTGTAGTGGAAATATGAATATTTAATGCTTATTTATACTTCACTGTTTACTAATTTCTCTACACTGAGCATGCATCAATTTTCTAAACAAAATATTGCATATTATAAATACTTAGAAATATTTACTACAAATATATGCATGAAAAGAAACAAAATAAGATGGTCAAGGTATGATGAAAAGGTGCTATTTTGATGATCTAGGTTGGAAAATGCTGAGTAAATAAATCTGGCTATTAAAAAAGTGAAACAATATTTTAATTTAAAAGTATTTATAGTACAACTAATAGTTTTTTGCTTATTACTGCAATGAAAGCAAATTAAGATTTAAGAGCATATTATTTCAGTAGACAGTGTGATTCTTAAGATTATATGGTTTAAGCCTTTTGTGGTGGTGCATGCCTGTAATCCAGCTGCTTGGGAGGCTGAGGTGGGAGAATTACCTGAGCTCAGGACTTTTGAGGCTGCAGTGAGCTACGCTTGGCTACTGCACTCCAGCCTGGGTGACCAAGGGAGACTCTGTCTAAAAAAAAATAAAAATAAAAAATAGAAAAAGATTCTATTAACTTTTCACTTACTTTGACCAATATTTAGTATGTAATTGCTACATCTTGTTTTCTAGTGAATGAATGAATAAGTACATTTAAAAAGCTTATTTGCTTTAGTATCCTTGGCAGTGGTCAACATAATTAATAACAAGCAAATTCGTTAAAATGGTTGAAAATTCAGGGTTTATTACGGAGGTTGTTATTGTGACTTGAAAGACAGTAACAATGCTATTCATTCCAACTTAAATATCGTTGGTGCTTAAACTTCTAAAAATTTGTCTTTGGGGATCTATGACATTGGCCAAAAGTTTATTTTTACATTTTTTAAAAGTTAAAACATTGCTTGTGAAATATTTTTAGTTTATCTGAGTAACATAAAGTAGTATTACTTCACTTTTTCCATGAAATCTTAATGAACATTATTTTTATCACCTCGCCTTATTATGGAGTGGTGTTTTTTTCTCCGTTAATTCATATTTAAATTTATGGCATGTGAATTGTTTCTTAGTCTTTATCTGATCATCTATCAGAATTTGTTAGTTATAAATGCTAGCTTAAATCCAAATAATTTGAAGAGAAAAGAAAATAAAAATCTATAATTTCAGGTTAGGCAAATATATTTTGCTTGGCAGTCAAGATTGAATATAACTGAATAATATAGTATGTCATCATAGTATAACAAATACAGTATATATATATATATATATATATATATAACATCTTTGAAGTTTTAATGTTCTCTTTGTGCTATACCTTTAAAAAATTTATTTATAACCAGTATATGACATATAAACAATGGCAAGCTTTCAAAATTTCAATTCATTACGGGTATTAAATGTACCCATAATTATACCTTTCTCCATTTACTTAAGGTGACCTGTTATTTGGCACTTTTTGGATGGAAATATTCAATTCATGAAATGTTTTCAACTATATTAATGCTAGTATGTAGTAACTGCCTTATCCAGACATATAATTCTTAAAGAAATACTGGAATGGAACACCGTGAAAATTAATATTCTGTGTTTCCCCTGCAGACCCTTAGAAAAAAGAATTTTATATGATTTTTGCAGAAATCTGATATAAGCCTGTATAACTTAAGGATCACATTCACGTTATTTCCCATAATTACTTAGCACCAAGCCAACACCCTGTATACAATGCCATATTTATTTTAGGTGAACTATAGTTTTGAGGTTTTGTAATTTCTTTGCGTAATGTGTGTATTTAGAAAATATATACATACGGTTGACAGATGTTATAACTATTCCTGCTGTACAATATAGCCATTGAACCTTTGTCTTTGAGTCATATAAACATAATCTTATGAACTGTTTTAAACTTCAGGAAATAGATTACTTTATCCAGTATTTCAAATTTTAAATTTTTTTATGGCCACATGTACATATACAATATTTATATATGTGAAAGGGATTCGTAATTGCTTATGTAAGTCTGTCTCAATTAATTTATTCATGTATTTCTCCTGAAAGTCTCCATGACTGTTCTTTTAGCAGTGAGAAGTATGATGTCATGGAGAGCCAGTGACCTGACTACTAAGAATAAAATTACTTTTATAAAATTAAATCATTTAGAGATACAGTGATATTTCCAATGATATAAAATTTGAAATATAAAAATGTGTGAAGCATCTATATGAGTTGTGAAACATAATAGAAAAAGATCCCCATGATTCTACCACCCAATTTAAGATCTAGAATATTACTGAGAGTATTTAATCTACTTATGTGTTCTCATTTATTTCCCCCCCTCGAGAAGAAATAACTATACTGAATTTTGGGTTTATATTTCTAATTCTTTTTAAACATTAATTATTGATTAATTTATTTATATATATTTTTTAGAGATAGGGTCTTGTTCTGTCACCCAGGCTGGAGTGAAGTTGTGAGATCCTAGCTCACTACAGCCTCCAACTCCTAGGCTCAAGTCATTCTCTCACCTCAGCTTCCCGAGTAGCTAGGACTACAGGTGTATGCACACCACTTCACTCGCCTAATTTTTATTTTTATTTTTATAGATATGGGGTCCTACTGTGTTAGATTTTTTTTTGGTAGATATAGGGTCTTACTGTGTTAAATATTTTTTTGTAGATATGGGGTCTTACTGTGTTACTGTGTTATTTACGTTTAGGTTGATTACTTATGTTCATTGGTTTTCAATGATGTATATAGCAGGGATTAGCAATCTATGTCCCACTGACCTATGGCCAAATCTGACCTATGTACTAAATCCAAACAACCATATGTTTTTGTAAGCCCCATGAGATAAGAATTATTTCTATATTGTTAGTGTTGTAAAAAACATTTGAAATTGTATGTGACCCACAAAGTTTAAGGTATTTAATATCTGACCCTTTATAGAAAAAAGTTTGCCAAACCCTGCTATAAAATATTCTGCTGTGTGAATACATTACACATTGGCCCATAATTGAGAGTTCATATGTAATTGATCTTAATCTACAGAAAATTGTGGGGTCTATAAGTAGGATGTTTTTCTCCAAAGAGCTTGTAATTTTGTTACTCCTCGGAACCAAAAGGAGCTGCATTCCTAGAAGCAATATAATCCTTCCATGGCTTAATTCAGAGCCTCAGTTTTAGTCCCCCTCTCTTCCATGATAGCTCTTGATGCTGATATTAACATTCGCCCTCTGTGTAAACTGACCTTCAGTGCATGTGTATTGTTCACCATTTGAGTTTCAGTTTACGTGATGATGGTGGTCATGGCGCTGAGAACATCAGGCTTTTCTTTATTACCCATAAGCTCAGGCACACCACGTATGTTATATTTTATGCAAGGTCTGATTATTCCATAATGGGAAGAAGACCTGTCAGGATATCTAGTGTGTCTTATTATTTGAAACATAGCCACCAAAAATTGCTTCATTTATTAGAAACTAGTAATTTAAAACCTGTGTCATAAAACTGTAAAGCGCTAAAAAGTCCTTCTAAATTCTAAAAGGCTATACATAGGTGTTTTAAAAGTTATTTTCAGATTCAGCTAGGAGAACAAAATACCATAGACTGGGTTAGCTTAAACAGAATAAATTAGTTTTTTCACAGTTCTGGAGGCTGGAGAGTTCAAGACCACTGTGCCTGAATGGTTGGTTTCTGGTGAGGGCTCTCTTCTTGGCTAGTACATGGCTGCCTTCTCATGGGGTCCTCACATAGACTTCAGTTTGCTCATATGTAAAATTAGGATCTTGGATAACGGGATCCACACCCCAAATACTGAATATAAGACTTAATGTAGACACTTGCACAAGAGAAAGCCAAAAGTGATTTTTTTTCTGTCAAGTTGTATACATATATAACTTCTGGCGTGTGTGTGTGTGTGTGTGTGTGTGTGTGTGTGTGTGTGTGTATTTAATATTTCCAGGTGATTCAGACATATATATATATATATATATTTCTGGCATATATATATATATGCCAGAAAGAAAGTGATAATCAAAGGTTGTTTGATAAAACTTAATGAGATACTTGATGAAAAGGTTCTCCCAATTATTCTCTTGAACCAAATAAAGTCTTGCTTAAAATTACTTCAGTTTGAGAATAGTAAATTGGCTTAGGCACACTACGGAATAATACTACATTACTATTGACTATTCTTGGTAAGAGAACAGGAATGATAAGAGAATAACATTCTTCCTCAAGTCACTGAAAAAAATATGCTGAAAATTCTATCTTTATGCTAGATTGTAAACTTCAGTTGGACACATGCCTTGCTAACTAAGGTATCTGAACTCATTAAATATTAGTAATAGGTGTATTCAAATTAACAATTGTATCTTGTCTAATTTTTCATTTATTTCTTTCCAGTGGAGTTGCTATTAAAAAGGGAAGTTGCTAGAAAGATACCAGTTGAAGGAATAAGAGAAAGGAACTAAATCCTTGGGTAAGCCCCCAATTGGATAATAAGATTTTGTCAAAGAATTTGGTCTTGTTTCCCAATACATACATACTAAAACAAAACAAACAAACAAAAATAAAAAACAAAAACAATACATGGCCGGGCACAGTGGCTCATGCCTGTAATCCCATCACTTTGGGAGGCCAAGGCAGATGGATCACGAGGTCAGGAGATCAAGACCATTCTGGCTAACACAGTGAAACCCCATCTTTACTACAAACACAAAAAAATTAGCCTGGTGTGGTGGTGGGTGCCTGCAGTCCCAGCTACTCAGGAGGCTGAGGCAGGAGAATGGCATGAACCCAGGAGATGGAGGTTGCAGTGAGCTGAGATCGTGCCACTGCACTCCAGCCTGGGCAACAGAGCGAGACTCCATCTCAAAAACAAAGAAACAAAAAAACAAAACAAAACAAAAACAATACCTATAAAAAGTACATAGAGAATATTGTGGAAAGTGATGTTTCTCAAAACTGAGCATGTGTCTGAATAACCTGGAAGTATTACAGATTGCTGGGCCTCACTCCCTTAGAGTTTCTGATTCAGAATAGTTGAGGTGGAAACCCACCCCAAATGTGCATGTCTAATAAGTTCGCAGGTCATGTTCATGTTGCTGGTCTGGAAACCACAGTTCAAGAACCACTAAAGTCTTTTTAGTCTTTTATAATCCAAATAATGTCCTTGGAATAATCTAGGTCATGGAAAACTAAGCCAATTTATTATGATTGGTATGAAGGCTTAAATCAGCAGGCCATATTACAACATTTTAAGAAAGTCATTCAGAACCTGCTTTTGCATTTCTTATAAGGATGTTGGTATCACACGCTATACATTGATTGGCCACTTTTCTATCTTAGCTCATTGTTCATTATATAGATTGGTTCTTTTTGTACATGAAAACATAGGAGAGAAATTCCATCATATGGAATTTCAATAAAATTGAAATTGAAAAGTATTACAAAATATTTTTGAAACATAATGCATCATTGCATTATGAAATTCAATTTCAGTTCTTCAATGATGCATCATGCCTATTTTTAGCTTTTTGGATTGTGTTTTAAGAAACTAACCATATTTTCGGGATTGATTTCTGGAAACTCAGAGACAAATTTGCAGCCAATGTCTAATAGAGTATATGAGAAATTATATTGGGCATTTGTGTACTAATTTTATACTTGGCTTCATCTTATATCATTTACCCTAATTTTTCTTACCTATCTCATCAACTTCCTGTTATTTTTATATATTTTTTCTTTTTTCGTATCTTTATAGTTTTTTTTTTTTAATTTGGAAAATAGTAAGGGTAATGATTATGAAGTAAGTGGCTAGTTAAGTAATGAACATATAATTCCAAAATTAGTAAAATGAGGTTTAAATAAATTCATGTGGTATAACAAAGTAGATTTGGGGAATCTGTTGTATGCTTCCTAGAGTGTTACACTCATTATTTGGTTATATTCGCATGTATTTTTTAACAGAGTCATTTTTGTTGTATATCATTGTTAACTGAAGTTTGCCATGAGGTTCACAGAACATAAGCTATGATTGTTTAAATATTAGGTCACAGCCCACCAAGTCCAGGAGTTTTCCCTTTGCAAGGAAAATGGGAGAGTCTTCATAAATCTAAGTGATACTGCTTCCTGTTATATATCAGGAATGTCATATTTATTACTGCATGGAAAACTACAAAAAGGGGGGAGCACTATTTATTTATGGTAGATTATTTTTACTTGTTCAAGTATACCATCTTTAATTAGCAGAAGGAAAAATTGCCAAAACAAATGAGGAAGGGGATTGTTTTTTGTTGTTGTCATTAAAGGTCTTGTGCTCACCACAGTGTCAGTGAAATATTCCCTATATAGTTCTGCAGTCTTGTTGATTCTTTTAAATAAACATTGAGTCAAGCAGAGGGAAATCATTTCCATATTTCATGTGGAAAATACATATGTTTTCTATTTAAAATTTTGGGACTTTTTTGTTTTAATTGAGGAGATTAATTTACTAGCATGTTCATGTTTCTCTACATTGTAATTTGTTTTTAATTACACATGCATGCCATATGTAGTTCATTGACACTCTTTATTCTTGAAAGTAAATTTACACACCACTCATGTCATTTGTATCATGGGGTGTGTGTTCCTTGTTAAGTGATTCCTTTCTAATATCTAAATAATTAGCTAATTAAGGGCATGATCCTAGGGTTCTTATGCAAGGATAACACCCACTGGCTTAAAGACAGCATGATTTGCTTTTATTGTGGATCACAGTGCTGACTATCCTCATCATGTTGTTTTTCCTAATTAATGTAGTATTCATATTTGCAAATGTTCACCTGTTAAAATAAGCTTGTTAAACATGCTTGTTGATTTCTGTATTGTAAAGCTCAGTGATGGCAGATGCTAGAGTATCTCAGTGGATTCCATTTGGGTCCACTGATATGTAGTTATCACTATATCCACAATCCTGGCAAATATCTGTAATTGACCACAGGAGTTGCTGTGTTAAAAAGTAGAATTACATCAGACCAAACAACCTAGCCCAGAGAAACTAACCCTGCTACTACTCATAAGAATTACAGTAGCTTACACTTTTTTAGCATTTACCATTTCCCAGACACTGTTACATAACTAACTCTGTTAATCATCACAAAAACCTTCTGCAATTTGTAAATATCCTAATAATAGTGGAATCTTTTGGCAGCATTTCTCTGAGCAATCAGCCCCTTATGGGAAAACCACAGGTGATTCTCTTAATTTCTAAATTAACACTCAATGCATTGCCAAGGCATTCCCGTACCTTCACAGTTTGATGCTGACCCACCTGTATGATTTGTAAGCTACAACTTTTAACCTTTTCCCAACCCCTCACTCTACAATAGTGTCCTTCAAGTCTCTATCAGACTACATGGTGTTCACTGACTGTATCGTGCACTATCTACCCATCTCTTTGACTTGGATTTTGCTTCTGCTCTTATATCTATCTGTCTAACATTCCTCCTCCTCTTTTTATCATTATGTAGTGAAATGCTACTACCTTTACATCTAAAATATCATCACCTCCTGAATGAAGTCCTTCCTGAATATCAGCATTAGTAAAAGTCTTCATGCTCTGCTTCTATTGCAGTGGCTTTTTAAAGTACGGTATTTGATGCATTGTTTTATGCATGCACATACTTTCGAGATTATTTAGAAATATTAGTTTTTTTTCTTCTCTCCTCATATGATTTGGCTGTGTCCCCACAAAAATCTCACCTTGAATTGTAATCCCCATAATCCCTACATGTCAAGGAAGAGACCAGGTGGAGGTAACTGAATCATGGGGGTGGTTTTCCCCATGCTGTCTTGTGATAGTGAGTGAGTTCCCACGAGATCTGAGATCTGATGATTTTATAAGTGTTTGGTAGTTCCTCCTGCATTCCTCATTCTCTCTCCTGTGCCTTGTGAAGAAGGTGCCTGCCTCCCTTTCATCTTGGGCCATGAATGTAAGTTTCCTGAGGACTCCCAAGCCGTGCAGAACTATGAGTCAATTAAATATCTTTCCTTTATAAATTACCCAGTCTTGGGTATTTCTTTATAACAGTGTGAAATGGACTAATATATCTTCTATTTCTCAGAACAATTTTATTCCATCTCTTTCTGTGCATCTTTGATCTCAGTATATTCATTATCACTGATGATGCTTTTTATACCACCCAGCTCACTTTCTGGATTACGTAACTTTCACTCCTGTCTAAATTGTTTGTGATCCAGCACCTTTTGATCCTTTATATGATGCTGTTGCTGAAATATTTTATCCTAGAAGTTCCAATTTACTTAATCTTAGGAGAGATTGCTTTTTTATTTATCATGTAGGTTCTATATTCATGATCACAACATCCTAACACTTAATGTTTTAATTTATTTATTTGTTTACCTGACAAATAAAAATTCTATGCATTTGTGGTGTACAAAATGATGTTTTGATATAAGTATACATTGTGGAATGGCTAAATCAAGCTAAGTAATGCCTTATACCATATCATATGCGTTATATTATATCATTACATTTTATTTAGCTTATTCAAGTACTTATACTAATCTTTGAAACATTTGTTTATTTATATGAATGACTGATTGTGAGATTAGGAATTCTTTGAGGACAAATTCCACCACACCGCCCCCCGACCACCGGCACACACACACGAATTGCCTCTCTCCACACGCACATATACACATACAAATACATGCTTGCACTTAGCCTAGCATTGCCCTTAAAGAGACTCCAGGGCCATTATGGATTAGCAGAGTCATTGTCTTCCATATAGAAAACATATTTTACTTTTAAAAATGATTTTATGTCTTTTATCTTTTATCTTCTAATTTCACTTAATTTTACTTATAAGCATTTATTAAGTAGTACATTAATAGTAATGTGTTATTCTGCTTTTAGATAACAGCCATTCCGCAATACAATGTAACTTTCTTAAACATTGAGTCCTTGTCTTTTATATCATTTATTTATTTTGTGTTCTCTGCATACCAGAGTGGCTAAAGAGTACCTTTGGAGCCAGACTGTCTGGCTTCAAATCTCAACTCTGCTGGTACCTAACTGTCGCCTTGGGCAAGTTATTTAACCTCTGTGGCCTTTATATGGCATCTGTAAAATGAAGAAAATAACCATATATACTTCACAGAGTTATTGTGAGGCTTGCATGATAAGACGTGCACAGCAGTTAGAACAGTGCCTGGCACAGAGCAAGCCCTTGATAAATGGCAGTTGTCTTTGTTGCTATGACTTTTCTTTTTCCTCCTGTCACAATGCACCTTTTCTTGGGTTCCTCATGGTCCGTAGGTTATGGAGAGTCCTAGAGGTCTGACTAGAAGCCCCCATAAAACAATTCTTGATTAGTTTTAGATGAAATGTATCAGTCTGTTGAATAGATCTCTGGGAGTATTCAAAAGTGTTTTATAATTTTTAATACCTCTATCCCATCTCACTACATCCTTTCTGTGTTGCTCAGGCAAACTTCAAGAAAAGCCTGAGCAAACAGGTAGGCCTTTCAACTTGTACCCTGAATGCACAACTAAATCCAAAGCTAATGAAGTTCATTCAGATTAAAAGCACTTCATATGCCTACGACAGCTCTTTATATAATGCAGTTAGGGGTAGAAAATTCATGGTATTTCATGCTTACTTATATGCTTTTCATGTGAAAAGATACAGTATAATAAAAGTTGAGGATTACTCATGTTAATTTATTATATTTTGCTGATATAGTTACATCAAGGGCTTAAGAAATATACTTCAACAGCAGCACAAATGAAGGAAGGATGGTTTAAGACATGGTGCATAAATGCTCTCCTTGCTGCCGCTTTTAATGACACTTCATTTAGAAATACACCCTCTTTCATATGGATAACACTATTTTAGAGTTAGACTTCTTTAGGAACAGAAACTATAAAGTGCGCTGAGGTGATTGTTTAGTAAAAAATTTAATAAAATTATCCCCACATAAAGGTACTGAAATGTAACAAAAATAAAAGGTAGATGCCCCATAATTCTTATGAGCATTAACTTTTAGAGAAAATCTATTTTACATATCAATTTAGTTTATTTAACACATTTCACATAGCATGTAAATAAGTGCTTTATGTAATTTTAATTGGGTGGGTTTAGTGCCTTTGAAATTATAACAGGAGCAATTTATATTTAAGTAAAACACATAAAATCTGTGCTGTCTGTTCACTAAAAAAGGGATCTTGAAAATATCATCTGTGATATGAATCAACAAAATACTGAGCACCTACATACAGAAAACACTAAATTGGGCTGGGCAGGGGAGGCAGAGCTAGAAGAAAACCCATACCCAGGGAATTGGTAATCAAATCAGACATTTTGTAAAACTATATATGCATGTCAACTTCAGTAACTATATATATCAATATGTAATGTGGACTAAATGAGGAGTGCAGGTAATAAGCACTAGAAGAATTTAGACGAGAAAAAGATTGCAGTGGGCTTGAAACAATTGCCAATCTTCAAAGAGGAGGCCCTATTTAAGAGTTGAGAGTAGATTATATTTAATAATTAGAGAAAAGAGAATGGGGGTAGCTGATTAATAAACAGTGCAGTGGGCAGAGGCACATTCTCTGGGAAGCAAAGGAAGTGCAGGGGGCATGGGGCCCTTCCAAAGCCTGTACTTTATGTTGTATTTGTAAATTTTCTTCCCTCCCTCCCTCCCTCCCTTCCTTCCTTCCAGAACACCTCCCAAGTTGCGTAAGTTTCAGATCCACCCAAAATTTCAAGTTTTATTGGCTAATGAAACAAAATTTATGGGGAAATATGATTTGTTTTTAAGACAATAAATAGGCTAGTTTTGATTGGGCACAGAGTTCATGTTAAAGTGTCCCAGGGGAATGAATGGAAGGGTAGGTCAAGACCAAACTGCAGAATTCATTTCTTTTCATACTAACATACTAAATAATTTGAAAATTTATTCTATGTATAATAGAAAATCACCAAAACATGTTAAGGGAATTAGTGAATATTTATTGATTTCTCACTGTATATACCAGAGAGTGATAATCATATATCTCATGTAGGCTTAATAATAGTCATAAAAGGCAGATATCATTACTCTAATTGAAAGACCTGAGGCTCAGAGAAGAAGCTTCTCAAAGGTCATGAAGTAACTAATGGTGGAATCTGGGACTCTGAAACACATCCTTCTGACTCTAATACCCAGCCTTTTCCCTATCCATGCAACAGAAGACTGGGTAGAAGAATCTAATAGTAATAGCTAAAATAAGGTGAGTTTGAGTAGAAAAAAAAGGAAGAACCAGGAGGCAGAAGAATAGATAGCTATGGAACAAGAACCTCAAGAATTTGGTGATCTATCTATGCCTTTCCCTTTGTTTGGGAAGCAATACCAGAGGAGAAAAGAAATATAAACATTCGATGAAGTATCTTTTTTTTTTTTAACACATCACTGCACTATGCAACAAAAAGCACCAAAAAGGAGCAAAAAAGTAAAGTTTAATTTCTACTTCGGCCTAAAATGTCTGCTTTTTGATTTGCTGATATTTTTAACTATAAAAGATGTGATGGTCTCTTCTTAGTGATAGAGTATTATCTCCAACTCTCATTCACTATTTCTTATATTTACTTGTATTATAATTGCTTTTGAACATACTTTGCTAGATTATAACTTCTTTGCAGGCAGGATCTGTGAATAATACGTTTTAGCAGAATTGAGCTCATTACCTTAGACCATGTTAATAGCTACTGAAGATACACAAACACACACATACACACACATGCACACACACAGATGCCATTATAGACATTTTGAAAAGATGGCCTTCCTTTTTTTAACATAACTTTTGAACACACAGGTGTTATGAAGGAGTGGAGGGAAAAGAAGAGAGGGTTTCGATTTAATCAAGTCAATTGGTTGCAGGAAAGACAAGCATAGTGGCCACATGGAGGAGATGCCATTTGGCAGAAAAATGACACAGGATATCGGATGAGACCATTTGTGCCTTGGATATTGTATAATTTGTACCAATTATTTGTTTTATAAAAAAGCAAATATTAATGATTTTAAAAATCTTATTGGTTTCCAATCTATCTTCCATTTTGTCAGATAATTTATCTTTTTAATACTGAGATCAAATTCCATTACCCCCTTTTTGAGTATATTTATTAGCTCCCTACAATTTATATTCTAAGGAAACAGTGTAGTGATTAAAAATGAAGGCCTTGGAGTCACACAAAATAAGGTTCAAATTGCAGCTCAACCTCTGGCTAAGACTGGCCTTAGCCAAGTGTTTTTTTTTTTTTTTTATTTAATAAGTTTCAGTTTCTGTCTGTCACTCATCATGAGCATGATTATACCGAGGTTTTAATAAGGAGTAAATGGAATGAGCCATGAAAATGTGCATAGTACAGCTAATATTCAGTATGCATTAGTATTAGCAAAAGTTCTCCAGAAAAACAGAACCAATAGGAAGTTAGAAGAAGGGGAAGAGAGAAAAAGAGAAAGAGATTTGAAAAACAACAAAAAAATGGCTCACATTATTGTGAAGGCTAGCAAGTCTGAAATTGGTAGGGCAGTCCAGTAGCTGGAAACAGTCAGGATTTCTATGTTACAGCCTCAAGACAGCATTCTATCTTCTCTGAGAAACTTGATTTTGCTCTTAAAGTCTCAACTGAGGGAGGCCCACCATATTATAGAGGGTAATAACACCACAAAATACCTTCATGGCAACACTTAGACTAGAATTTGACCAAACAACAGGGCACCAAAATCTGGCAAATTTGACATATAAAATTCACCATGACAGGTTTATTACTAAGGAAAAGACCAGACTTCTTTGTAATTGCTTGAAAACATGTGCTGTCTCATGTCTTTCTGTCTTCTTCATGGACTAACCACCTCTGTATCCTGGAACAATCTCACCCTACCTCTCTGCATGGCAAACTCATACTAATCTTCCTAGTCTCCGGTAATTTATTACACTTTCTGCTAGCATTTTCTTGCCACTCAAGGTAGCATATTGTGTATCTTCCATATTCAAACAGTGCTTTGTGTACATCCTCTTGAAAGTAACACCATGAAAGATTAACTTTTTTCCTTTCTGTTTGTATCTTGTTAGCACTCATGGTTGGTATAGAGGAAAAATTTGAAGGTTAAATTAAGTTTTGAATGAATATTTGAATAACAAATGATGGAAAGAAGAAAAGAGGGAAGGAATCAAAGAAGAAGGAAGAAAAGAATTGGAAAGGTGAAAAGAAAAGAATTGGAAAGCAAAGGATTATTAATTTCTTTCCACAATTTGCTCTTCAGTATTCCTGTTTGCCCACAATATTTTTCATCCACGCTGTTTAGCTCAAGGTGATGATATGATAAAATATGTATCTATAATCTTCTTAAACTTGAGAGCTAAGCAATATAGGCAATATTTATTTTTGCATGCAGCATAAAACCAGAACTGAAGATTTTGTGGCAGACTTTGAGATTGAGATAAAAGCCGACTGTGCCTTCTGAAATTTTTTAAAACAAATTTGTGATTAATTTTTATGAAAGATTAGGTAACAACTAAATATTTTATTAGGTATCCCATCATGTGTTAAATGTCTTTATCATATTCAATGTGAGAATCAAGTCTAGGCCACCATATCTATCTTCTTGTCAATGCCTTCATGCAGATAATCCCTGGATATGCTAGAAGTGAGCGGTCATGAAAACCATTTTCTGGAATGAGATTATTATTTCTCATATGAAAATACATCACTTATGGGTAGATTTTTCAAATTGCTGCCTTCTGAATGGCCATGTCTTCTCCGCTGGTTTAATCTTAGTCACCTCCTCTGCAATGAGTTGAAGACATGCTTTGCTTTTGGATCCTATATAGTTGACGATGACACATGGAAAATCAACAAACTTCTTTAAAATTTGTAGTTCCTAAGAAGGTGGCACAATATGTGTAATTCCAACTCTGCAGTAGGAAAGCTTAAAGTGCCCTTGTTTTAAATTGGTATTCTACATCTGCAGACAAGTGAGGAACCAAACATTGTAGGGCTGTATATACCACAATACAGTTGAAAATGTAAGCTTAGCCTTAGTAAAGAGAAAAAAAAAAAATGGAGTCTAATGACTAAGTCAACACGTAGGTAGACAGACCTTTCTGGTTTTTTTTTTTTCAGCATAAAGTTTTAGTTTTAAGTATTAATTTCATCTCAGTTGTCCTATTTAAGAAAATGAAGTAATGCCTCCCTTTTAAATATCATGGTAAAAATCTTTGTTAACATTTCTAAATTCTGAGGAGAAAATTTAATAGAATTATTATAAAGGGCAATAATACAGAGATAGATAACAATCCTCAGGCAGACTTTGGAGAAAACAGCTCCAAATGTGGAGAGAGAGAGAGAGAGAGAGAGAGCACGAGCTTTCAGCCTTTTAAGCCTATGAAATTAGCATCCTAATCATATTGCACTTATTTCCATTTTTCAGTCATATGGGCCCTTTACCTTATTTTTATTGAAGTAAATTCATGTATTAATTGTTGATTGTTAATTGCAGACTGTATTGGCTGTCTTCCTTTGCATGAGGTTTCTTCATGCATTTTAGAATTTGGCTTTGCGGGGTCATTTTGAGTAGCAGTATTTTTGTTAGCTTAGTTTGGTTTGATTTAGATTTTGATTTGGCTTTCTTTTTTTCTTATCTTGGCTTAGTTCTTGGTCACAAGATGGTTCTTTGTCCTCCTGTCTCCGTAAGCCTGTAGTTTGTATAAAGCCGTATTTTGGATAGCCTGAATTCTAGCTTCCTTCATGAGCTCAGAGCCCTTGGTATCCCCTGCTTCAAAAAGCAAGACTTGGACACAGAAACTGAGACCCTACTCTTATTGCCAGCTTCTGACTCAGGAACCAAAAAGTCATTTACTTTCAGCCGTTCTTTTCAATTTGAATTTATGGGTTTTGTTGTTGTTGTTGTTGTTTGTTTTTTTCTGGTCTAAGAAGATATCGGTTCGCTTTTGAGTCAGGCTTTGTGTTGCTGTTTTTGTTGTTGTTTGTTTTTTTTTTCTTTTTATATTTTATCTTTCTCCATTAAATGTTTGGAACACAGGCTTGCTTCAAAGCAGCTACTGAAAAAGCCATTGTGACTGGGTGTCTTAGGGCTCTTTAATATTGAATAATAGACTGAAAATAGATTAAACATCCTATTACGACTCAATTGTTCTCTAATTTTAATATGTCCAAGGGTGACTACAGGACTTGGTTACAAAGCAGATTCCCAAACTCCGACTTTAGAGATTCTCACTCAGTGTGGTTGGCGGTAGGATGGTGCCTTAGACATCTACAGTTTTAATAATTCATTTAACTGATGTGGCCTGTTCTGACAGGGGTTAGTTGATAGAGTCTCAGAAACAAATAGCTAGAGTTCATACAATTCAAACATGAAGAGGATTGGTCATGGTGGCAGAGAGCTCTATTTTTGTGTGTTGGGCAGCTATTTGTGTGACCCTCCAAGATTCAGACCGTCTTGTGAATAAAAGGAAAAACAGACCCTAACGAATGAGGGTTCATTGCGATCCACACAAAGGAACACAGCCGGTCATTCAGTTGAGTTCTGTGTAGGGTGGCAGGAAGGAAATTTCAAATCAGAGATCTATCACAAAGGAAAAAAGGAAAAATTAGGTTTAATATAATGTTTCCTATTAATTAAACATTTTAATATAACTTTGTAGCAACAGCATTTGTCCTATAGTCCAGAAATTCCCATGAGTACTAAGAAAGGCCAAAAGGGAATATGCCACTCAACAATACTCTGTGAAATAATCACCTGTGGGAATTCATGAAAAAATGGATTAAGGTGTTAAATTTATACTGAACAGAACATGGCTAATAAGTGGCTTAATGACAATGATATGAAACAATGAAAAAACTGTAGATAGCAGGCAGCTGATGAATTCCTAACTGTATTGATGTGGAAGTTCTTAACACCAAGAAAATGGCAAAGCCTTCTTTACTTATTTGCATGTCACTCCATTTTTGAATTAGAAAATGAGTGAGTAACTAGTGTCTCAGGATCTTCTGATCTGCAGTAGCTAAATAGAGTCAATTCCATACTATGAGGCATTATGCAAAGGAACAGTATTTAAGCTTAGGACTTGAAAATTATATTTTTCTGTATGAGTGTGGGGATGGGGTGGGGGGATCCCTTTTCCAAAAAAATGTGTCAAAATTGAGCAAGTTATGATCATTACTTTGCAAAATAGACATTAATTGCTATAAAAATTTCTCTTTGCCTACTCTTCTCTAAATCATTTTAATATATGGGATAAAAGGACCAAAACTTGCTTGCTTTTTCTACTGTGATCTTTAAATAGATCAGGCTTAGTGGTTTGCCATCAGATTGTAAAATATTAGAACAGCCCCTCTATACATGCAGCTAGAATTTTCACTGGGCCATAGATAAACTTCTTATGAACGTATCTGTGATCCTTTCATAGAAATTTATACTGGAAAATTCAGAACGACGGGTGTTTTAGAACATGTGTTTACATTTTCAGTTTGAAATAATGCCAGCTAAAAGAGAAACTGAAGATAAATATCTGTAAAAGGAATATCTGACTGAAAGAAAGGGTTTATATAGTGCCTAAGTGGGAGAATTTCCATTCATAAAAATAATGTAGTTTGATGAGTACACTTCAGGAATATGCAGTCAAGAAAATCATACAAAGATTACAAACTTTTAGTAAAGTCAGCACAGTGCTTCAGACCAGCAAATTTACCTAAAGTGTTAGGAAATTTATATCAACTTTTGCTAGTAAAATACTGCTTGCATTGCAATATTTCTTTTTCTAAGACCAGCAATATATGTCTAATAACTGTCATCCATTTTGATAAATGTGGCTAGATACTGCAAAAGTGTCTCCTGATTAAGGAGGTGAAAAGTCAAATTAGGAAATATAGCACATCTTTTGAGATATTGGTTTGAAAAGTATGGTGTCAATATGTAATATGTAAACATTCCTGATTAAAATACTAATTTTTATGAATGTGGTATTTGACTGACTTCATATGGAGACAGTATAATTCAGGGGCTAAGGTATAGAATTTACAAACAGACCTTGAATCAATTGGCATCAGGCTCTATCCTTGTACTAGCTACATGACCTTGAGTATAATTTTTTTCTCATTTGCATAAAGAAATTGTGCAAGGTAATGTAGGTAATATCACATAGCACAGAGCCTGCACCTCTCATTCTCCTGGAAATATGTGTGTGTTGTGGGAGGGGGTAAAGTTATGGTGCTGTAAAGTGGGGATGAGAAGAGGGAAGTGACTGAATATAGCACACAATACCTTGTTCTAGGTATGAAATATCAAAATACAATTGATCAGTTATCTGAAAGTGGATAGACAGAAAATACATTGTGGTGGACAAGGTGTATTAGTCAGGGTTCTCTAGAAGGACAGGACTAATAGGATAGATGTACATATGAAAGGAGTTTATTAAGGAGTATTGACTCACAGGATCACAAGGTGAAGTCCCATGTTAGGCCGTCTGTAATCTGAGGAGCAAAGAAGCCAGTCTGAGTCCCCAAACCTCAAAAGTAAGGAAGCCGACAGTGCACCCTTCAGTGTGTGGCCAAAGGCCTGAGAGCCCCTGGCAAACCACTGGTGTAAATCCAAGAGTCCAAAAGCTGAAGAAATTGGAGTCTGATGTTTGAGGGCAGGAAGCATCCAGCACGGGAAAAAGATGGAGGCCAGAAGACTCAGCAAGTCTGCTCTTTCCATTCCTGCTTTTCTGCTGGCAGCTGATTAGATGGTGCTCACCAAGACTGATGGTGGGTATTCCCCTCCCAGTCCACTGACTCAAATGTTAATTTCCTTTGGCAACACTCTCACAGACACACCCAGGAACAATACTTTGCATTCTTCACTCCAATCAAGTTGACACTCAATCATCGCACAAGGTGATTTGCTGCTTGAATCTTCAAGGAAGGGTTTGTTACCCAGCTGGTAGGGATTCTGCCTTCAGGCAGAATCTAGTGGTCCGGGTCAAAGTTTACCCTTTCTAGGTAGTTCATATCCAGTGACTGATGGAGGCAGAAATATAAAGGTTTGGCCTTCCCGGGTTGGTGGGCCATATATTGCAGGAGTTGACCAAGGTTTTGTCAAGCCACCATCATAGTTCAATTTCTCCCTTTGCAGAGTTCTACTTCCTTCTCATCTCTTCCACATGAATGAAATCTCTAATAAATAACTTGCACTCCAAATTTGTCTCAAACAAGTTTGAGAACTCAGGTTGGAGAGCCCAACCTGAGTACAAATTCTGGCAATAGTGACTTTAAAGTCCTGGGAAGCAAGCACACTAGACACTGTCTTTCAAGAGCATACCTCCATATCCAGTGGAGCTTTTGAGTAAAAAGTTGGTGAGGTTCTGATTAAAAAATAGGCAAAGAATATGAATAGATATTCTTAAAAAAGACATACAAATTGCCAACAGGTATGTAAAAAAAAAAATGTCTAACATCGTGAATCATCAGAGAAATGCAAGTTAAAACACAATGAGATATTACCTCACGTCTGTTAGAATGGCTATTATCAAAAAGATGAAAAATAATTGTTAGGATGTGGAGAAAAGGGAACCCTTGCACGTTGTTGATAGTAATGCCAATTAATACAGCCATTATGGAAGACAGTATGGAATTTCCTTAAAAAATTAACAATGTATTAAGTTTTGGGGGAGTCAAATTAAAAAATAAAAATAGAACTACCATATGATCTAGCAATCTCACTACTTGGGATATATCCAAAGGAAATGAAATCAGCATGCCAAAAAGATGTCTGCCCTCCATATTTATTGCAGCATTATTCACAATAGCCAAGGTATGGAATCAACCTAAGTATTCATCAGTGGCTGAATGGCTAAATCATTTGTGGTATATAGACACATAGAACACTAGTCAGCCTTTAAAAAGAAGGAAATTATCTCATCTGTGACAACATGGATGAACCTAGAGAACATTATGGCAAGTGAAATAAGCCAGTCAAAGTAAGATAAATTACATGATCTCACTTATGTGTGAAATCTAACAAAGTTAAACTTTTAAAAGTAGAGCAGAATTTTTACCAGGGGCCAATGGAGAAGGGGAGGTTGAGGAGATGGTCAAACAGTAGATACAAATATTCAATTAGATAGGAATAAATTCAAGAAGTCTATTGTACAACATGGCGACATAGTTAATAACAATGTATTGTATTCTTAAAAATTGCTAAAAAAGTGGATTTGTTCTCAGCAGAAAACAATAAGTATGTGAAGTAATTCATCTTCTAATTAGTTCAATTTAGTCATTCCAACTTGTATACATATTTCAAAACAATGTGTTGCATATGATACATATATACAATTTTTGTCAATTTAAAAATAAACAGTGATAGCACAGTGATGGCAAAAATAAATAAAAAGAAACCTGTGAGGTTTATAAAATGAAGTGCTATTATAATACCTATGCGTATGCTTGCTTGTCCAAATATACCTGGTGCAGAATTCTTTCAAACTGATACCTCTATACCCAGGTTATACAAGCAGTGGCTAGGGCCATAACTAAAAGGATGATCTGAGACATAAATGGAAGCTATTGTTGTGGCAATCACTTTGAGAAATCTTTCCCAATAGCAGTGATGGATTTGCATTGATTCATTACATTCATTTTTTTGTCTTTTGTCATTGCGTTCTTTTTAAAATCTACCGTTTCCAAGTATAGATATTTGCTAGATGGCAGGCTGGATTGGAACTATAATCTCTGACTAAGGAATTTAGTGACTATTGATGACCTCCATCAGTCATTGGATGATTATTCTTCAGGGTGAGCTAATCATAGCTGATGGCATCACCCTTTATCTAGAACTTCCCCGCCAGGCCTGTGGCAGAATGTAGTAAACATTGTTATTGTCATACAAATTATGAAAAAAATTAATGAAACAGTTATGTCTGCAGCCAATTGGGTAAACCAAAAGGCTTTGGACTTCTACTCCTTAGGTATAGCAGAATTAATTGAAGTAAAAGTGTACTTATAAGATCAAGTGAGGCCGGGCGCGGTGGCTCACACCTGTAATCCCAGCACTTTGGGAGGCCGAGGCGGGTGGATCACAAGGTCAGGAGATCGAGACCATGGTGAAACCCCATCTCTACTAAAAATACAAAAAATTAGCCAGGCGTGGTGGCGGGCACCTGTAGTCCCAGCTACTCTGGAGGCTGAGGCAGGAGAATGGCGTGAACCCGGGAGGCAAAGCTTGCAGTGAGCCAAGATTGTGCCACTGCACTCCAGCCTGGGCGACAGAGTGAGACTCCGTCTCAAAAAAAAAAAATAAAAAAAAAAATAAAGTGTATTGGGCCATTTGCATTGCTATAGTGAAATACTCGAGGCTGGATAATTTATAAAGAAAAGAGGTTTAGAGGTTTAGTTGGCTCACAATTCTGCAGGCTGTACAAGCATGGCACCAACATCTGGCTTCTGGTGAAGGCCTCAGGAAGCTTACAAAGCAGGAGTAGGCAAGTTACACGGTGAGAGCAGGAGCAAGAGAAAGAGGTGGGGAGATGCCACACACTTCCAAACAACCAGGTATCACAAGAACTCACTCACGATCATGAGGACAGCACCAAGCCACTCATGAGGGATCTGCCCCGGTAATTCAATCATCTCCCACCAGGCCTTGCCTCCAACTTTTGGGATTACATTTCATCATGAGATTTGGAGCGGACAAACATACAAACTATATCAGTCAAGAATACCAAGGTAAATAATCAAATATCAGAAGTCAGTGTTGGTTTGTCAGGCTGGGTTTGACAAAGTATAGATCATGTTCTTAGAAAATAAAATTTAAAAAGGTCAGGAAAGTAATAACTAAATTAGGTCACCAAAGCAAATTTCAAGGTGGAGACTCTAGGAATTCAAATGAAGAGGAATAGAGGAAACACAGGTCACAGTCTATGAACATATGATTAGTCTGTAGTCAAAGTAAGTAATACAGTAATAAAAATGAAATTTACTGAGCATCTACTATGTGCTGTCCACTTGGGTAAGCTGTCTGCATAGATGAGATAACAGCTGTTATTAACCTTATTTCACTAGGTTTAAAGAGATTAAGTAACTTGCCCAATCACACAACTAAGGAGTAGTGGAGGCAAAATTTTAATTAATGAACATATTCTATACTACATGTAGCATGGGTTTAACCCATGCTATACACCATTATGTACTAATACCTCTCCATGATACAACCTGATGAATAGATCAGAAGGAGAGTGAAGACTTCTTAGAAATCTTAGAAGACTTCTAATATTTGACTCTACCTGGTAGTGTTTTTGTCACTCAATAAAATTTTATAGGTTAACCCTTAATGCTGCATCTAATTGTCTATGCAGATAATTTATCTAAGTTGATCAACCTTCATGGTAATTTAGTCTGTCTGCATAAGTGCACTTTTAGCAAAGAAAAATCATTGATAAGTTTTCATTACACATATTGCTGCTTGCCTGATCACATTATTTGTCAGTAGAGGGCATTTCTAGAATAATATAAGACAGTAGTATACAATCTGTGCAATATATTATAAATAATATATATTTATAGTACATAATATTGTAGGACTCCATAAACTTCGTGAAGATAATAAAATATTAGTTACAAATGATTTACCTACTGTACCAAGAAATTACTGTACACCATCCATTTTAAAATTACTGTAAGCATATGAAACAAATTAAATTGTTCATATTGGGATTCTATTATGAGTTTCCAATATTAGAATGAATGACACTCCTAAGAGATATAATTAAGATAATTTGTTTAAAATGAGTCCAGCCTAGATTTCTCCGTCCTCCTGCATCAACTGTATTTCACCGGTCCTCTTCTTTGTAATCTATAATGTTGTTCACCATGGAGGGATGTGGTAGTATAGTCCAAAACAAACTAGTGCAGTTATTAGCCAGTCAAGCACTCATACAATATGTGAAAGAACATACAAAGTCGATCTTACTTCAGGTTCGAGTGACCTATTCAACCCCACATAGAGCCTCTCTCTTTCTCTTTCACTCTCTCAGTGTGTGTGTGTGTGTGTGTGTGTGTGTGTGTGTGTGTGCCAGCTGGATGGTGAGAATAATGGTTCGAGGGTATGTTCAGGATTCCACTTCACTCTTTCTCTCAACTTGTATTTGGACTCCTGGGTTACCTTGAGTGATTGTCTCTTACAGTCACATATAAATCCCTCCTTGATATGTTTTTCTTTTTATCTCTATCCTCTGTGGCCTCTCAGTCTGTTTAAATCCACGTTGTTAGCCTCTACCCCAATCAGTCACTGCCCTGCCATCCTACATACACCATGTCTTTTTTTCCCTTAAGTCACCACTGAGGGTGGTTGGTGTGCTTTATTTTGTTCTATTGTCATTTGGACATAGATGTTCTGGATCTTAATGGGCCAGTCTCTGAGTGGATTACTTAAGACCCACGAAAATAACATGACTCACAGGTTGCTAGTAGTGAAAAAGCATCTGCCTTATTATCATGTTCAGAGCTGATTTCAAAGGCAGTTTCTCGTGTCTCTGCCTGAGCTGTGACTATGACATAGGTATCTTAAATATTGTCTTGAGTCTCTGCTATAAACAGCTTCTTCACTAAGCAGAAACATTGGCTTCTGTAACGCTTGCTCAAAACCAAATGAATATCTTTTACACATGTAAAACATTAGAGGGATTACTATTTAATCATTTTATATTCAATTGTATGTAGATGAGGAGAGGGTTTGAAGTCTTCACTTGTCCACAAACTGATAAACTCTCTCTACAAATTGCTTCAAGAAAACATTCAAAAAAGATTTTAAAAGTAAAATGATTTTAGAGCCACATATTAATAGAATTTTAAACATTATGAGCAACATATTTTAATCATTCTCTATAGGTTTGCTCATCTGAAAATGGGATGGAATAAGGAAAAGCTGGACTATGAGGTCATTGATATCCTTTCTAGTGCTAAGACCCTATGATAATAAAACACCTTGTGAGTGTTGCAAAGTATTCAGAGAGCTCAATGTATGTAGCCCATTCACTTTTTCAATTATTTTACATTTTTGAACTGTTGAAATGAATTACTATGTAATAACTTTTTGTAGTATGTAATAGCTGACTTTATTAGAAACTACCTTATGGTTTCTGGTGAACATTTGCCCATATTGTGAAGTCATCATACAATCTGGCACAGTAGACACCTTATATTTAGAGAAATTTAGGACTATGACTGGGTTGCAGGTAATAACTAATATATTTTGGTGAAGAAGTGTTTAAATATTTAATCTTATTTTATTAAAAATCATATATTTACAGTAGACCAGCAAGGTGCTGAAACTGTATATGTTTTGCAACAAAAAGACATCACACTGCCATATTTTTCCCAAACTGTAAATCTATATTGGAGAGCTGTATCTAAAAGGATGTAAATAAGTATCTTAATGAGTGATTTCTAATACAAATATACATTCAGGATTTTTTTCCTATCAGGACAAAACTGTCTTGTCACAATCAGATACCATAAAGCACACACACACATCATAATATCCATTAAAAATTGGGTCTTTATGCAAACAAAAAGCGAGTGATAGCATAGTGAAAACCCAGCTATGATGGCACAAAAAGTTCATAATTATACTGATACAAACATGATTATGTTTATATGTCTAGAAATAGAGTGTACCATTTTATTACTTATAAGGGTTAGTGACAGAACACTTAGAGATACGTTTTGAAAGAGCAAATGTGGTGTTAGCTGCATGACTCCCATTAAAGTCAATGAGAATCACGCTGTTAAAACACTGTACACCATTTTGAAAAATTATCCCAGAGGGCTCTAATATGGCTTTTTATGAGTTACCCACACAAATCCTTTTATTTTCCAATAGATCTTCTTTGTGGCAGAATAAGGTAGATGAATTGAAGCATTATTCTTTTAAAAATAAAAGCTATTCCTGTAAAAATCTCTGAGACAGTTGACTTATGGTGAGATTCTTTTTTACTGGATTTCTAATATGAGTGAAGTAATTTTTAATGTATTTTAATGAGAATAAAAAAGTGCATTCAATTGATGAGAATTGCTAAGATATTTTAGGGATGTGAATTATATTTGTCAATTTAATACCATTCCCCCTATTCTTTTTGAGCTTATGCCACAGCACTGTTCTAATGCTATGAGTTTAACTGTAAGTAAAACAATGTCCCTGTTCTTTTAAGTAGTTTATATTTAGTGAGAGTGAAGAGGACATAATAAATGGATTGAAAAGAGAAATAGATATTGTTTGAATATTCCATTAGTCATAAAGTCAAAAATTTTCTGTTTAAATGAGATTTAATGACCAGCTATTTTGCAAAATATGTTCTTATTTTAATAATCAATTCTTATTTTAATATTTATCCAAAAATATGTTTATTTTATAGCAGAGGTGCTAACACCTAGAGTACTTAAAATATTCAACCAGAATCAGAAGCAGGCCAGAGTTTATATATACCTAATATCATCTGATACGAGGCCAGTGTTTTAAAAACAATTTTGAAACAGCATGTAATATAAAAGTACAATTAAAACTGTATAGAACAAGAATTTAAAGCATAAGATTCCATGAATGGTATGATAAGGACAGGAGTGAGGTAAATATTAATAAAATGGAAACATGAATACCTGCAAGAGAAAAGAATTAAAATATGACTGAAATAAAAATAAGACTTTGAAGAATAAATAATTTTAAAAGTTTTGATTTATAATTTTTCTTTCTTTTGTTAATTAGTCCAGAAATTATTTGGGGTGGTGGAACTTTCTACATCAGTGCTGTGTTTGTTACAGGCTTTGCATTTTCACATTTTAAGAGAACTTTAGAAAGGAGTCCCTGATTGAGGGAGCTTCGCATCAGAAAAGATGCGAAGGATAACTATTGTTAACAGTTACAAGGAAGAGTCTAAGAGTGACCAGAAGAGGATGTACACACAAATTTTATGAATCCAGTTAGGTATATAAAGATAAGCCATTCCTATAAAGAAAACCAGAGGGATATTTTATGGTAAATAGGAATCACGGTTACTTATATAATTAATAAGGATCGTCTTTGGCTTCTAAATGAATCAAATCATGAGCCTAGAGTTTACCAAAGAAACTTTTTGTTTTTATTTTTCATGACTGTCTATGACTCCAGGCAATTTTTTGTAGCGCTAACAGGCTCTACACTGCACATCTATCACTTTTTTTGTCTGTCTTTTTTTTTTGAGTGCATTTCCTATTCTTAAATGATTGATAAAAATTGTTAAATAAGGCAAATACTGTACATGCTACAGTGTAATGAGGCCTGTCAAGCAGGGGGAATACTGCTCATCATGCTATTAAAATTAAATGTAGCATTTTTTAAATCTTTGACATAAATAAAGAAGTTATTTCTCTGGACCACTGCGTTTTCCATAAACTCAATGTTCTGTATAAGTCACTGTCATAGGATATATTTTATTCTGAGGCAACTCAGTCATTTTCCTCCATAAATAACTACCAAATCAAGTATCATTTATCTAAAAATCATGTCTTCTAAGGTCTATAATATGCAAAAGATACTAGTTAGAGGGGGCTAACTGTAGTTCTAGTAACTTATGCATGCCTTTTGAGATGACACTCTTATTTTCCTTCAGATATGCAGATAATGGCTCTGGTTTAAAGGCTAATTGGGACAGTATATCTTTAGGAACAACTCGGAGGTTATGGTTTGGAACTCAGGATTCTGGCTAAGGTTATCTAAAATATTCCTTTAGAATTATGTGGAAGAACAATGAATGAGAAGCTTTCAGAATCAGGAAGTCAGAGGACAATAATACAGGAAAAACAGTTGTTTATGTTAATAATCATATAAAATATTTTAAGAGAGTGTCCTCTTACATATTATGATTTGACATTATGTCCCACACTTCATTCAAAAACGAAGAGTTTTGCAGGCAAATAAACACTCTTAAATTATAAAATATGTAATATGAAATGTCAGACATATTATTGGGTGGTTTTTCCATCCCTGAATGTGGTATCTTATTTGATCTGCATAAAGACCTTTGGAGAAAGCCTCATTTTGAATGTTAAAAATTCAAACTCAGGAATATGATTTATCTGATGTAACGCAGCTAAAATAAAGCAAAGCTAAGACAACTCAAATATTTTTAGAAATTTCAAATCTTTTTGTACTCCCTATTCTGCCTAATCAGGTAGGGTATGGGATATAAGAGAATGAAAAAAACAAAAACAAAAAACATGAGGGCAAGTGTAAGTCATGCAAATTTTCTTTAAAATTTTCCCTTAAAATCCTCCTTTAAAATTTTTCCTTAAAATCCTTCTATTTCTATGTTTATTGGCATAAATTTGGGAGCCTCAAAGCCTGGAAAAGTAGTAGCCTGAGCACAAAGTATGGTGTTATAGAGGATATTGGGTGCAAGCATATGACAGTTGTTTTAGATTAGGGTCTTAAATTAGGAAGAGCAGTGAAGGCTGACACAGCTTCCTAGTGTAGATGACAAAAGACATGAGTATATAAGACACAAGAGGGAAAGAGTAGAGAAAAAAGCAAGAGTTTGAAGAATATATTTTGTAGAAAGTCCACATTTAAGGAATAGCAATGAGGAAAAACAAAACAAAACAAAACAACACCTAACAATCTTGCTTAAATAACATAGGAAATCTTTACATGCCATTATTGTTCTCTCTTCCATCATAACCCAAATTTCTCCTATTTCATCCTTTCTATGATCCAACCAGCTAAATCACCTTGCTATTCCTTACCTTAGTTTTCTCAATTTTATGCCATTTTTATGCTATCAGAGTGTCTTACTGAATCCTCTCACATTTAATATATGTGGAAAGTTCGGAGTAGTTGTTCTCAAACAGGAGGGGACATTTGCCCCACCCACCCTGGGACACCTGTCAATGTCTAGACATCTTTAGTTGGCATAATTTGGGGGAGGGAGGTGTCTGCAATTGGCATTTGGTGGATAGAGGCAAGAGATGCTGCTAAACATCCTACAATGAACAAAGTAGCTTCATACAACAAAGAATTGTATATCCCCAAATTGCAATAGTGTCAAGGTTGAAAAGTCCTGGTTTAGATAGAGACGTGCCAAATAACTCCCAGTTTGGGTGCTGCTTTCCTAGGAACAGAAGGAGCTAATAAGTTAATAGGTAAGGAAAGGCCCACATAGAGATTTAGTTCCTAGCTTTAATGGCACAAGAGCTAGCTGGCGAGACCCATTTAACAAATACATGTGAGCTACAGAGATAATTGTGATAATGATGTATTGTCTCCTGTCCTCTTATGAAGCTGACTTGTCAAGGGTTTTCTTTTACTCCTTTTTGTTGTTGTTGTTGTACACATTTTTTTTTTTTTTGACTTAAGCAGGATTGACTTTGAAATAAAACCCAACATGTTTTCCAGTTGATTTTGATTTAAAGGAGGCCTTTCGTAGAGTGCCTCAGGGTATGCTGGCTATGGCTATTTATCTTTATCCGGGGTAGTTTATATATTTTAAGAAAATGATGAATGGAAGCTTTAAAAAAAACTCATTATGGTAATTGATTGTTATAGAAAAACCTTGGGAACTTTACAAAAGAGAACTGTATTCTCTTGGTATCTTAGCTTTAAACCAGACGTGTAATTAGAAGAATCTATAAACATTTGTCACAGTAAGAGAAGCCTGGTCACTAAGTTTGGAGGGTAACTCTGGAGTCACTTTATTGTACTGCACTGAGATGACACACAGTAGTGGTTGTTACATATAACAGGAGATTAATATGCCCTGTGAAATAAAAGACCACCCGCGTGGAACCAATGTAAAAAGTAGTGATAGAAAAGCTTGGTTCGTTTCTTTAGAAAGGTTGAATGTTATTCTTTCCTTATAGTGTCTCAACATCTGTGAACAGAAAAAAAATGTTAGTTAAAATGCCATTGCCATTTAAACAATTACTGTTTACTGTTGTTTTCTATTTTCTTAAAACTTAAAGAAATAAAACCATGAACTGAGAACATCATATAAATATACCCGTGCTTACACACTGTCCCCACATACACCCACCTACCCCATCACACAATTACCTACATTCTTATTCCTAAGAAAGTCGGAATCTATTATACATCATCTACGGGGAGATATCAGTTGTTGATTTTTTTCTTACACAGAACAGTGTTCATATCACTGAAGATTAAGAAATGACTATGGAGAAGGCCAAATTTGTTCAGCATTAGAAAATAAGAAATGCAGTTTTCTTACAATGGTTGGGATGATGATATGTAATAATATAGTACTCTGCAATTTTTACTCTTTAAGACTTATACTTCATAAGGGGAGTTGAAGAACATAGCTTCATTTTTCTAGCCATCTTGAACCAATACAACTCTTCCTAAATGGAAGCAACCTGGGTCTCACTCAGTCCTGCCCTCCGCCACTGGAGGAAAATTCTTTCAAAACCCCTTCAAGGCCTCCCATTTATAAGACTTAAAACTTGTCATCACCACATGCTGCTATAACTCCGCCAGGTAGGAGGCATATGGGCTCCTGCAAATCTCATCTCTAACCATCTGTGTAGAACTCTCTCCAATGTGCATTTTCCCCTGGATCTAAAAAAACAACTCGAGTTACAGCCCTGAGAGCCTTATGCCTCCTAGAAAATTCTGGTCACGTGGTTAGATTTAGAGTAGAGAATTCTGGAATCCAAGTAATCTTCTCCCAAGGTGAAAGTTCAGAATATGAGGGACTGGTACTATATCCTCCAATACACATGACAAATATCATGGATTGGTAGAATTGTCTTCAACAGATGCTGGGAGAACTTCTCAGGGACATGCCCTACCGAGTGCGGAGCAATAAGCCTGGGGCTGACATCATCAAGAACCGTAAACAATTCAGTTTCTTCAAACTACCAGCTTCAAGGAAAAATCATCACAACCATGTTCCTTAAATCTGTCATCTTTGGCTACCTTTTCAAGTGCAAACCTCCTGGCTAGCTATCATATCATGTACTGATAAAACCCCTCCTACAACTGTTTAATTCCTTATTTTTTTTTTCCTTTTACTACTGACTCCTTCCAGTGACTATTTCTATTGACCTTTCTGAAATTATCAGTTCATTAAAACCAAACTCTCCTATCTCTCATTCCTCTTCCTTCCATCCATCTATGTCTTTTATTTTAAATCAAACACTGGCTCTAAATCAAGGACACTATGTGCTCTGAAGCCTTCTTAAGCATAGACTGAATCATTGCCTCAAAACCTACAGCTTATGGGTTTTGTGTATGGTAAACGCAATGTCCTAGCTTGATGATGTTTATCTATCCTGTTACTACTCAAGAATGCTCCAACCTTCACAGGTTCTGTGAATTTTGATTAATGTACATAATTTGCATTTGCTATTGTTGAGTTTTTGTGTGCTTGTTTTAAATAGAATATTTTGTGAAACTTTTGAGAGCAATCAGGCATTTGGGATTGGAGTAGGGTACAACTTTGAAACATTCATACCATTAATATTTGTTAAGTACTTGTTATACTTGAGATGATGTTGTAGGTATTGGGAATATATTGGAAACAAAACAGAAAAATCTCTGCCCTCATGGAGCTTATATTCTGATCAACTTGCTGGGAAGTCAGCCTGACATCAGTGTCCCCTTCCTTCCTGCCTCATTCACAGAGATTTAGGAATGTCCAGGGCAATGAAAGGTTGTGCTCTTGTGCACAGTTCTGAAGGACGATCAAGGGAACATTCTCTGCTTTTGGATGCTTTCATTAGTAGTATGAGACACCACTGTGCCATAGGATGGTTATATTGCTTTAATTTCAGTCTCTTCAAGTTTGATGCCTAAAGTTTTACATTTTGAGAATGGTCCAAGAACATACAAAAAGTTGAGAGCCACTGCTCCAGTTCTTTTTTTTTTCTACTTCGTATTAGTTTGTTTTCACATTGCTGATAAAGACATACTTGAGGAGACTGGGCAATTTACAAAAGAAATGTTTATTGGACTTACAGTTCCATGAGGCTTCACAATCATGGCAGAAGGTGAAAGGCAAGGAGGAGCAAGTCACATCTTGCATGGATGGCAGCAGCTAAAAGAGAGACCTTGTGCAGGGAACTCCCATTTTTAAAATCATCAGACCTTGTGAGACTCATTCATTATCATGACAACAGCACAGGAAAGACCCACCCTCATAATTCAATCACCTTCCACTGGGTTCCTCCCATGACAAGTGGGAATTGTAGGAATTATATTTCAAGATGAGATTTGGGTTGAGACACAGCCAAACCATATCATACTTCATCATTACATTTTCAAAAACCTATTCTTTCTTTGTGGTTGATAGCATAAATATACATCTCAGCTTGAAAGAGACATCCTAAGAGGCAGGGGAGAGCAATGCTTGGGAGTATGAACTTCGAAGTCAAACAGCTGTGTGATGTTCAGCAAGGGAGTTAACTTCTCTAGACCTCAGTTTACTTATCTTTAAAGGGAATGTAATACCACTTCCTTCCTCCAGGGTTGTAGTGAAGGTTGAATGAGTTAGTACCTATTTCAGCGCTAAGAAATCTGTGCATCAGAGGCACGCAAGAAACTGCTAAAAGGTCTTGATTTTCCCCTTCTTCCAACTCTGCTTCTCCTCTATTATCCTCGGTCTTTATGAAAGGCAGCACAATGAACTCAGTTGCTCAGGCCAGAAACCTATGAGTCATGCTTGACTCAACACTTTGCTCAGATATGACTTCCAATCCTTCAGCAAGACTTGTTCCATCTCTGAGTACTTCTCCCATTACTACCACTGACTATTGTTTCCCATCTAGGATTTCTGCAATTACTTTGTAGCTGCTCTTTCTGCTCTTATAATTCATTAGGCGTATAGAATTCAGAGCAATATTTTAAAAATATGAGTTAAAATTACATCATTCATTCTCTACTTTAAAACACTACAATGCTGTCCAGTGACAATCAGAATAAAATCCCAAGTCTTTGTTACAGCTTCCATTCTTCCATAATTCGTCTTTAGAAATTCTTAAATCAAGGTAATAGTCTTATTCTGCAGATCTACTCTTTAAATTTTTCATTCCCGAATTTCACTATGATGTATATTTATTTTCATCTATATTCCTTATGACTTACACTTCTCAAGAATGAGGAGTCCTTTTTAATTGGGTAAAAACTTCTGTCATTGCCTCAGAATAAGGATAATGTCAATATCTCTGCTATTTTCTCCTTCAAGAAGTACATTTATGTTTACACTGCACTTCAATTTGTACCCCTATGTCTTAACTTCTCCTTGAATTTTTCTATCTTTTTATTTCTCTGTGCTGCATTCTGGGAAATTTGCTCAGTAATATTTTTGTATATAATTTCTCTCCTTACTTGTGTCCAGTCTATTGTTAATGTATGCATTGAATTTTCAAATCGCTATGTTTGTTTTTTCTAAAAATTTGAGTTGATTATTTAAAACATCTGTGTGTTCTATGTAGGTAGTCTTAATCCTTTCTTGTGGTTTGATTACTTTTAGGACTTCCTTTATGTTATACTAATTTTTATAGCATTTTCCTAGTAGTTATATTAAGTTGTTTGGATTCTAATTCTACTGTGGGTGACGTCTACTGTTGTACTCTCAGATGTTTTGTAATTTCAGGTTGTGAGTGTATATTCAATGGAGTATTCATGAAGTGAAGCCATGTTTTTCCAAAAGGTAATTTGGTTGCTTCTGCTAGCTATACTAGGGTTCAGCAGGGCCCTCGCGCAATTTTTATGTAAATGTTTAAGCTTAGGGATTTGGATACCATGCAGATAATATAAAATCTATCTCCACAGTCATGAGAGATACAGTTCTATGATAACATTCTCAGGGAAATATTTTTGTTTCATTCAAGCCCAGTTTGAAATAGAGAATTCTTGTGGTCTCCTTGTGTTGATTTTTTTTTTCCCCAATTCACCATTTTATTAGGCATGTAGACTTTTGGGATTTAGTGCAAGGGGTCTTGATCATCATATTTTAACTTTTGCAAGCCTAAGGTTTTGTTGCTGTCCTTTTCTGAACATTAAAAGTCAAGCCTCTGGATTACCTTGTGCAAAATATCCTCCAAAGACAGCCACATTATCAGTTCTAATTTGCTGTTTCTTCTCATTTTTGGTTCCTGGTGATTTTCTTTTTTTAATTTTAATCTTTTCAGCCATGGATTTTTGTTCATTTGATTCTTTGCTTGCAAAGGTCTTTCCAGCGTTTACAGGTATTTGGTAATGGAGGTGATTGCATGGCATGTCGTATTTCAAAAGTTTGAATTCGATTGTTTACAGATGTTCTTTCTCCCACTTACCGTATCTACTCCACTCATTTTAAATTAGCATTTCACTCATTTTATACCCCATCTGATATTAGAAGTTAGTCAAATTTTTGTCAAGCCCCACATATTTCTCAGTCTTTGCTATTCTACATATCAAAAAGTTATTCTCTTGCTTTTCCTTTTTTTCTTTTTTATCATATTATTTATAAAATCAGAAGTAAAAGATAAATACAAGATGATTTGTGCCTTATTCAGATAAGGCTAATGTTTTCACTTTTACTTGCTGTTATTTGTGACTTTCATTGAATCAATAATCCAAATTTTATCATTTCAAATGGTATGTGAACTGAAGTCTTTCTTATTTTTTAATGTTTCATTATGGGAAATTCTACACGTATACACAAGTAAAGCTGGAGTCTTCATGGCTATTCTTATGTTTGTCTTGAAGTCAAAATAAACTTAAGGTTGAGATTTCATAAGTTTATAATCTAAATTGTTTCACATGTTCTAGTTCATAAATCTTTACCTTAGATTTAAAAAAGAACAGGAAGACTAATCTGTTTACAATGAAATTTCTTGAGGACAAGAATTTATCTTTCATTAGAGCAACTAATGAGATTCTGACATCATACTGGCACTCGAAGATAATTTTACACTTAAACTAGCTTGTTTGTATAGGTATAGTAAATGCTGGTCTTATTGAGCTCAAGCTATGTCAGGATCCAGAGCTATAGACCATCTTTCTCATGGTAGGTTTTAGGCTTGATTTGGGACTGTCTCCCACTACCCTCACGCTCAATTTTCCCTTTACTTATAACATTGTATGATATTATTTTTCAAGCTTACATATTTTGGAGATTTTCTGTTCAGTCTTCCCACAAAAGAAGCTAAAAACTGTTGTTTTCAATGCTCAAATCTATAATAAGCACTTATTACAATAAAGAGATATTTTCAATTCCTGTTCACATATGTGATTACGTTTGCTTCTGACAACCGTATGTGAAGTTAACAGACCAGAAATTCTCCCATTTCACTGGATGAGAAAACTGATGCTCATGGGGATCAGGTAACTTGGGAAAGTTCTCAGGGTTTTTAAAGGCACATCTGATAATTAGACCTAGACATTCTGACTCTAGTTCCAATGTTCCTCTCATTTATTTTTCTCAATGCTGTTGTCTTTTGTATAAGCCACTGAGACTTATGCACTGTGAGCAAGATAAATAAGAAACTCCTTTTGTTAAAAGGAGTTCCCTATCTAATTGTGAGATATAGACTGGGCTAATTAAGATTTAAATAACTATGTGTCAAGTAATACAGGACACGATGAGTATCAAATCTGCAATACACAGTGAGTGCTTGCTTATGCAAATAAGTGAAATCAAGGGATAATCAGAAAATGTCTCATAACAGAGGTGGGAATGGGGCTGAGCATTGCAGACAAATAAGTTTGGGGTGCTCAAGAAGGACAGGGGGTTAAACAATAGCAAGGAATATGGGAGAGGCTAATGTGCAGAACCTGGAGGTACAGGAATACTTAGGTAAAAATGAACCTCTGTGATTACAGTAGAAAGTTTGATGGCAAATAATACCTAATTATATGCCATCAGTTCTGGTTCCATGTTTGCACACAGTTTCTGGAGGACTAACTGATATTACCTGAATGGTCATTGTGTACGTGGATATCTTACCCTGAACAATCTATCTAATAATTGAGCCCACATATTTGAAATAACAGAAATAAATGTGAGGCTATGATCAGTTGTAAAAAGCTCCTTGTTTACTTAGAAAGAGTACAGAAACGGTTACATTTCCGTAGTACCTATTATCTGTAAGAGTGTTGATTTCTTTAGGCACTGAGAAAACCAGTGGCATTTGATATTCGCTAAGAAGAAAAGGGGCCTTTTACAATTCCAAATCTGCACACTAGATTATCATGTTAGACAGCTCTCAGGGATCCTGTGCATAATTAGCAGGTGATCACTTCCATTTTCGAGGCACCAAAGTCATAAGAAATACACTTTTGCAAATACATTTGGAGTCGTAATTAAACCCCTGTTGCCACAATAGGCTGTGCCTATTTCGTATCACATACATGTGATTAATTCAAAGAAATGAAAAATGTCAACATACAAGTCAAAACTCACACTTACAGCTTTTTGCTATTCTGAGATGACATCTGAAAACGAGCAGTTTGGAGTGAGAATTTTTCCATTAACATTGCTGATCAGCATGTGCTATCAATTCTCTATTGATGTCAATTATTAGCAGTTGCTATGAGTTTTCCATTAATTTTAATGATTGGCAGTGGCTAAAAATTTGCATGCTTTCTATGACCAGTATTTGCTGCAAACTCTCCTCCTAATACTTTGGTCACTCTTTGCTATGATTTTGCTTTGGGCTCTCTATTTGCTAATATTGTATTCTGAATTTTAATGGTTGGCCAGAACTCTAATTTTTTGCCAAAAAAATGCTGAACAGTATTCAACATTTTCTATGAAGCCTTCACTTTTTTTGACTTATAAATGTGTTTAAAGTTAAATCAATTAGAATATATAAAACAAAGGAATTCTAAACACTGGACACATGTGTAATGGAAGACATCTAATAAACCACAAGGTCTCAGTCCTATAGCATTTTTGGTGAGCGGAATTCCAGCCCTAGATTAATTTAAAAATGTTTATTTATTAGGCATTGGCTACAGGGCAATAGTTTATGATGAATAGGTTGTGGGAAAGAATGTTATATGTTTTTTTTTTTCTTTTTTAAATTTTTGGGGGTCATTTGCCAGGAGTAGGCTATTGAATTGGGATGGGAGTGAAAGATAAAAAATCTTTTCTGGGACTGGTTAGATTTTCTTTTAATTTATTTTATTGTATGTATTTATGGTGTACAATATGTTTTGATATGGTTCTACCAGAATACAAGGAACTCTAGGAAAAGGTAATTTAAGATTATACCCATCATTCTTAATTCCTAACTGCCATCATTTCTGCCCCAAATAGTCTTCTCTACCACCACAGAGTACATCTCTATTTCTGTCCTTAGCATGCACACCCCAGCCACCCCACAGACTCTTCTGTATCCTCTTTACTGCAAGTCCAGTTCTGAATAGGCTTTGGGTTCTTCTCTTCTCCATGGTGAAACAAGATACTTTGTTTTTGTTTTTGTTTTTTTGTTTTGGTGGTGGTATGTTATCTGATAGTTGTAGAAGGTGTCAACTGGCTGATTTTCTAGGAGGCAAAATACGGAGAATTATTTTTTTCCTTTTGGTCTCTGAGAGGTATTTCTGGCACTGAGTTTATATTTTCACAAGTTTGTGGAAGAAATAACCTCTTCTGCCCATCTGACTTTGGCTCTTGGAGAGAAGGAGTAGGGTGTTAGGACTGAGGGGCTTGGAGATGTGTCGTTAAAAATACTGAATCTTGGTTTAAATATTATAAACTTCTGAAGTCTGAACTGAGGTAAGAAGAGGCTCAGGATTGCGGTTAATTGTAATTTTTGTTTAAAAATAACATTATTACTTGAAAAATATTATTTGCAAAACATAGAAAATATTTTGGCTATGTTATTGTCATTTACATCTGTAAACACATTTACACACTTTTAAGCAGTTCTATCCTGATGCCTTAACAATCTTTTTTCCCCCTCAATCTGGGTCTCATCAACTTTTCTTTTACTGATTGGGAACCTTAGTTTTAAAGTTTATGCTAAGCTTAGAGTTACCTTGCAAATGACATTTCCCTAAATTGCAGCTAAATTTAATAGATTTTAAAAATTATGCCAGTGTTGTATGTGGTTTTATCACTTAAGAATGCATTTTATTATAAAAGCATTCTAAGTAAAACTTTATAAACTTTGAACTCCATCTTGCACTCCATCTTACTCTACTTTTTAATAGTATGCTTACCAATCAGTCTTCTTCCTCATAAACCGGCTCTTTCGGAGACAATCCAGAAAGACACTCATAGTTATGAAATAATGGCACCTTTGTCAGAGAACTTGAGTTTCCACCTCTTTAATGCACATTTCATAAGCATTTTGGGGGCACTAAGTTGTTAGTTTTATGTTTTCTGCTTTAAAAGAACCAGGAGGTGAAGACGATTACCTTTGGCAGCTCTGCTCCATGCCATCACTTTGTTGTCATTCTTGGAATGTCTCAGAAGGTTTTATTAGGTAAAGGCCTCTATAAATTCCAGGTGTTGACCATATGTTCATCATTGCATCCACAAACAGGAAAATGGTTTTATTTTCAAATCTGACTTCCTTGTATAAGTGCAACAAATCCTGCAGACTTGTTAGTACATAACTGTGAAAATCTTTACATAGTGTGAACTTTCTTTGCAAGTTAAGTTAAAAGCCAAAGAAAAATAGAACAGCCCACTCACATTCTCCTACTGTTCTACTATGCCAAAGAAAAGTTTTTGTGAAATTTACAAGGAACTATGCTGTTTATTTCCCTAGTCCATCTGAAGGCAGTGGAATTAGGAAGTAGAATTCTTGCTTCATTAGTTTTGTCATCATATAGGAATGATTTTCGTTCTCTTTTTGGCTACTATTAACTAGTTAAGTTTCAGGAGCTGCCATCTTATAGTTCCAGCGTGCTCTGTAACTTGTCAGACAACCTAACACATGAGATGCCAAACCTTGGATGACAGTGGAGAGTAAGATAATGAGATGACCCAGTGTCCTAATCTCATCCCAACTGTGCTTTTCATTCACCTCCCTCTTTGGATATTTTGAGAAAAGAAGGAAACAAAAAAGAGGCCAAAAATGAGAGAGGTCCACAAAGATGACACAAACACTGAAACATGTTAGTGGAACACGAGCCTCCAAAGCTCCTGTAGTCATTTTTAGCCATAGTTTACAGCTTCTGGGCACTTCTGCTCAGTTTTGTGCTCAAAGGAATCAACCCAGAATAGCTTAGTCATCTTTAAGTGAAGGCAAGGTTGCTTGTAGAAAAGGAGAACATTATTTTTATGTTCATCAATGTTTTTGTAAATTCAGTTATTTATGTAACTATTTAAAATTGTAGAAATAGTTGTGAACATTGGCACAATAGAGACAAATTAGCAGATAATAACCAGAACATTCCATTACTTTGAATAGTTGTCTTCTTCAATTTTGAAAATTTGCTTATTTGGATTAAAGCTTTTAGTTTTCATTATAAGGCAGGAAAGCCTATATATATATTGGGTATATCTTAAACTTCAAATATTTTATATTTATATAATGTGCTACTAAGCAAATCATACACTTGTATTGGAGGCACAGGCTTTATTTAAACTGAAAACCAGTTGTCCTTTAAAATAGAATTATGAAGTGAATTCTGACAACTGTGTTTATTAATGGTTCTTTCTTGATGCATACATTAATTTCTGTGTTTTACCTATAAAATATGCACAGTCAAATCTTGATTATATGAACTAATGGAGAAAATTGGTGAGTAATATGACAAATTATTTGAAGTGATGGAAAATTCTGAAATAGCTCATATTCAACTTAGATGACAACATATTAGTAAAAGTAATACTATCTCTATTTGTGATCTGAAAAATCTGTAGTATTACTGATGAAATAGCAAAACTACTTTGTGAAAATATAAAGATCTGCCTTCACCATTTTACCCCTAATTTCACCACTCAGATCCAGGAAGAAAGAGTGTTACCCCTTGAGTTAACACAAATATGAAACTCTTCTCTCTTGCAAGAAAGCTGTTTCATATCTTTCTTAAAGTTATGAAAGTTCTTTTTACTCAATTCTTCTCCTTTAACGCCTAACAGATTTGAGCCAAATAAGATAGGGTTCATGCCAACTAAGTATTAAATAATTAATTAAAGAGAATTGGCTCCATGGGTGATCTTTAAGCACATGTTAACTTTTTAAACACAAATTTGTATATTATTTATTTAGGATTTTGAGTATACAAGTGAAATTTTGCTACATGGATATACTCATAATGGTGAAGTCTAGACTTTCAGTGTGTCCATCACCCGAATAGTGAACATTGTACCCAATAGGTAATTTTTCAACTCTCACTCCCCTCCCACTCTCCCCACTTTTCGAGTCTCCAATAAACATGAATTTTTACAGTCCTGCTATATGATTTCCTTTCAAAAATTTTCTAGTGATAAATTCTATAGTTTTATTCCTGGATAGTTATTTTCCCTACCTAGGACATATTTTAAAAGAAAATTCTCTTTACTTTTGTAGGTAAAGTCAAGTTAGACGTTTTTTAAAAGTTCTTCGTGACGCTTGTGTTTTTAAACTTTTGCAGCAGACTTGGATCTCCTTGTGCATTTAGAAAACTAAGCTCACAGCCAGTAATAACAAACTTAAATCTCTGAGACCCTTTTTTCTCCTCCATACCATGTGACCTATTCTTTCTCTACTTTCCCTAGGGTTTATTGGTAAGAGCCTGGAGTTTAACATGTGTTCCATCTGAGGTGTGCAATGTAGGTCCATTTTGTTTCTTCATTCAGCTAAGCATACTGAAGGCAGGCACGGGGTTTTACAGCTCTACTGTATATCTGAATGCACTCAGCACTGAATGCACTCAATTCATCCTGAATTGATTAATTCAGGAATGAAGCAATATAAGTCACTAATAAATAATCTTGATTAATAGGAATTTTAAAAGAAAAAAACTCACTTGGCCATTTAGAAATGTGTTTTTCCTAGAAAAATGTAATTCTCTTTTGTAAAAGAATGCTGTTTCATTATTGCTTGTTTCATAACTCTTTTTCTCCCTTTCTTTTGTTTTTATTACCATTAGGAAAAAAAAAATATGGCATTCTGCCTGTGCTACAACTTTTTTCCAGTCTTAAATTTGTGGGAATTATAGCAGATTTCCTTCAACTCACTTTCAATAATCATAACTACATTCTTGTTAATGACATGCACTCTAAGTAATTCAATGCTGAACAGAGTCTACTTTCATTGGGAAGGAAAGGATTTCCTTTGGTAGTCCTTGGACCCAGAGCTAGAATTGACATTTCGTTATACCTGGTGACATGGCCTCTCTTCTGTAGGAGAAATAAAAGGTATTACCTACAAATAGGCAACAGGCACCTGACCTGTTGGATCAGGTTATGTTGTGTTATGTGATGTGACATGCCCTGCAGTGACCTGAGGCAATGTCATTCTGTGTTACCCTGGGGGAGCTGTGCTGCTCTTTATTAAACAACCAGGGGATGGCTTATCAGCAGAGGTCACAAAACATTTTCATGCCACCTTTGCATAGAAGTGGAGAATCGGCCACATTCTGAATTATTCCTCCTAGGAGTCACTTAAGGAAATCAAAGAGCACAAGAACCACAAGAATCACAAGAGTTTCCATTGTTTTAAAATTAGAATTCAAATTCTCAGGTACACAACAGAGACATGCATTTTATGAGACAAGGATGATGCATAGCCAGGGAACAAACTGTACTCTGAAATGAAAATGTTCCATCAAAAACACTTCCAGTGTTCTTAAAATAATCACTTAAGCTTTCAAATGGGTTTACTTACTTTTTATATATAGTCAGTTCATAATTACTCTTTCTAATAAATCAAAGTTATCATTTTAAATTATAGTGTGTAAATTAGAGGCCCCAACTAAAAGATGTGATAAAAGTGTGTCTTTAGTCTTACCCTTGAGATGATTTTTATCAAGACAGTGGCTCTCAAGAAGAAACTATCTAAAATTATTACATTATGTGATATTATGTGGAAGGAATCCATTGTGTTTTGTCATTTTTTTCTAATGATTTTAATAGTATTTTCCTATTAATACATCTTCCATATAAATTCAGTTTTAATGATCTGCATAAAGAACTGTACAATATTACATAGGTACATCTATCTAGTGATTTTAAAGTAATTACTGGTGCATGGAACAGAATATAACCTTTTGGTTATATTCTGCAGTAAAAGGAATAGGTTAGAAAGGTTTTTATGCAAATTAGAAATGCTCTGTGTCGGAAGCCTAATTGTACTTTTTATTGTTAGACAAGTCAATACTCCTTTAATACACATTTTATAAGCTTCTTGCTGAAATTGTATATGAAAGGGATTGGTTTCCATAGATGAAAGGCATAATCTTAACAATGAGGCCACATAAGCAGAGTGGTTGAAGTACTGATAAAGGATTTGTTAGCTCCAACATAGAATAAGTCTTATTAGCCTTATTAGTCACTACTGTTTGACCCACTACTATTAACTGTGTGAGTCACATGCATTGCAAACTAGGGAGGAGCAGCACTGTATTTGGCCATTTAGAGTAAACGTAATCAAATATGAAGAGTGTTTCAATTGCAAAGAATTAAGAACCATATCTTGTCCTTTGGTCTCCTCCTCATTCAAAGGGAGTTACTTGAATATTGGGGATTTTAATTTTCAAAAACGTTTGCTATTTATGCAGAGTTCAAAAATATCAAATATTATGTTCAACTTTTCTTTGTATATCAACATAACTTCTATGTAAAAGGAAATGCAAAAGTAGTCATTGGTTATAACATCATGAAAATTTAAGAGATTAAAATAATATGAAACAGGAATTCTAATAAATCTGAATCATAAACACTTATCATTTGTGTCATTTTTATTTACAACTGATTATATTTTTCACCTAATTTAATAATGGAATAGATTAAGAATGGTTGGTATATAATATTTACTAAGAAGAAATTTCTAGAAATCATAAAATCATTAAAGAGAGAAGAAAAAATGTCCCAATTTCACATTTGAATAATAGGGTTATAGCAGTGTTAGGCTCAATATTGTAGCTATTCTGAGAGTCCTACTTATTTTCACAACCTGACTTATCCACCCTCCTCCCGATTTTTTGAACCATATGTATTTATAATAAATTTATTAGATCCTTAAGTTAATGGTTTCTTTTGTTTTCACGAGTATATACTTATCCCCAAATTCATTGAATTGTATACATTATGTGCAGCATTTTATGAGTCAATCATAAAATACTTAGATGAAATACATAGATGAAATACTTTCATCTATGAAAACCAATCCATTTCATATACAATTTCAGCAAGAAACTTATAAAATGTGTATTAAAGCAGTATTGACTTGTCTAACAATTAAAAGTATAATTAGGCTTCCAACATGTAGCCTAATTTAAAAAGTGGGTCTTTTTTTAAATTTCTGTTGTTTTCAATTAAGAATTCTGAATAAACCCTATGTTTTTAGTTTGCATTGAAAGCAAATACTTTTTATCAGAGTTATATATCATTAGCATAAAATTATAGCTTAATTAAAGGTTTAAATGTAATCAAGCAAACAAAAATCATAAACCAGCATAGAAGGTACTAAAATATGTATATATGTGATCATGTAATTATGAAAGACTATGTTCATTCATTAGCTCACTCATGAAATACTAATACTTATAATAGTTTAAGAAATGTGTTGAAGCACTGGTAGTAGAAGTGAGGTGGTGAGAAGTTTTGAATTCTAGCTATATTTTGAAAATAGAGCAACTAGAACTTGGTGATGGATTTGATGGGGATATCAGAGTATGTAAGGGGTCAATAATTTGTTTTGGCAATTAAAAATTCACCTGTATAGTTGACATATGGAAGACTAAATGGAGAATAGAATTCTGGGGGATGGAGAACACGAGCTAGGTTTTTTTTTCCGAATCAACTGACCAATCGACTGTTTTTGAATTTGGTTTGAGATGCCAATTAGACATCTGAATGGCAATGTTGGACTGAAAGTTAAATGTTTAGCAGCCTGTAGGGACAAGCAAGAGCCTGTGGTAGGCAGAAGAATTCCTGCCGAAAGATGTCTGTATTCTAGTCCCTGGAACCTGTGAATATGCCCGTTTACATGGCAAAGATAAATTGAGGTTGAAGATGGAAGTAAGATTGGTCATCATCTGATCATAAAATAAAAAGTTTTTCTGGATTATCTGAGTCAACCCAGTGTAATCACAAAATTCCTGTATGTGGAAATGGGAGGCAGAAGAGTCGTTGTCAGAGTGATGCAATGTAATAAAGACTCCAGTGGCCGTTGCTGGTTTTAAAGATGAAAGGGGCTCGTGGGAAGACAGTGGAAGGCCTCTAAAAGCTGGAAAGGGAAGATTCTACCCTATAGCCTCAGGAAAGGAAAGCAACCCTCTAGACACCTTTATTTTAGCCCATTGAGATCCCATTCAGACTTCTGTCCTCCAGATCTGTAAGATAATTTGCATTTTGAAGACATCATATTTGTATTAACTAATCACAGATGCCATAGTAAATGAATACGGAACCAGCCGTTTAGTTTTTAGGAATTTTACAAGCTAGTTGCCAACAGACTCTTTATTAAAAATTAAATTATGTAAACTTACACTTGATTAAATTATATTCAAAGAGAAGGTAATAGATAATCAAAATTCATTACTTCCTAACTTTTAACTAGATTTTTAAAATATTCATGTCCTCAAAGTTATTTACTTCTATTGTATCTATATGGCAGAAGCATTATACAATGGTGTGCTAGTGTATATGTTTTCCCAGCTCCATATTCAGTGGTGTCATGTTGGTGACTTGAAATTAGCCATGCTGCGAATATTTAGACCATGGAAAGTAACGAATGCTACAAATCAGAATTTTTATGTTTTTTTATAGTTTAGAAACTGGCAGAGAAAATGTTAATAGGGCAGATTAACCTTAAACATGCATCCTGTTTGTGGCTGCTAGATTGTGACTACCACCAAAACAAACAAACAAACAAGAAGATATTCTTGCAGTATTTGAAAAGTACTTTTGATTCAGCAAAGAAATTCCACACAGCATTGATGAAGGAGTAAAATTCTGGGCTGGGCGTGGTGGCTCACGCCTGTAATCTCAGCACTTTCGGAGGCCAATGCAGGTGGATCATGAGGTCAGGAGATCGAGACCATCCTGGCCAACATGGTGAAACCCCATCTCTACTAAACATACAAAAAATTAGCTGGGTGTGGTGGCACATGCCTGTAGTCCCAGCTACTCGGGAGGTTGAGGCAGGACAATTGCTTGAACCAGGGAGTCAGAGGTTGCAGTGAGCCAAGATCGTGCCACTACACTCTAGCCTGGCAACACAGCAAGACTCCATCTAAAAAAAAAAAAAAAAAAAAAATTCTGACATAAGTTTTTGTTGTTGCACTCTGTCTTACTTGCTAATATAAATAAAAATACCAACAAATATTCATGTTGCATCTACACTCGTTTATCAGTCGCAGTCATAATTTTACTATGGATACAGAAGTTCAGCAAAAATAAAGAGAAATATTTTATGAGAATAAACTGGTTATATAAAATTAGAAATTTTAATATTGTCTGTTTCATTATTGTTTGTAACTTGTGTGCTATACACATTTTATATCAGTTAAATTTATAATAAACTTATGCATATTTATACATGTGTTCTTCTTTTTCTACAAGTTGGTTGTTAAACCAGGGCACTCTTGGATATATGAGACGAAATTCAGAAAAGAGTTGGAGCTAAAGATAAAAATACAGGTGTCTTCAGCCCATAGAATATTTACTGTCATAAATTTACATGAAATTTAAAATGAAATCAGTAGAGAGTGAGGATGTGTAATGTGTGGTGTAGAAGAATTAAAGAATGGTGTCCTAGAAGTCAAGTTTAAAAAAGGTGTAAATATAAATATCATAAAAAAACACAAAATCCATCAGCATATTTTATTTCATGTGAAAAAAAATCAGAAACACTTGAATCAAAACATCAAAACTAAGAACCAAAATATTTCCTGTTAGAATAAAGTGCATTTGCAACATGCATTTCAGAGAATGGGTATAGATGTGACTATTAAATATCTTTTAAAAAAGAGTCCCCGCTACAAAAAGAAAAATGGAAAAGTAACGTTGCTAGATAACTTATGAAAGAAGAAATGTAAAAAGCTGGAAATACGTATAAATGAATTGTTGATCATAAAAAGCTAAAAAGTATTGTGTAACTGCTCTGTATATCAATTTGGAATTGTATCAAGATCGTAAAAACATGCATAACAGTTTATCCATTAATTTCAATCTAGAAATGCATCTAAGGAAATGATTAATAACATATTGTACATATTTATTGCCCAGGTATTTATAAAGCAAAAATAATGGACCGAGTTATTTATTAACTAATATGAAAACAGTGCAAGAGCTATACAGTTACCTTATAGGATACTAGTACAAAATTAGAAACCAATAGTTTAATATGACCCTGAATTTATGCATGCATGCGTGCATGCACACAGGCCCATGCACACATATACAAACATGCATTGCATACCTACTTTCAAATTACATTGTGTAATATTTGAGAAAAATATCGCGAAGGACAAATAAAGCAATAAATATTATCTATAACTCCAACATCATGATGTAATAAATATTTGACTTTAAAAATATAAATATGCATTTCTTAAGATAAAAATTGGAATGTCCCTATAAGTAAAACAGTAACAGATAATATAAAAATGAAATATTAAAAAGAATGTAACAAGAAAAAATATTTTAAAAATTAGAGATTCAGTCCCCAAATTTTCTTAACATCTGCCTAATTAAAGTTTCAGAAAGAGGGAATGAGAAAAAAAAGGGGGAAAGACAGTATCTGTTAAATCATTTTAAAGACAAATTCTGGACACAAGAATGTAAATTTCAAATCAAAAGTACCCAATAACTTTGAACACAATGAATGCAATGAGACCTATAGCAGGGAGCATCGTTATGAAATCTCAGAATGCTAGGTTTAAAGAGAGACAGCTAAGAGTATCCAGTGTGCAAGAAAACAAAGCTAAATGAGTGAAATAAGCAGTTCACATTCAAAAGGTCAGGTATCAAAATGGCATTAGATTTATCAACAGTGACACTGGATGAGAGGAGCAAACACAACCATAGCAACAACAGCAAAGCCTTCTTCCTGAGGGTACGGGTTGGAATAGGAGGACCAACTCTTCATGAGGCTATTTCAAGCAACATGAAAAGGAACTTACAGACTACCCAAGAATGAATTGAGAGATTTATAGGTTTGGGAGAAAGTTGGGGCTGCCAAATTTATGATAGATACACAGAAAACTAAACAAAATTAAAGCTGAAGAGACAAGATAATTGCTAGTTTTTGAGATAAGAAAAGATTGCCTAGAAAAGCAAATATGATCATAATTTACTACCCAGCCAAACTTTAACAAAATTTACCAAGTCATAACCTAGTATTGACCCTGATTGTTTAATTAACCAAAAATTGTGGTATTTAATTAACCAAAAATTTTGAGAACCAAATTTACCAAATTAACCAAAAATTTTGAGAACAAAGACAATATGTCTGTGAGAGGGTTGTTGCAAAAAAAAAAAAATTCCCCTTCTAAAAGGAGAAAAATTCTAAAATAGAAAATATTTTAAAAATAGCAAGTTAAATACATTATTTAGGAATATGAAGGTAACTGCAAAAGGAATAACTAAAAGATTGAAAGTGATTGCCATGGGAAATGGCACTTCTGTATTTCATTACAGATATTAGGAGTATATGATTATTTTAAATGCTCTATAACTATTATTTTGATAAATATCAAAATTAAATTTAAAAAGAGTAAAAAATATATATATATGCGCTAAATATTAGAGTCTGCAGCCACTAGAGGGTAAATACTTCTTGGAGATCAATGGAGATTCAGAAGGGAAACGTGGTCTCCTAAGTAGGGACTGGGCTAGACCTAATCAAAATTATCCAGTAGACACTTATCTAAAATAGCACAGTGTAGCATGAAGAGGGTTAAAATTTTTTTTAAAAAGATTTAATATTCTCGTACAAAGTAACATAAACAAAATAGCATAACTAAGATGGTAGAGAATCCATTTATAAAAACACTGTCTTCTTCCTTATAGACACAAAATTAAATTATCTTACAAAATATTTTAGGATGGATATTTGCTTTTACCTAAAAGTGATTGTATATTCCAATATAATGAACAACAAGGTCATTTAATCAGATTGTTGTAGGGGAGACATTGATTCAAAGGAGAGAAAGATCCTCCCTGGACAGGAGCTTTACTAGCCACATGAGGAAATAAGGTAGCCCCAGAGAGAGTCTGGAAGAGTTAAGAGAAACAGCATGGAAGAATCAAGGGACATTGAGATGATGCTTTGCAAATATGTTCAGGAGAAGCAGAAGCAAGTTGGTAAAGATTAATTCACCAATTCACAAACCAGTTCTTAAGAAGCATTAGACTAAATGCAATCTCAAAGTTCCTGTTAGTGCTGAAATTTAATGATTTTCAGAGGTAAGACCTGTTTTTTGTACGATGTTAACATGAATTATTTGATGCTAGAGGGCAAGACCTATGTCTAATTTACTTTGTACAGTGCATGAAAGAGTGTGACAAATAGGTAAATGCCCATGTGATATATTATTCAAACCGGGACATTTTGAGAGAGAGAAAGGAGATGCTATTAATAATTGTAGGCCTAGATCATGACTGGTCAAGAGCAAAAAAAGTATGATCACCCAGCACAGATATGGCTTATTCTATGTAACAATACCTCAGCGACTGGATAGTCAGCATGAAATAAGCAGCTGTGTTGATTTTTAAAGCGTACCTAATAGATGAACATCTGGTGGCAGGTAGCCAGCCCATTAAAAATCAATTATACTCAATGACTTGCATCTGAGCCATACTGCACCAATCTCCTCACACTCATCAGATCCACATGTTTCTGAATAAACACTTGGACCACTCAGGCCAGTGCCTTTGAACTTTATGTGGTTGGAAGTGAATTTCATCAGTGGCTTTTGTCTAACCCACAGTGAAGAGAAGAGTTCTGTTGATCCGCCCCTGACTGTTGACAGGTCAAGAGACCAGGCGGCAGTTTGAATAAAGCTCTGTAAATCCAAGGGTAACCAGAACATTCACTGCTCTGTGCAGCTCTCAAATACAATATATGCCATTAACAGCAGAAACTGGGTTATAAAACAATAAGGAGGTGATAGTGATCAGAGACTGGATTTAGGATGTTATAAGGCAAGTAGAAGTTAGTAATTAAAGTGAGAGTGCAACTTTAGAATAGGGTGTGGAAAAGTCTGTACAACCTCTCAGTTCAAATGCTGAATATATGTTTCTGTGTTGGGGGTTTCCATTTGCAGCATAATTACCAAAGAACAATTAGTGAACCAGCCGGCCTCCTCTTATGAGAAACGTAATTCAAATTGTTATTATGCTAGAGGTGAGTGGGTTGGGGGAAGACAGTTGACCTGGTGCCTAGAATACAACTCTGAAGAAAGCCAAAATCTCCTAATTAATGTCATCGTTGGATCATTAAGTGTGAACAAGATCAGGATGTCTGGTGTAAGTCCTGGATCCTTGGCAGACTACGAGAGCTATCATGTCAAGTTCATTTAAATGGACGATAAAAATCATTCAAAAGAATACTTTACATTAAAGATCATCATAGAACTATATTTAAATCCTAAAAGTTATTCAATTAAATCAGCTTTGGAAATACAGGAGTATGGTTGTGATTGGGTCAGGGGGCTTCTCATTATCCTTTACCTGCCAAGTATCTAACAGGCTATGCACAAAGAAGGCTTTTCTCATCTTTCCTAAGTAAGATTTAGAAGGAATGTGAACAATAATTTATGTAATATTGTGAAATTCATAGATATAAAAATTAGATGTTCTATGTGTAGTTTGTTTAACCCAATTTTCCTATAGATAAGTGTATAGTTTAAAACATAAAATACAGAAAATAAATGGGTTAATTATCTTTTTTTTTTTTTTTTTTTTGAGACGGAGTCTTGCTCTGTCGCCCAGGCTGGAGTGCAGTGGCGCAATCTCGGCTCACTGCAAGCTCTGCCTCCCGGGTTCACGCCATTCTCCTGCCTCAGCCTCCAAGTAGCTGGGACTACAGGCGCCCGCCACCACGCCCGGCTATTTTTTTTTGTATTTTTAGTAGAGACGGGGTTTCACCGTGGTCTCGATCTCCTGACCTCGTGATCCGCCCGCCTCGGCCTCCCAAAGTGCTGGGATTACAAGCGTGAGCCACCGCGCCCGGCCGGGTTAATTATCTTGATGTTATTCTTCAAAAACTCCCGCCACCCCATTTTAAGCTTTCTTAAAGATTGTTTATTTGTAAAAAGAATTTAATACTTAGATTTGGAAAGAAACTTAGAAATCATTTAGTTCAATTCCCTTCTTTATAGATGAAGTAATTGAGGCTTTGAAGGGTGACCCAAGGTCAGACTTAGGTCATGTACCTTGTAAATGAAGACTGGACATTCAAAGACAGAGCTCCAGGCTCCAAGTCCGCTGCTGTATTTTTTCAACTGTTTTTAAAATGTAAGCCTTATATTTCACATTGACATGTTTATGAAGAGCTAAGCCTGATTATGGCATAATAATACCTATACCCATATTGAATCTTTGGAACTAAAATATAAGCAAACTAGCACTTGTTAAGCTAATTAACTATTCTTCTTTCTAGTAGGTTTAATAATCCATCATTTGACCTTTGTGATGAATTGTAATGCTCACTTACACATATATAACACAAATAAACGGACTATGGTTATGTGCATACTGTAGTATATATGTGTGTATCTGCTGTATATATATTTAAAATTTATATTGTAAAATACTATAATTTTATATTAGAGTTTATCTAGAAAATTGAGGTCAGAATTCTTCAGTTGATATTCAACAGAGTGTGGCGTATATAGGTTAATAATGTAAGCTGCTATTAATAAAATTCATAATTTGCATTGATGTTAAATAGCTAGATGTTTCTGTACAGCATCCAGTAGCTGCATTTCAAGCTCTGTTTTTAAAGCTACCTGCTCACTGATTGGAAGTCACAGTTTCAATTTCACTCCAGCCTTAAAAAATAATCATTCAAGCACTTTATTGTGTAGTGTGACTTTTTCTGACAACATCTGTTGCTCTGAAACAGAGAGGTACTCAGAGTGACAAAGGGGGTGTTTTCTACTGTTTTACCCATGCTGAAAAGATGGGCCAGAGAGCTGTACAGCCCATAACAATGTGAAAGTCTTTATATGAAGTTGTTCACCAGAGACTTGTCAATAGGCTGAGCCATATTGGATCTGGCAGTCTTTCTACTGGGACAGTATTTGCCTTGAAGTACTATCTTTTCTCTTTTTCAATGTCAGCCTGAAGGCTCTTAGACAACATATGTTCATTTCATGTCTTAGAGATATTGCTTCTGGTATTGCAAATGCATTACCACATTGAGCTTTTCTGTAAAACAGATGGTACATATTAAGGTCTCTGTTTCTTGCACAGTTTCTGTAACAATGGCACTGCATTCTTCACGTTGACAAAAGTATCATCAACATCATGCAGTGCAGACCTAGACTATGTCAGGATGGTAAATGAATGCTTCAAACAGAAAGATCAATGATAAAGGTGAAGCAAACCCCTTAGAGAGCTCCAAACTAAAACTGGTCATTTCTTTAAACTGTTCTCTGAAAACTTTAGATAGGAAATACTTGATTCTTCTACTCTTTAGAGGCCCTCTGTCAAATGGCTTTTCAAATAAAACAATAGCACATATACAGAACAGTCAACTTGCAGAAATGAGATTTTGAAGTAGACTTCTTTGACTTCTCAGTATAAGTTGGTGTAAGTGATATCTTAATAACTAAACCATTGTATGACTCTAATGATTCATATACCATTGTATGACTGTTAGGAAGGCCATTTAGTGCTAATTGTGGAATCATTCTAAAAACCAGACTGTCATCAGGGTTGAATTAGATTTGGATATACCTAAATAAGCTTATGACATATGCTGTGATTCACAGAATATGTGTTTGAAATATTCTATAATGTTCACTAAAGGGAAGAACTGCTGAAAGACATTTTTGGATTCAGCAAATCTGTGAATTCGGAAATTTATACCTCTACACCCACATGCTTTTGTAGACAAAAATGAATTCTAATCTCTGTCTCTTAGTTGAATAACAATATTTAGAACTCTCCTGATTTTTTATGAATAGAAAGACCCTAAAATAATTACATTTCTTTCTACAATGGTCTCATTTTTTGTTTATTTTGTTTTGTGTACTGCTTTCTCTAGGTAAGTTTTTTTTAGTAGAAGAATAGAACCACATACAACTAATGAACAATAATATTCTCAATAATTCAATAGATATTTAATATTTATTAAATCCATATTTGTGACAGGCACTTTTTAAAATACTAGGGACGCAACATTGAGAGAGAGCAAAAGAACGAGAGAGAGAATGAAAGAGATCTCCTATCAATATGGAGCTTACATTGTAGTGGAGATAAAAGATAAACGTTTAAATATAGTATTAGAACTTAACATTGCAAGCAGCAACGAGAAAAAAAAAAGCAACTTCCTTTCTTTAGCATGATAAGATAAAATAATTTAGTCTGCTTATTAATTTTTGTTTATTTTTTAATTAACAAGTAAAAATTGTATATATATGTATATTTATACCTATATCAAAACATCATGTAACAGTATAACCATATTAAGGTAATAGTAATAGTATAGCATGTATATAAGAGTGTAATAGTAATTGTATGACATAGTATGCATAGTAATAGTATAAACGTGATGTTTTGATATAGGTATAAATCGGGGAATGGCTAAACCAAGCTATTTAATACATGCATTACCTCACATAGTTTTTTGGAGTGAGAACATTTAAAATTTATGGTCTTAGCAATTTTCTTTTTTTTTAAATTATACTTTAAGTTCTGGGATACGATACATGTGCAGAATGTGCAGGCTTGTTATGTAGGTATACACGTGCCATCGTGATTTGCTGCGCCCATCAACCCGTCATCTACATTAGGTATTTCTCCTAATTCTATCCCTCCCCAGCCCCCTACCCCTCCCCTAGCCCCTAACCCAACAGGCCCTGGTGTGTTATGTTCCCCTCCCTGTGTCCATGTGTTCTCATAGCTCAACTCCCACTTATGAGTGGGAACATGTGGTGCTTGGTTTTCTGTTCCTGTGTTAGTTTGCCAAGAATGATGGTTTCCAGCTTCATCCATGTTCCTGCAAAGGACATGAACTCATCCTTTTTTATGGCTTCATAGTATTCCATGGTGTATATGTGCCACGTTTTCTTTATCCAGTCTATCATTGATGGACATTTGGGTTGGTTCCAAGTCTTTGCTATTGTGAATAGTGCTGCCATAAACATATGTGTGCATGTGTCTTTATAGTAGAATGATTTATAATCCTTTGGATATATACCCAATAATGGGATTGCTGGGTCAAATGGTATTTCTGGGTTTAGATCCTTGAGGAATCACCACACTGTCTTTCACAATGGTTGAACTAATTTACATTCCCACTAACAGTGTAAAAGTGTTCCTATTTCTCCAAATCCTTTCCAGCATCTGTTGTTTCCTGACTTTTTCATGATTGCCATTCTAACTGGCATGAGATGGTATCTCATGGTGGTTTTGTTTTGTATTTCTCTAATGACCAGGGATAATGAGCCTTTTTTCATATGTTTATTGGCTGCATAAGTATCTTCTTTTGAGAACTGTCTGTTCATATCCTTTGGCCAGTTTTTGATGGGATTGTTTGTTTTTTTCTTGTAAACTTGTTCAAGTTCCTTGCAAATTCTGAATATTAGCCCTCTGTCATATGGATAGATTGCAAAAACTTTCTCCCATTCTTTAGGTTGCCTGTTCACTCTGATGATAACTTCTTTTGCTGTGCAGAAGCTCTTTAGTTTAATTAGATCCCATTTGTCAATTTTGGCTTTTGCTTCCATTGCTTTTGGTGTTTTAGTCATGAAATCTTTGCCCATGCCTATGTCCTGAATGGTATTGCCTAGGTTTTCTTCTAGGATTTTTGTGGTTTTACGTTTTACGTTGAAGTCTTTAATTCATCTTGAGTTAACTTTTGTATAAGGTGTAAGGAAGGGGTCTAGTTTCAGTTTTCTGCATATGGCTAGCCAGTTTTCCCAGCACCATTTATTAAATAGGGAATCCTTTCCCCATTGCTTATTTTTGTCAGGTTTGTCAAAGATCACATGGTTTGTATACGTGTGGTGTTTTTTTCTGAGGCCTCTGTTCTGTTCCATTGGTCTATATATCTGTTTTGCTACCAATACCATGCTGTTTTGGTTACTGTAGCCTTGTAGTATAGTTTGAAGTCACGTAGCATGATGCCTCCAGCTTTGTTCTTTTTGCTTAGGATTGTCTTGGCTATACTAGCTCTTTTTTGGTTCCATATGAAATTTAAAGTAGTTTTTTTCTTATTATGTGAAAAAAGTCAATGGTAGCTTGCTGGGGATAGCATTGAATCTATAAATTACTTGGGCAGTATGGCCATTTTCACTATATTGATTCTTCCTATCCATGAGCATGGAATGTTTTTCCATTTGTTTGTGTCCTTTCTTATTTACTTGAGCAGTGGTTTGTAGTTCTCCTTGATGAGGTCCTTCACATCCCTTGTAAGTTGTATTCCTAGGTATTTTATTCTCTTTGTAGCAATTGTGAATGGGAGTTCACTCATGAATTTGCTCTCTGTTTGTCTATTATTGGTATATAGAAATGCTTCTGATTTTTGCACATTGATTTTGTATCCTGAGACTTTGTTGAAATTGCTTATAACTTAAGGAGATTTTGGGCTGAGAAAATGGGGTTTTCTAAATATACAATCATGTTATCTGCAAAGCAATTTTCAAGTAAACAATGTACAGTTGGCATTCTGTATCTGTAGAATCCACATCCATAGATTTAATCAACTGTAGATCAAAACTATTTTTAAAAATAGTTAATCTGTACTGAATATGTACAGACTTTAAGAAATGTCATTATTCCCTAAACAACACAGCATGACAACTATTTAAATAGCATTTATATTGCATTAGGTAGCATAAGTAATCTAGAGATAATTTAAAGTATATAAGAAGATGTGCATAGGTTATGTGCAAATATCATGTCATTTTATATAGGACATTTGAGCATCTGTGCATTTTGATATCTGTGGGGCAGTCCTGGAATCAATCCTTTGGAGATACCAAGGGATAACTGTGTTGTTGTTATTATTTTTTAGTTGTTGTAAATGGAATTCTTTTCTTGATTTCTTTTTCAGATAGTTTATTGTTAGTGTATAGAAACACTACTGATTTTTGTATATTAATTTTGTATCCTGCAATTTTTACTGAATTCGTTTACTAGTTTTAACAGTTTTTCTTGGTGAAGTCTTTAGAGTTTTTTAAATATATAAGATCATGCAGTCTGTGCACAGAGACAATTTTGCTTCTTTCTTTACAGTTCAGATGCCTTTTATTTCTTTCTGTTACTTAATTTCTCTGGCTAGGACTTCTAATACTACAATGAATAGAGTGGTGAGTGTGAGTATCCTTGTTTTGTTCCTGATCTTTTTTTAAATATATACATATATATATATTTTTAATTATACTTTAAGTTCTAGGGTACATGTGCACAACATGCAGGTTTGTAGGAGATATACCTAATAGTTCCTGATCTTAGAGAAAAAGCTTTCAACTTTTCACAGTTGAATTTGATCTTAGCTATAGGCCAGTCACATGGCCTTTATTGTGTTAAAGTACATTCCTATTATACCTAATTTTTTGAGAGTTTTGTCTTGAAAGTATGCTGAGTTTTTTCAAATGCTTTTTGTGCATCTATTGAGATGATCACATGGTTTGGGCCTTCATTCTGTTAATGTGATGTATCACATTTACTGGTTGCCCATGTTGAAACATCTTTGCCTCCCAGGGATAAATTCCACTAGATTATGGTGAGCAATCGTTTAATGTGTTGTTAAATTTCATTTATTTCGTTCAGGATATTTTCATCTATGTTTAATAACAATATTCGCTTATAATTTTCTTTTCTTGTAATGCTCTTGTCTGGGTTTGTTATCAGGATAATAGTAGCCTCGTAAAATGATTCCAGAAGTATTCTCCCCTCTTCAATTTTTTGGAAGAGTTTCAATAGAATTGGTATTAGTTTTTTTTAAAAAAATTAGATAAGATTAATCAGTAAAGCCATCAGGTCCTAGGCTTTTGTTTAATGGGAAAAATTTTATTACTGATTCTATCTTATTACTTGTTGCTCTGTTTAGAGTTTATATTTCTTCACAATTCAGTTTTGGTAGGTTGTGTGATTTCTTCTATGTTACTGAATATGTTGGTGTATAGTTGTTTATATTCATCTCTTGTGATCTTTTGTATTTCTGTGTTATCAGTTATGCCTCCTTTTTCATTTCTGATTAATTCAAGCTTTCTCTTTTTTCTTTTAGTCTAGCTAAGGTTTTGTTGATTTTCTTTGTCTTTACAGAAAACTAACTTTCAGTTTCATTGATTTTTCTATCTCTTTTCTAGTGCCTATTTTATTATTTCTGCTCTAATCTTTATTGTTTCCTTCCTCTAGTAACTTTGGGCTTAGTTTGTTCTTTTTACAGATCCTTGATGTGCAACATTAGGTTATTTATTTGAAATCTTCTTTTTATTTTTTTCTATAGGCATTTATTGCTAAAGACTTCCTTCTTAGAACTGCTTTTTTTGTGCATTCCTCAAGTTCTGGTATGTTCTGTGCCCATTTACATACTTTAAAATTTTAGTTTTGCCTAACAGGTGATGTAAACTGGAAAGTGTGCCATGCATTCTTGAGAATATGTGCATTCTGCTTCTGTTTGATTAAATGTTGTATATTTCTCTTAGGTCCATGTGGTCTAAACTGTAGTACAAGTCCAATGTTTCCTTATTAACTTTCCGTCTGTCTAATCTGTCCATTGTTGAAAGTGGGGTATTGAAGTCCCCTACTATTATATTGCCATCTATCTGTCTCTTCAAAACTATTAATATTTGCTTTGCATATCTAGGTGCTCTGATGTTTGGTGCATATATATGTATAATTATTATATCTTCTTGAGGTGGTGTGTAAATCACTTATATTTTTAATATGAAAGTTAAAAGACAAATAGTAATATCTATAATAATTTAAGGAAAGCAACTTTAAAATATGTGAATGTTACATTAAAAATATAAGATGTGAGGGGCAGGAGTCAAAGTGCAGAGTTTTCTAGTGCAGTCAAAATTAAGTTGTTATCAGCACAAAATAGCCTGCTATAACTATAAGAAGTTTTATGTAAGCCTCATGGTAACACAAGGCAAAAGCCTATGGTGGATACACAAAAGACAAAAAGTAAGGAATCCATGTAGAGTACTAGAAAAAAATCACATATTCACAAAGGAAGATAGCAAGAGAGGAAGAAAGAAACAAAGGATTGACAAAACAATCAGAAAACACTAAACAAAATGGCAGTTGTAGGTTCTTACCTATCAATAATTACCTTATATGTAAATTGATTAAATCTCTAATCAAGAGACATAGTGTGGCTGAATGGATAAAAAAAATAACCAACTAGAGAATCACTTCACCTTTGAGGACACACATAGATTGAATGTGAAAGAATGAAGAAAGATATTCCATGTAAATAAAAACCAAAAGCAAGCAGTAGCAGCTAAACTTAAATAACATAAAATCATCTTTATATTGAAAATAAAATAAAACCAAAAGGTCACGATATAATAATAAAGGGGCCAAATCATCAGGAACTGTTCGATGTTTATAAAGTCTACAGTAGTGTACAGTAATGTCCTAGCCCTTCACATTCACTCACCACTCACTCATTGACTCACTCAAAGCAAATTTCAGTCCTGCAGCCTCCATTTATTGTAAGTGCCCTATACAGGTATACCATTTTTTATCTTTCATGTCATATTTGCACTGTATCTTTTCTATCTTAGGTGCACAAACACCATTTGTGTTAAGACTGCCTACAGTATTTAATACAATAACATGTGCAGATTTGTAGCCTAGAAGCAATGGCTATACCAGATAGCCTAGCCTACATGTGTAGTAGGCTATACCATTTAGGTTTGTGTAAGTATACTCTATGATTTTTTTTCTTTTCTTTTCTTTTTTTTTGAGATGGAGTCTCGCTCTGTCACCCAGGCTGGAGTGCAGTGGTGCGATCTCGGCTCACTACAAGCTCCACCTCCCTGGTCCACGCCATTCTCCTGCCTCAGCCTCCTGAGTAGCTCAGACTACAGGCGAACACTGCCATGCCTGGGCAATTTTTTGTATTTTTAGTAGAGACAGGGTTTCACCATGTTAGCCAGGATGGTCTCAATCCCCTGACCTCATGATCCACCCCCCTTGGCCTCCCAAAGTGCTGGGATTACAGGCGTGAGCCACGGTGCCCAGCCTATGATTTTTGTACAATGGCAAAATCACTTAACAATGCATTTTTTAGAATGTATACCCATTGTTAAGTGACACAAGTCTATACTATGTTCTTTCCTGTACATGTTTTTGTTTCTATACAAACTATGGTATAGTTTAATTTATAAATTAGACATAGTAAAAGATTAACAATAGTAACTAATAATGAAATAGAACAATTATAAAAATATACCAGCATCACTACTCATGCTCTTTGGAACCATTATTAAGTAAAATAAAGATTATTTTAACACAAGCACTGTGATACTGCAACAGTCAATCTTATAACTACTCAGTGACTAACGGATGGGTAGTGTATACAGCATGGAGACACTGGACAAAGGGCTGATTTATGTCTTGGGCAAAATGAGTGAGACAAAGTAAGACAGTACAAGATTTAATCGTGTTACTCAGAACAGTCTGCAAATTTAAAATTAATAAATTGCTTATTTCTAGGATTTTCCTTTTAACACTTTTGGACCATAGTTGACTGCTGGTAACTGAAACTGTGAAAAGTGAAAATGCAAATAAAGGGGGAATACTGTACCACTATAGATGGGGTTGGACACTTCTATGACTGGAACATTTTCTATGATTACATGAAAATGAACTAAATAACATAATCAAAGGAAGAGATTGTCAGATTAAATAAAAAAGCAAGATCCAACTATATGCTGTATACATTTTAATTCAAAGATACAAATATGTTTAAAGTAAAAGAAAGAGATAAGATATGCCATGGAAGCAGTAATGAAAATCAAGCTTAAGTGGCACTATTAATTGTATTTGGAGATGGAGCTTTGGGGATTTAATTAGGATTATATAAGGTCATCTGGGTGAGGGTTCCATCATGGGACTGGCAGCTTTATAAGAAGAGAGACCTGAGCTGGCACACTCTTGCTCTCTCGCCATGTGATGCCCTTTGTTGTGTTATGATGCAGCCAGCATGCTCTCACCAGATGTCAGTGCCATGGTATTGGACTTTCCAGCCTCCAGATTCATAAGCTAAATAAACTTCTTTTTGTAATAAATTGCCCAGTCTCGGGTATCCTGAAATAGCAACAAAAAACAAACTAAGACAAGTGACAATATTGTTATCAGACAAAATAGACTTAAAAAAGAAATTGTTATTAGCGGCAAAGAACAACATATCAAAATGATGAGAGTCTCAACATATTAAGAAGATATAACATTTATATTTATGTATGCAACTAACAACAGACCCCCTGAAATGCATATAAAATATGATAGATTTGAAAACAGTAATAAAGAATTGATAATTGTAGTTGAATATTTTCATGCTTCCTTTTAAGTAATTTTTAGTACAGACAGAAAGTCAGTAAAGACATTAAAGTTTTGATTAATACCAGAATAAACTGACCTAATTTTCATAGAAAATACTCCACCACAAACAGTAGAATACACATTCTTTTCAAGTATTTGTGGAACATTCCACAGGATAGACCATATACTAGAGCATCAAACAAATCATGATAAATATTAAAGAGATAAAATAATGAAAAATAATTTATGAGTACACCAGAATAAAATTAGAAATTCAAGAATAGAAAGAAATTTGGGAAATTGTATATGTTTGAAATTACACAATCTACTTTTAAAAATTGCATTTTTTAAAAGCAATTACTAGGTAATTTTTAAATGGACTGGATGAAAAATGCACAATATGTTAAAATGTATGAAATTCTGCTAAAGCAGCATTTAGGGAGACATTTATGACTTCAAAAACTTTCTTTAAATAGGAAAAATTTTGTATTCAATAATCTAAGCTTCCATTTCACAAAGCTCACGTGAACAAATCAAACTCACTGTAAGTAGAACGGAGAAAATAATAAATATTAGGCAGAAAACAATAAAAGTATGAACAGAAAACAATAGAAATTAAACCTAAATTTGGGTCTTTGACAAAATAATGAAAATAATAAACACTTAGATAGACTGATCAAATGAAAAGAAAAAACAATCATGAAAAATAAAATTCCAAGGTTAAGGAAGGAAAGAATGGATATCACTACAGTCGCTGCAGAATGTAAAATGATTATAAAAAACTGTTGTGAACAATTTTATGTCAATAAATAGTTTAAATGTAAATGAGCAAATTAGTAGAAAGACACAGGTTACTAAAAGTAACACAGAAGATTTAAAAAATCTAAATTTATTTCAAGTGAGAAAATTTAGTAATAAAAACCTTCCCACAAGAAAAAGCCAAGGTTCAGATGGCTTAACTGATGAACTCTATCAAACATTTAATGAAGAAATAATATCAGTTCTATACAAATTATGTCAGAAAATAGAGGAGGTGTGCTATAATTTGGATGTTTGTTTCATCCAAACCTCATGTTGAAATTTGATCTCCAGTGTTGGAGGTGAGGCCTGCTGAGAGGTGTTTGGGTCACAGAGGCAGATCCCTCATGAATAGATTAATGCCCTCCCTTAGGGGTGAGTGAGTTTGCTATTAGACCTGGTTATTCAAAAGAGCCGGACATCTCCTCCCTCTGTCTCTTTCTTCCTATCTCTCCATGTGATCTCTGTACACACTAGCTCTCTTTCACTTTCTTTCATAAGTGGAAACACCCTGAGGCCCTCACCAAAAGCAGATGCTGGTGTCATGCTTCTTGAACAGCCTGCAGAACCATGAGCTAAAGCCTCTTTTCTTCATAAATTGCCCAGCCTCGGGTATTCTTTTATAACAATGCAAAATTGACTAAGAAAAGCTGGAATTTCCAACTTATTTTATGAGGCCAGTATTAACATACTAATAAACTCAGATACCACAAGGAAAGAAAACTACATCAATATCACGTATGAACGTAGGTTTAGATACCTTTAACAAAATTTTAGCAGAGTCTAGAAACAAAAAAATTTTGCATCATGACCAAGAGAGATTTATCCAGCAGTGCAAGGTTGGTTTAACACTAGAGAAGGTAATGCATCATATTCTTAAAGGATACATCTCACACGATCATCACAATAGATGAGAAAAAAGCATTTGACAAAATACAACCCTTTTTTGATAAAAACTTTCAATAAAGTTGAAATAGAAGATAACTTTCTCAACTGATTAGAGTATCTACAAATACACACAGGTAACATACTTGATGGTGAAATATTAAATGTTTTCCACTTAATATGGGGAATAAGGCAAAAATGTCTGCTCACTTCTTGTAAACATCATCTAGAAGGTTCTAGCCAATGCAAAAATACAATAATTAGAAATGAAAGGCAAACATACTGGAAAGGAGAGATGAAATTGTCTTTATTTGCAGGCTATATGATTATGTTTACAGAAAAACCTAAGGAATTTATGGAAACTACTATCAGAACCAATAAGCAAGTTTAGCAAGGATACAAAATTAATTGTCCTGAAATATAACCAATAAATATTTCAAAAACAAAACTAAATAAAAATTCCATTATAAAATCATCCCAAAAGATATGTATTTATAAATTTAACAAAAGGTATAATATTTTTATCCTGAAAACTATACAATATTTTTATTATGGTAAAAAACATAAAGTTTATTATCTTAACTATTATGTACATTGCCATAATGTTAACTATATGTACACTGTTGTATAACAAATATCTAAATCTTTTTCGCCTTACAAAACTAAAACTCTATACCCATTGAACAACTCCCCCTTTCCATTATCTCTTGCCTCTGTCAACCATCACGCTACTTTCTTTTTGTAAGAGTTTGCCTCTGTTAGATTCCTCATGTAAGTGGAATCATGTATTATTTGTGCTTTCGCTACTGGCTTCAAGGTTCATCTATGTTGTAACATATTTCAGAATCTCTCTCTTTTTTTTTTTAAATTTTCTTTATCCACCATCATGTCCATGGGCATTTATGTTGCTTCCATGTTTTGGCTATTGTGAATAATGGGGCAACAAATATAAGTGTGCTCAAGATCTTGTTTTTCAGTTCTTTTGGATATATACCCACTAGAGGTATTGCTGGATCATATGGTAGCTGGAGTATTTTTTAATATATTGTTTATAGTACCACTTATCCGATATATGGTTTGCAAATATTTTCTCAATTCTATAGGTTGACTTTTCACTCTGTTGATTGTTTTCTTCACTGTGTAGAGATATTTAAGTTTGATATAGTCCAATTTGTCTATTTTTGCCTTTGTTGCCTGTGCTTTTGATATCATATCTAAGAAATTTTTGACATCAGTTTGGTAAATAAAATTATTTGGAATTATTTGTCAGGTAATTCATAAATATCTGTTTCTTTATGGTAGGTTTCTGGAGATTTAGTTGGCTTTTTTCATGGGACCATGTCTGCCTGTTTCGTTGTATGTCTTCTTATTTTTTCTGAGATTTTTGCATTTGAAGAAACAATCACTTCTACCAGTTTTTAAGGACTGGAATTGCACAGATAATAGCCTTTGCCAGTCAACTCTGCTAGAGATTTTGGAGGCTTCTCAAGTATTTTATGGGGATTAACTTTTTCTGAACTGGGGTTTGTAATTTTCCAATTGAAAGAGGTTTATCAGTTTCTTTTTCAGGAGCTCTTACTGTCTCTCTATTTCTCTCTCTCTCTCTCTCTCTCTCTCATGTCTATTTGTGGTAATGCACGTTCTCAGGTTCAGTAACAAACTCATGAGCTCTCCTTCATTTTTAACAGCTTGTCGACATTTAAAGTAGGCCAGCTCCCTACCAGCATTTCATTTCAATGCCACTGTTCTTGGCTTTGTGCTTGCCTGGTGTACTCTGACTTCTTAACTGGCTTCTAGAGTTCTCATAAAGACTTTTTGAAAATATATCATTGTGAAATCCTTGTCTCCGTGGGGAAATGAGGTCTGGAGTTTTCTTTTCTACTACCTTACTGAAAACTACAAATATTGCTGAAAATAAAGATCTAAATAGTCAATTATACTATATTTATAGATTCAAAGACAATATTATTATGACAGTATTCTCAAAGTAATCTATAAATCTCTATGATATCTCTATGTTCTCTATACAAATACAGAGGGTGTTCTTTTTCTTTTTTTATTTGTGGAAATGAATATCCTGATCCTAAAATCTATGTGAAATGTAAAGGTCCTAAAATATTCATAGGTATTTTGAAAAAGTGTAACAAAGTTGGAAGACATTATAACATATTCCAGAATGTTCTAAAAAATTAGAGTAATTGGAAGTTTGTGATTGACATGAGAATACGTATACAGATCAATGGAAGATAGATCAGTGGAAGATAATTGAATGCTCCAAAGTTAACCCTCACATGTGAAGCCCATTTAGTTTTTAAAAGAATAAACTGAATTACCAATTAAATGGGCAAAACTATCTTTTCAATAATTGGTGTTGGTACCATTGAATATTCATATCCAAAAAGAAAGAAAGAAGAATGAATAAAAGAACAAAAAAAAAGAAAAAGAAAGACAGGAAGGAAGGAAGGCACCAAAACCAAACAAAAAAAATTTTTTTTTAAAGACTGAGTCCCTTGTCTTATACTATACACTAAAATTAGCTAAAATGTGCCATAGACCTAAATAATAAGAGCTAACAGTATAAAATTTCTAGAAAAATTACATGGGATCTATCTATCTATCTATCTACACACTAAGGTATATATAATATAGATATTATATATATAATGTATAATATATATTATATAAAATATAATATATATAAAATATTATATTATATTTTATATAATATATATAATATATATTTTAAATATATACCTTAGTTTAGGTATTGATTTCTTAGATCTCATACTGAATGCTTGCTTTAAAAAGGAAATGATACATCGAGAAAATAAAATGACAATTCAGGGCTGAGTGTTGTGGCTCATTTCTGTAATCCCAGCACTGTGGGAGGTCAAGGTGGAAGGATTGTTTGAAGCTAGGAGTTTGAGACTAGGCTGGGTAACATAGTGAGATTTGACCTTAACAAATATAGAAATAAAAAATAAAATTCTGGGTGCAGTGGCATGTGCCTGTAGTCCCAGCTACTCAGGAGGCTGAAGTGAGAGGGTTGCTCGAGCCCAGGAGTTTGAGGTTGCAGTGCACTGTAATTGTGTTACTGCACTCCAGCCTGAGTGACAGAGCAAGACCCTGTCTCTATTTTTAAATAAATGATATAAAATAAAATAAAATGTCAATCCATACTGGGAAAATGTTTGCAAATTATATATCTGGTAAAGGATTGTATTGAAAATGTGTAGAGACCTCTCACTCTTAGAAAATAAAAGACAACCCAATAATAATGGCTAAATATATTTACTATTGTTCACCAAATAATAGATATAATGGCTGATGAGCACAATAAAGACTCTAAAAATCATTATTTATTAGAAAAAATGCAAATTGAAAGCACAAGTGATATTACTACATACTCACTAAAAATGGCTATAACTAGGAGACTTACATTGCCAGGTGTTAGTTTGTGCCAAATTTTCATAGCGACACTATATATAATAACCAATAATTGCTAGCAATCAAGGTGTCTATTAACTGATAAGAAAAATCTGGCATATTCATACAATGGAATATTACTCAGTAACAAAAAGAAACAACATACATGCAGTAACACAAATGAATCTCACATATACAATGTGAAAGCAGACAGACACAAAAAGGTACATATTGCATGATTTAATTTAGGTAAAAATCCTATGAAATGCAAAACCATATAGAGTAAAAGCAGTTTTATGGTATCTGATTCTGCCTGAGGGAAGAGATGGCAAACAGACGTGAGGAAAGGTTTTAGTATGATGAAAGTGCTCTTAAATTGGACCGTGGTGATTTTGTGCAACTCTATAAATTTACTAAAATCTATGAAACGTTACACTTAAAGTGAGTGAACTTTTGATATATAAATTATGCCCCAATAAAGTTATCTAAAAAGATAATATAAGGGTTAGTAAGTTTCAAGAGATATTCACAGAGAGAGAATGTAGAAGGTTTCCTCAAAGATGAAAACCAAAGCAATGGACCAGAATAATTACTGAAGTCCAAAACTCAAGAATCTTTCTTAAATACATACATACATACATATATACACACACACACACACACACACACACACACACACACACACACACACATATAATACAGACACACCACACATACACACACACACAAATGTATTTGCGTAATCTCACATATTTAAATCTCACAATGCATACCTAGGATAATTTACTAAGAATAACCACTACCAAGACATATTTTGTGAATACAGATATCATTATTTAAAATAAGATCAACAAAACCGACCAAATATTACCTAATCAAGGATTAACAATAATAAGAGGAAAACAACTATATGATGAATAATTACTTACATTATAAGATAAAGAATATATTTACATATAGTTTAAAACCTAGAAAAAAATAACTTTTAAAAGAAATATACAACTAACCAAATTGACCTAAGTAGAGAGAAAATCTAAACAGGTGAATCATTATAGAGTAAACCAAAAAAATTGTTAAAGAGCTCCCCCTACTTCCCTACCCCAATAAACAATAAATCACCAGGCCCAGTAGTTCTGTTGGTTATCCCACCAATTATTTATCAGATACTTTCCATTCTACTTAAACTATTCTACAGCATAGAAAGGAAAAAAAATTCCAACTTTATTTTCTCCATTAAACAAAATGTTTTGGTAGAATACATTTAAATTTTCAAATTTTGTGTCTTTAGCAACTTTATTGAAGTATAATTTTCATACCATAAAATTCATCTTCATTTTACATGTACAATATAACAATTTTTTGTAAGTTGCTAAGTTGTGTTCTTATCACTACAATCAAGTTTGAGAACATTACCATCACTCTAATTTGATCTCTCCTGCCCATTTATAGCTAATCCTCATACTCACTGCTAGCCCTAGGCAACTACTAATTTACTTTCCAGCTCTAGAGATTTGCCTTTTTAATACATTTCATATAAATTAATTCATACAATTTGTGGTCTTTTGTGTCTTCTTTTATTTTGCATACTGTTTTTCAAGTTCATCCATGTTGTAGCATATATCAATATTTATTTCAAATTACCTTTGAAAAGGAAGTGATTTCAAAATCTGGAATGATGAAAATTAATCAAAAAATAAAACTACAGATAAACCTCATTCATAAATATTAAAGTAAAAATTATTAATGATAGTTACCAGAAGCCGGGAAGGGTGTGTTTTTAAGAGTGGGGAGGATGAAAAGATGTTGGATAGTGGGTACAAACACACAGTTAGCTAGAAGAAATAAATTTTAATATTCCATAGAAGAATAGGGTGACTGTAGTTAACAACAATGTATTGTATTTCAGATAGCTAGAAGAGATGTCTAGAAATATTTCCAATACATAGAAATGATAAATGATCCATGTAATGTTTATTATTTTATTTATTTATTTAGACAAGGTCTTGCTCTGTCACCTAGGCTGGTGTGCAGTGGCACTATCTCAGCTCACTGCAACCTCTCCCTCCTGGGTTCAAGTGATTTTCGTGCTTCAGCCTCTCAAGTAGCTGGGATTACAGGAACGTGCCACAATGCCCATCTAACGTTTCTATTTTTAGTAGAGACAGAGTTTCACCATGTTGGACAGGCTGGTCTTGAACTTCTGATCTCAAGTGACCCACCCGCCTCAGCTTCCTAAAGTGCTAGGATTATAGGCGTGAGCCACTGAGCCCAGCCCAGGTGATGGATATTCTAAATACTCTGACTTGATCATAACACATTCTATGCATGTAGCAAAATATCACATGTACTCCATGAATATGTAAAAATACTATGTATTAATTTTAAAAGTAAAAATCTTTAGTGAAACATTTACAAACAGAAAATAATCTTATTTATTCAACTAAGGAGCAAATTCATTTGGTTATCTACCTAGATACAGAGAAACACTTGAAAAAAATCTAACATCATTTATTGAAAATACTAAATGAAATAGGAACTGATGGATACTTTCTTTGTAACATACATATGCTTTAAAATCTAGCTCCTTAGTGTGAGGCCACTAGAGGGTTTTCAAGTAAATCCAGGAACAAAACAAGGATGCTCATTACACCCATTTTAATATATTATTGTTTTGGAGGATATTAGCCAAAACACTCTCAGAATTACACCAATTGAAAACGACATATTTTCAGATGACATGATTATATATCTGCAAAACCTAAAGCAGGCAAAAGGGAAACCACTGAGAATTGACAAATTAGAAAATTTTAATAAATTTGCAGGTGTATTAGTGTCTTTTGCTGTTGTAACAGATTACCAAAGCAGCTGAAAAACAATAGAAATGTACTGTCTTACAGATCTGGATCTCACTGGGTTGAAATCAAGATATTGGCAGCACTGTGTACCTTTTGGAGGCTCTCAGGGAAAATCCACTTTCATGCCATTTTCAGCTTCTAGGAGTCACCCTCATTCGTTTTCTTGTGGCCCCTTCTATCTTCAAAGTCTAAAATAGCTAATTAGGTTTTTTTTTTTTGACATCACACCACTCTAACACTGACTCTTCTGCCTCTCACTTCCATTTTAAGAACTCTCATAATTACATTGGTCCCACCTGTATAACCAGGATAATATCCTTATGTTAAGGCCAGCTGATTAGCAACCTTAATTTTATCTGCAACTTTAATTTCCCTTTGCTATTTAATCTAATATATTTGCAGGTTCTGAGGATTAGGATGCAGACATCTGTGAGGAGGGCCCATATTCTGCGTAACCCCTGCAGGTTATAAAATTAACATACCAAAAATCAATAATTTTCATACCTAAAAGTCAAAAGAAAGAAGAAGAAGAACAGGAAGAGCAAGAAGAAGAAGGAGGAGAAGGAGAGGAAGAAGAAGAAATAACTTGAGAAAAGTCCTCATCTATCAGAGTCAAGAGGAAAAAATATAGGGACATGGACATAAATTTAAGAAGAAATGTACAAAATATTTACAAGATAACTAGAAAACACTCCTAAAGACACAAAACTAGACTGGGAATAAATGGAAAAATTTGTCATGTATGTTGATAGGAATATTTAATGTAAAGGTGGTGACTCTGCTTAAGTTAATTTATACATTTAATGTAACCCCAATGAAAAATACCATTATGTTTCTCTCAGGAGCTAGAGAATGTAAGTATATGATGCAACTTGATGAATCTGCAAGGGTAGTCTTGAAAACTACCTTGCTGCAGTTTTCAAGTCTTTGTAAATGAAGAGCAACAAAAACATAGTGTAACATCTCTGTAATTAAAACAGCATGACATTGACTCAGACATAGATGGAATGTATTAGTTAATTACTATGGTGTAACAAATTATCTCAATATTTATCAGCTCAGAAAGCAAATGTTTATTATCTAACTTACTTTGTGAACATATAAATCTTGACCAAATAAGTAATCAGAAAATAAGTGGATTACTTGTATCATCACTCATCCCCCTTGCTTCTTGCTTATATGTTTTGGAAATTACAGGGACAATAACATTAACGGAAGGAAAAAGACAACAAAATATTATCTCTCTTTCCTACTTTTAAGAGTTGCATGTTATTTTATATACTCATGTACTTATTTCTTTTAAATTCCCCTACTACAAACCTTTAGGTTACTTACAATTTTATGACTATTTCCCCTTTTATGGATATTTAGGTTGTTTGTAATTTTCTGTACCAAAATTATAATTACCATCCATATACCCATGTGCATGAGTAAGAGCATTTCTCTGGAATATATTCCCAATTGTTGATTTGTTGATTAAAGAATATTCCAAATTAAAATATTGATAGATCTTGACATTGCCTTCTAAAATGTTGAGCATCAATTTCCTTTCCTCCAGCCGTATGGGTGAATTCTTATGTCCCCGAATCCTCATTATTGGCATTCCTTTTGTTTTAATTTGCTTTTTTTTTTTTTTTTTTTTTTGAAACAGAGTGTCACTCTGTCACCCATCCTGGGGTGCAGTGGTGTGATCTCGATCTCGGCTCAGTGCAACCTCCTCCTCCCAGGTCTAAGCGATTCTCCTGCCTCAGCCTCCCGCATAGCTGGGATTACAGGTGCACACCACCACAACTGGATAATTTTTGTGTTTTTAGTAGAGACAAGGTTTCACCACGTTGCCCAGGGTGGTCTTGAATTCCCCAGCAATCTACCTGCCTGGGCCTCCCAAAGTACTGGTATTACAGGCGAGAGCCACCGAGCCCTGCCAATTTGCATTTCTCTAATTATTGAGAATCCTCTTGTAGAAATATTGGTTATAGGTATTTATCTCTCTGTATTTGCTTTCCAATCCCTATACTTTGTCTAGTTTTGTACTAGATTGCTTGCCTTTCTCTTATTGATTTGTAGGGGCTTTTTTATCTATCTATCTATCTATCTATCTATCTATCTATCTATCTATCCTCTATCTGTATCAATCTATCATCTAGCTATCACCTATCTGTCTATCAATCATCTATCTATGTATCATCTGTCGAGGGAGGGAGGGAGGGGGAGAGAGAGAGAGAGATCATAAATATTTTTCTTTCATTCTGTCCCTGTATGTAGTATTGTCATTAATTATGCTTTTATTGTTTTTTTAGTAAAATTCTTATCCAAGTAATTTTTATTATTTTTCTTTTTAAAAAAATTAATCTTGAAATGCTTTTAGATTTACAGAAAAGTTGCACATGGTACAGAGAGTTCCTATATATTCTTTTACTCAGCTTCCCCTAATGTTGGCATCTTACATAATTATTGTGAATTTGTTAAAACTAAGAAATTAAAATTAGTGCAACACCATTAACTAAATTACAGACTTTAATCAGATTTTACCAGTTTTCCGATTAATGTCCTTTTTCTGTTCCAAAATCTCATCTGGGACATCACATTGCATTTATTCACCATGTTATCTTTGTTTCCGCCAATATGTGACAATTTTTCAGTCTTCCCTTGTTTTTCATGACTTTGACATTTTGAAGAGTTCTTGTTGGGTATCTTTGGAATGTTTCTCAATTGCAATTTGTCTGATATTTTCTCATGATTAGACTGGAGTTATGGATTTTAGGGAAGAACACTACAGAAGTGAATTACCCTGTTAATCATATTATATCAGAGGGTATACAATATCAACATGACTTATCCCCAGTGGTGACGGTAACCTTGATTACTTGTTGGAGGGTCTGATGAATTTCTCCTTAGTAAAGTCCTTTCCCCTTCTTATTTTTTATTGTTAAAAGCAAATTAGTAAATCCAGTCCATATTTAAGAGGAAGGAAATGAAGCTCCACCTCCTAGAGCAGGGGAGAGAATTTACATTTATTATTGGAAATTTTTCTGTAAAAAATTTTGTTTTTTTTCCTTGTATTATTCATCTGATATTTATTTATGTAAGTGTGGCTTCATAAACATCTTAGAAATTTACATATGTACATATAATTCACATATATATACACACATGTTATCTGTACGTATTACACATAATGTAATACATATTATTTTGCCGTGCAGAAGTGCATATACTTCTAGGTGGCACAAGGCATTATAAACACAATAAAAAGCAAATGGATAAACCAGGGAAAACATTTGCAACGTATGTCATGGCCAAAAGGTTACAATTTCCAAATACAAATTTTGTTTTTACAGAAACAGAAGAAAAAATGACAACTATATATAAAGTGGTCTAGTGAATGAATGGTTTACAAGAAATATAAATACTACTTAAATATACAAAAGGCATTTAACTTTACACAAAGAGAAGTGCAAATTAAAACTACACCAAGACGCCAATGTTTTTCATCTGTTTATTGGCATGAATCCAAAAGTTTGATAATCTATGTTGGCAAGGTTAGAGTGAGAAGTAGGCATTTGCATGTATTACCAGTGTGTCTTTGGAATCATTAATTCCTCTTCTAGAAATCTACCCCAAAGACACACTGAAAAAAATATAAAAATACATATGTATGAGTGATTCTTTATAATAGAAAGATAGGAATTACTTAAATATTTTTAATGGTAAATTTAATTATCCATCATAGCTTTCTACAGTAGAATATTATGCAGCCATAGAAAGAATAAGGAATGTCTTTATATTCTACTAAGGAGTTATCTGTAAAATGTATTAAATGATTTTTCTCCAAGTAGCTTTTGTCATTTATTATATTTTACAGATATGAAAATATTTAATATATTTTACAGATATGCAACTAATAGTATGCAACTATTATCTAAAAAACAGGGAGACAAATATGAATGTATGAGTATCAAAAAATGGATGCTATGAAATGTGGTCACCTAAAGTAAGAGAGAAATAATAAGGTGAGGGAGACAGTGTTAAATGATTGTCTTCTTTAAATGCACCTACTTTTGTTGATTTAATTTTGGAACTCTGTAAATATTTTACATTAGCAAAAAGTTTGATTTTAAAAAGTAATTTCTAAAAACTCAAAAGTAAATGAAAATAAATGAGCCTAAATATATATTGAGTTGCTGGCAAAACCACACAAACAAAAACTATAAGTCACTTTAAAACAATAATTTGACGGTACATTCCTAGTGTGATATACAGAAATGCAACAAATTCTTAGGTTGTTTTCCATAGTCATATAATTGGTCATAGTGTTTCTATTGCCATTCTGAAATTGTTGTGCACATAAATTATTTTAATTCTCTATTCCTCATTTCTTTGAGAATGAGGCTTCTTAAATACCAGGAAATAGGCATATGAGATTAAAAAAATTAAGAAAATTCATGAAGCATTAACATTGAATTGGAAAATCAATATGAAGTCATGATATATTTTACCTTAAAAATAACAAAGCCAGACATTAAATTAAATTAAATCAAAATATATTAAACTAAGGATTGTGCATTAAAGTAGGAATGGATACATCACTGATGCTAGTGGCTTAAACACAGAAATCAAAAGACTTTATTAGACAAAACCTTTGACTCTAGTTATTATCCAGTGCACTTGATAGAAAGTAGATGGAATAAAAATCTTCTCAATATTAGAGAGAATGGTATTATTTAAGAAACCCCAAGACTGAATAGAAAGACTGTTCAATGTCTAAAGCAATTCTCAGGCCACCAAAGGTTACTCCAACAGGAAGTCACTTGCTGCTGCTGTGCTATCCCCAAGAAGGATCTCCCCACAACTATCTATCTTAGGTGAGGCCAAGGAATTCAGTGGGCCACCTCTGAGAGACAGAAATAAGGGCTGTGAATCTGGCCAATGGACTCATTCCTATGCCAGAGTGTGGAGATGTCATTGAGCATAAAAAGGGATGTAGGGATCATTTTAAGTAAAATTTACATCTCTAAATAGTCAATCTCCAACTCAATGCCTATGATTCTTGGTATAATAGCAATACAGAATAGACTACTATTCCTTGTAGAAGAAAGAATTATATACCTATGAAGTGAAACACAGTGTACATCAGAAAGCTCCAAGTTTGTCAGGAAATCAATCAGCAAAGCAATCATCAACCACATGTTAGAATTCGTACGGCAGGAATAAACAGGAAAAACTGAAGTGCAAAATGAGTAATTATGTAGAAAGCTTTGTTGTGTGCAGAATTATTTTAATATTTGAAGACTAAAGCATGAATTTGGGGAACCCAGCAATACAGGCCAAATTCCCATATACCGTCAGATTCTTTATTTCACCGTGGCCTGAATTTAGCCTCAATAGAAATTATATTTAAAAATCCCTGTTTAGTTAAACATTGAATGTTTATGTTTTAAATTTTTCACTGTCTCAGGGATTACCTGAGGATTCCAAATAACTTATTTTGATGTGTTTAAAATGCAAACCAACATACACATTAATGTTGCTAATGAAATTTGGGAATCCTGTGTTTGTGTATTTAAAGTTCCTCAGACCCTAAATCTTCAATTCGCAACTACCTCCTATCCAAATCTAGGTTATGTCTCTTGACATGAATCAATTACCCTGAAACTCCCCTGATTACACAAAACCTTGTTTACCTAAATGTTTTGCTGTCCCAGAACATTTCTGATAAACAACATTATATGGTCTGATGTGCACAAGTGCACCTTGAGTCACATGAATTATGAATCAGAATCATCTTCAGCACTCCTGTCACCCTCACATTACCTGACTGTGGTATGCAGTCAACATTTATTGGAAATGCAAATAATTGTAGTGTAAAAAATCTTAATTGTGCAGCTAGTCATTTATTTGGTATACATTCTTTTACTCATGAATACAGGACAGATTTTATGAAGAGTTATATATTCTGTCAGTTGGAACAAGTATGACATTGGGGTCCCTTAGCAAAGCCGTGTATTTGATAAACTATATGAAAAGACTTGACCTGCATTTGTCCGTCTCTCAGTCATGAAGGAGGGTTGGTTGTTTGTGGCAGTAATCCTGACATTGTCATTGATCTTATGGGAGAGCTGATGAGTAACAACATGAAGTAATTGAGTTGTCACTAGGAAAACTTTTGAACATCTCCACCCCATTGAAAAATATATAAGAATTTGAATTAATGAGAGAAAGAATCTGAGTAATCTATATGCCAGCTCTTTACTTCAAAAAACTACTATAGTCAATACAATCCTTGGAAGATACTGCTATTTTATTTGTTACAACACTAGAGGTTTAAAATAAGGGATTCATAATGGTCCGAGAAGATTTAACCAGGTCTGGGAAGATTTAACCAGATTCTTCTTCGGCAGCTGAGAGTAGACTACAGAAATGTATAGTCTTTCCTGCAAATATTATTTTCTAAAAGTCGTCCCCTCATACAATTTAGGTAACCAAGGAAGTGAGTCCACTTAACTCATGATAGACAATGAGATATATTTCCTAATAATATATGACCCATCCAATTCCTCAAACATGAAGGAGTCTTGTTTTTGAATATTAATGAATTTAAATGTATTAGAAAAACTAACAAAATGTTTTATAACACTTCAAATCAAAAAATATATTTTAATGAAACAATAGTTATTCATACATTAATAAATTTAGAAAACAGAAAATACTGATTATTGTAGCAAGATTTATATATATCTATAACATATATAAGCTAATATATATATATGTATATAAGCTAACTTCTTGAAATATTACATATACGATTGTGGGGGTCAGGCTAGGCAAGTCCAAAATCTGTAGGGCAGGCTGTCAGGAAGAGCAGACAGCCTCTTGGATAGGAGCCGACATGGCAGTCTAGGGGAAACTTCTGCAGTTCTGCTGTTAAGGCCATTCAGCTGATTGGATCAGTGCCACCCAGATTATCCATATAATCTCCTTTATGAAAAATCAACTGAGAATAGATGTTAAGCACATCTACAGAATACCTTCATAGTAACGTCTAGATTAGCATGTATTGAATAACTGTATTATAGCCTAGCCAAGATGACAAATCAAACTGATCATCAGTATTGGATATATAAAAATGAATAAATATAGTCTGTGATCTGAGGAGACTCACTTTTTATTAGAAAGAAAACATTTTTCCTTTGTACATTTAAGGGTTGGAACACACTTTAGATTAATATAAGAATTTCTAGAGTTTGCATCATTTACATGAAGCATAAGAGAAAAATGATGTGAAAAATCCAGCTTGCCTATTCATGATGTAATAACCAGTGGAGATGAGAGAAAAATGCACTGAACAAAGAGTTGAGAATACACAGTCCTACTCCCCTATGTGTCATTAACTCTCTGTATGATCTTGAGTATCCACTTAACCTCTCTGACCTTCAATTTATCTATTAAAACAAAAACAGTTTAACAATCAAGAGTTTCCAACAGCCATCTCAAATTCATTCTGTGGCCAGGGGGAAAATATAAACAACCGGTGAAGACTGGGTATAAGAAAATAATAGACAGCATTACAACCAATTTTCCAAACCAGTCATATTGGGGGATCAAGTCACCAATTTGCCATTATCTACATCTTACGTTCTCCCACATTCTTTAATCCTATTTTATAAAACGTAGATATTTAAAATTATCCTAACATTTATAAACATAAGAAATCCACATCCATACCAAACTTATAAGAGTGTGGCAGGTAGGATTGGAGAGAGAAGTATTTCTGTTTCTCTTATTATGGTAAATACACACTCTTTTTGTAATTGAAAAGCACAATGAGGTGAGAAAAAATTATCTCATTGAATATGCTTAATAAAATTGAATTCTGTGAATATAGAGTTTAAACATGACAGTTTGTTGTATTTATTATATATTACATGCCATGATGAATGTATATGTTAATGACCTTGTGCCATTTTTAGGAAAGTTAAATAAATATATTCTATTAAAGGAAATCTTAGTTGCCTTTCCTAGGTGCCCAGCTGAGCTTGAATTGACATCCCTATTTATCTGAGGCTTGGGCTGAGGCTTCTACTCACTTACATGTGTGAGGGAAAGCCACTCTGAAACAAGAGACATGCTGCTTATTAACCACAGATAGCTGGACGTCTTCAAGCAGCAGCAAGCAGCTACAAATCCCACCTATGATCTTTATTGAAATTAAATTTTTGTGGTCTCTTCTTATACAATCCCTTTCCCAAAACCAATTTGCATAATTTGGTATAATTTGAAATGATTGACACAGGTTGCTAATTGTTGGGGTAGAAACTAGACCCTCAAAGTAGCTAAGTCTCGAGGGCAAAGGTTAGAATCCAGTAACTGGTAGTGTGGGTCGAATTGATATTCGTTTAATAATCTGTAAACTATGCAAAAGAATGTAATTGTCCTACATTACAAGGGTAGTTCTTCCACTGCACAGTTTATTCAAATGTATAATCTAAATAATTGAGTACCTTTGCATACAATAGAGCATTTCCTCATATGCAAACACCATTTAACAGACAGTTAAATCCAAACAGATGGATAAAAGATGCCAGAACATAATTGGTTTGCTTTTGATTATTTCATTGATACCAATTTACTTAAAGAGTAAGTCCGGACAAGGTAGGATTTATTGTCACAGAATACTCAGTTTGACAGGGAGATGTTAAAAGATTCAGCAATGTACTTTCAATTTCCACTCATGAAAGCTTGGGTAAAAATGAACTTTTGAACAAATGTTTGGCTTTGTCTTTGCTTGGATCTGACCACTACAAACACTCAATAAAACATAAATCGATCTTATTTTATTTAATATCTTCTTCAGGATTTCTTGGTTTCACAATAGATATCAACCTACTATAATTCTTTTGAATAGCTGGAGAACATCATTTAAAAATAAATGAGAAGTAATCATTGATGAACAGTTTTTAAAACAGCAGCTATAATTCCAAGTCTTATATAAACTACAGTATTTTATGTAATCCTGAATGTTTTCTTTAAGTGTTCTAAATAAAATCTGAAATTTCAGGAAATATAGAAGTCAGTGAAATATGTGTGAATACACACACACATACAACCACACTTGTAGGGAAGAGAATGGCATTATCTCCATTTTACACGTAAGAAAATTAGATTCAAGGAAACTGAGTACCTCAAAGCTGCCGAGGAAACAAATAGTGAAACCTGGATTGGAATTTATTTTTATTTTAACTTATTGTGAAGTTCATGTTCCTTTAAAAGCAGTGCTACCAGTTCTTGTCCCCAAAGGTTCTTAAAGTCTCTTGGAATACCTCTGTATCTAATAGACAAGATTTTAATTATTTTTATTTTCATTTTTGATTAGTAAATTAGCTTGATGATTAAACATAACAATTTCTAAAATAACATATCAATTGTTAAGACTGTGCTCTGCCCTCTTTTGTCAAATCCACTTTATCTGATTGTGATAATCCTATTTTGTAGCCATTAAGAACAGGCTTAAAAAATGAAGCCTTTAAAAATTGACAAATTATTTTTTAGATCAATTTCTTTGTTTTTAATAGGAGTTGTATTTGAATTCAATAGTAAAAGTATATGGAGATAAATGAAACATAAGAATTAAAATAATTTTTAAGGATTTCAGGGATCTCACTTTATCTTCTTTTCAACATAGTTTTTTCCAAGATTACATAATGTAAGTACAAATCTTCATATAAAAGTTTGCATCAAGCAAAGACTATTGGCTTTTCAAAAGCCAGAATCATTGAATCTATGGATTGCAAGCAGTCCTGACTATGGAAATTATGTGTTAAATACAACTATTACCTCTTTAAATGTGCATTTGATTGAAAAAGTTGTAAAAAAAAAATTCTTCATTTGTAGTAGAAAATGTTGTCTACTTAGATTTTTTTTAAAGACTTACTGCTTAGATTTCAAAATTTTCTTTTAAAATAAAAATCTTATTTTATAAATATATAAATAAATAATCACGCAATATACTTGTAATATTTATATGATAAAATTAATAGCTGTTGATTGCATGAAGTTTGAAACATACATAAAAGGACAGAAAGAAAATTATTGCCACTTATATCAGAGTTATCATCATCCAGTCCTTGATTTTATTTTTAAATCTCTTTGCTTAGCAATGTTTAATGAAAATTTCATCATAATCTTAAATATTTTTCCATAGCATCTTTTCAGTGGGTATATAGTATTTCCTCATTTGGCTCAAATGTAACAGGTTTAACAAATATTTTATTTTGAGATATTTAGAGTTCTGATTTTTTATTGGTACATCATTATATCCTTCAAACTATTTTCTACAAGATAAAGTTTGAATATAGATTTGAATATTTTAAAGACATTTATTCACACTGTCAAATTATCCCTCCAAACAGATTATATGTTTTTACTTTCAACAGGTAGATAAAATTTTCCCAAACTCTTCCCCGCATAGACTAATATTTTTATGAAACATCTTATTGATGACATGCTTTCCTGGTGTGTTAAAGCATTTACTCAGTAGGGTGTATAAAGGGATATGAGACGCTAATTTCACCTGAAATTTGAGGTGTATATACATTTACTTAAACACTTAACATCTGTATCATTTTAAAGACTAGTTTCTGTCTTTTTGATACATAAAGAATAAAAGCATGTAAAAGCCTACTTGCTATATCTTTCTCCAACTACGTCACTGTGTTTACCAGAGAAATACGAACTGCAGGAAATTGTTACTTCCCTCTATTACTATGTGATGTTTTGGGTTTTATATGTATATTTAGGGGATATATAAGGATGCATGCTTTTATATGTGTAAGTCCACCAGAACCTTATAATGTGGTAATGTGGTTAAGATAAAATGAGTGAACATTTTCCTGGTGTAAAATTTTACTGTTTGAATGACCAAAAACTATGCTAATTGGATTTATAAACTTTTTTTGGTGTACAACTGACAATTTTCTACGATGGTATTTTTTATCTTAAGGAGTTGCAGGTTTAACGAAAACAAAACTAATATTCTTTTCCAGCTTTGTTTCTAAAGTTGCTTATGAGCAATTTGTAGGGCTTTTTTTGGTGAAAATCTTCCAGGGCTTTTATTACCATTAATCTTTTTTGAGGGTGTGTATAATTCATCTCGCCAGCCATCAGAATTCCCAGAGGGTAAATTACTCTAGAGATCTCTGTGCCCTCACACTGTATCAAATTGACCTGCTTCTTGTTTGCCATTTTTGTGTACTACATTGCTTATTTAACAAGAAACAGAATGATTGTAATTCTGAGAAGGTCCTTTGATAGTAGTTTTGACACTCTGCCTGAATAATGACCCTCATTATGGTGCCTGTGACAGGCTCTGAAAGTCCTGATTTATGAATATATCACAGGTTCAGCATTAGAGCTCCCCCTACTCACTCACTTCTGATATAGACCCAGATATGGACAGAGCCCTTTGAAATATAGAGAGGCTGAGATAATTGCATCATTATGACCATTCAAATCATCTCTTTTCCTAATTTAACAAAGCTCTGCCATTTAATTTTGATTGTCTCCGAAGTTATTAGGAACCTTTGACAAAATGTTTATTAGAAGAATGTATTTCAGAGCAACTGGGCCAACGACAAAGGTGGAAGTTATTCTTACTTCTCTGTTCCTAAGCTTCAGCTAAATTTCTATTGCAAATACTCATTAATGGTTGATGTGATAATAGACTGTTAGAAGCAAGATTAGCTAAGAGCAAAAAGTCTGTGTCCTTGATAAAACAAATTACAAGACACTCTGTAAACACTTTTTTGTGCAGAATGTTGTTGATTTATTGTTTCCTCTATAGTGATTATTTAAATAAACGTAGCTAATTTAGTTCATTTGCCAAACTGTATAATTTTGTTCTTTGTGAAGGGGTTATATGTAAAAGCCTCAAGGAATCACATCCCCATTAATCTTTTTACAAGTGCAATAAATAAATAAAGAGACATGGTTTAATTTTGCCAGTTAGAAGATATTTAAATAGCAGCGGTGGTAAACTGATTTCTTTTTCTACTGTTTGAAAAAGCCATGTAAATGCACTTTTTCTTGTTACTAGTTTAATGATACACAAGAAAACCATTGCACAACTGTTTTATTGAGGCTATAAGAAACAAAGGTTTTTCCATCATCTACTCTTCTGTACCATGACCCTTTAAAAAAACTATTGCTCATCTCATGCTTTTCTGCTTATATTTAAAAGTGTATAAAATATTATGTTTTGCAAATATAACATTTGCCAAATATTATAAGAACATTTTAATTTATTTCAGAAAAAAGGTGAAATATGGTACTATTCAATATAAAAAATAAATTCATGAATGTTTTCCTGAATATCCTTTACTTGCCAAAAGTAAGGATCTGCAAGCACCTTATGGTTTTATTATAAGTAGGAAAACTGAAGTTCTGTCTAGGTGTTCTCAGCTGACTCCTTTTGAGACTATCATCAGATAACCCTTGAGATTAAAAATACATAGTTACTAAGGGCAGTGGCTGAAAGTTAATTTTAAATGAAGTCTGATAATGACCTGGAGTAAATTTAATAAGGGCCCTCCATTTTATAGAAAAGCAGTCACTTAAAACATAATAAGATGATTCTGAAATCTTTAAACAAAATGATCAGATTGAATTCCTTTTAGCAAGCTGACAATTTTCAAAAGCTTTTTTTATTTTACATCCACAAAACCTTTATTCTTGATTCATTAACATATTTTTAGAAAGTCTGTTTCTAGAGGGGAAAATGTTTGCCACCTCTGCAGTGTAGGTATCACTAATGGAATGAATCTTTGGGAAGTTTCCATCACCTATTTTGTGTACATATTTTATAAAAATTCTGAAGCTGATTTCTTCTTTCTTTGCTTTCTTTCTTGAATAGGCATTATATAGTAGTATACTGTGATTTTACAAAACTATTTTAGAGCATAACAAAACCTTCTGGACCTTAATAACTATACATGACTGATCTGTCCTCTCTAGCAAGGTTAACTGTTTCTCCCAAGGAGTTAAGTGGCATATAAACTATTGTTCACACCATTTGTGCTAACAGTATAGGATGACCCCAAATACTGTAGTGGCCATGCGAGGTACCTGCACAATGCATTTATCAACAAAGGGAAAAGGACCACAGGGGCAGATCTAACTTTAAGTGTATTAGGACTCTATTAGGATAAATGCCTAACCTCACTCCACAGCAAAAAGTAATTACAGAGTCATTGTTTCTATAGTGTTAATATTTTTTATGGTTCTTTAGAAATATGTGCTATTTAGTTCTTGAGTTGACATCTGTACTGTATTATATTTTATACAAAGCACCCAGACTAGACTGTAGAGCAATCAAATAGCTCTCAGATCATTTTGCTCTTACAGGAAATCAATAACAGATATAAAATATAGATAAAGGAATAGTTTAAATTCAGTAGTTAAGTTTTGTACTTAAATTTTCTAATTAACAATAGTCTGAACAGCCAGATTTTTGAACTTTATTCTTTCAAAAATTGCATGCTCCATTTAGAGTGTATCATTGTTTCTTATGTATTCACAGATTCTTCTATTTGTGTGTATTTTCATAATGCATCAATTTTGTTTCTATGGGTGCCTTTCTTCCTACTCTTAAATATTCTCACCTTATTCTGGACATGCATTTTTGCATGTTTTATGAGAAAGATAGAAGTACTAAAACACTTATGTTTACACACACACACCTCATTAAAAAGTTAAATGTTAATGGCCCCTCCAGTGAATACCATTGAGTAACACAAAAATGGAAAAATACATATTTGCATGTTCAGAGCAGGAGTGATGTTTAATTTCACAGCCCCAAATTATTAGCAATTGTCAAAAGAATATGAAAGTTGGCTCTTTAAATCAAGCCTGTATCTTCCCCTCAAAAGAATCAGATGCATACATTCAGTCTTTATTTCACCCAGATGAGGAAACAGGAACATAACTCAGTAGCTCTGTAAGAAATCTCAGTGCAATTCATGGACCCATATCTGCTTATTAGGGGCCCTAGAAATTTTCAATTTGATAATTCATAATAATTTTATCTACACGTTAGAGTTTTCTGACAGCAAAATATACAGTTTGTATTAAACAGTATTGATCACTTTCCTCAAACATAATACTCCAGTAAGAGTAGGATGTAGGATGTTAAAAAGCGAATTTGTATCATATAAATGTCATCACAAGGATTTGCTGGCAAATTTTGGGATGAGAATCAAATGATGGAGCTGTGCTGTGTCTTGGTAGATTATTTAAAAAATAGTATTATTCTAAAATGCATAGAAATTTGGAAAAGGAGGATGCAGAAAAGCTACAAAATGAAGCAGAATATATTCTTCCAGGATCTTTAAATTAATTGTAGTTTCTGAATTATTTGGAGACATTTTTGCTGTGTTTCTGCCTCCTCATACTTATAAAGTCCTTGAAAGCTTTGCAGTCTTTTGAATGGATTAGATAGATATATGACTGTTAAGATATGATGAACTCCAACAGTAGCTTTTTACAAAATAAGCCTCCTTCAACTTTTCTTAGAAGCTCTAAGTCCCTCTTTCATTCAATGCAATTCAACTCATTTGAATATTTTATTAGTTGCTTTCTGTATGTCAGCATAGTGTTAAACCATGAGGCTATATATAAACACACATACTAGCTTCTGCTTTCAAGAAGCTCACAGTCTGAAGGGGAAACAGACTTTCCAATAAATAATTATGATATGGTATGAAAACTAGTAACATAATTGCAAATATAAAATACAGCAATAGGCCCGGGCACGGTGGCTCACGCTTGTAATCCCAGCACTTTGAGAGGCCGAGGCGGGCGGATCACGAGGTCAGGAGATTGAGACCACGGTGAAACCCCGTCTCTACTAAAAATACAAAAAAAAATTAGCCTGGCGTGGTGGCGGGCGCCTGTAGTCCCAGCTACTCAGAGTGGCTGAGGCAGGAGAATGGCGTGAACCCGGAAGGCGGAGCTCGCAGTGAGCCGAGATTGCGCCACTGCACTCCAGCCTGGGCGACAGAGCAAGACTCCGTCTCAAAAAAAAAAAAAAAAAAAAAAAATACAGAAATAGCACTGAGAATGTATAGATAGATCTTACTAATCTATAGATTAAAAATTCTCTACATGAAGGTTGCAGGAACAATGCTATAGGAAAGTAATCACCTGATGTGGGTTTTGAAGACTACTTAAGAGTTTGCCATATCACCACGTAAGATGAAGAGGGCATTTCAGAAGAGAGAGCAGCACCCACAAAGATGCAGGAGCATGGAATAGCATGCTGTATTTGGGGAACTGCAGATAACTTAGAATCTATGGAATAAAATTGCTAAGGGTAGAGAGAGTGAAGAAATGAGACTAAGAATAAATACCAAAACCATGTCATGAAGAGTACCTTTTGTCAAGCTAATGAGCTTACACCTTATGCTGTAATTCATAACCATTGAAAAACTGAAGGAGTGACCTGTTTAAATTTGTGTTATTAAGAATGAAAGGGAAAAATAAAATGGAGAAGGAAAAAACTAGAAGCAAGGAAACCAGAGAGGAGACAGTTGCACGTCCAGGAAAGAAATGGTAAAGGCCTGAGCCAGTCCCCAGAGAATAGAGGTTAGAAAGATGTCTAAGGAGAATGAAAATATACAGTGTGACTCCAAACTCATGACACTGCCTTTCTTCTCTGCTGTATTCCTTCTATTCCTAATTTTTTTCAAACTATAGATCTGATATTGATGGGACACAGCTGAAGTATTTTAAGATCAGCATGGGGTGATCAGATCTGCATCTTAGTAAAGTCAAATGAGAGAATGTGGCAGGAAATGAAGCGATCTTGTCGCTTGTCTCTTGGTACTTTCTCCTAGGTACCCACATTTCACCCATATTGGCCTACTCTCTCATGGCTGTACAGTTTGAACTACCTGTCTTCCTACTTTTGAAAGGTCTTCCCTCTCTTTACTGCTTGGCATTCTTCTTATCCTCAGAGCCTTGCTTCAAGCATCATCTTCTCTGTGAAGGCTTCCTTGAGGCCCCTGATATCTCTTCAGGCATAACTGGACCCCCCCTCCTTCTCCCAATTTTTAAATGTTCTTTACTTAGTGCATTCCTCTATTGGAGTGTATAAACGTGAAGCATTGCAATTGCCACATATATGGCTAACAGGTACATAGTAGATGAATAATTAAATTAATAGTAACAGTATTGCAATTGTAGCATTGCAGTCGCCCCATATATGGCTAACAGATACATAGTAGATGATTGATTGAATGATTGAAGCAGAGTAGTCACAGATTTAGAGCCATAGATAAATTGATTATCATGTTTATTCTTCAGTACGGCCTTTTATTAGGTCCTAGACTCCTACTTCTTCAGCTTCAACTCTATACTGTTTAAAGATAGGTTTTGCAAAATTAGTCTCAAGAAATAGTTGAGTAACTTGGAAGTCACTAAGGAAGGTCTTCAGGGAGAACCTGGATGGTTGGTTTGTCATGGCGACAAGGAAGGAAAAAGGTTGATAGAATAAGTTGTCGTGAATGTCAAAGGAGTGAGGAGTAGGAGTCCACAGCGACTGAACAATTATTTTCAAACCACTGTGGTGGCTAATGACAATGACAATTCCTTTCCTTACTCAAGACACTAGAAGACCAGGAAAAAATACTACCAATGAAGACAAGTTGTAAAGATTATGATGATTTCTGGGGGAAACCATGTTTCTGATTATGGAGAGAGTGAAAACTTAAACAAATTGATCATGTGAAAAGATTTTGAGCACGAAAGTATGGTGCTCTTTGGGAGGCTGATGTGGATCACCTGAGGTCAGAAGCCTGGCCAACATAGTGAAACCTCATCTCTACTAAAAATACAAAAACTAGCCTGGTGTGGTGATGCATGTCTGTAGTCCCAGCTACTCAGGAGCCTGAGGCAGGAGAATTGCCTGAACATAGGAGGCAGAGGTTGCAGTGAGCTGAGATTGCGCCACTGCACTCCAGTCTGGGCAATAGAGTGAGGCTTCGCCTCAAAAAAAGAAAGAAGAAGAAGAAGAGTGGAGACCTGAAACTCTATAAGTGACTTAAGGTGTGGCAAATATACTATTGGGATAGAGGAACATGGAGATTGGGAGGTAGTCCAATGGGTCTTGTATTTAATGGAAGAAATCAGAAATTCTATAACTGAAAGAATGCATAGAACTAACCAACTCCCAGGTTCAAATTGATATTAAGACTGCTAAAATTTACAGCAGTGATAGATACTATGCTTTGATTACAGAGCTAAGATGTTTCTGAAATGGAGATTGGACAGGACAGGATGTGTGGAGAACAAAATGAAAGGAAATGGTTTAATTGAATCTTAAAAATACTTTTCAATTTATAATAATTAACATAACTAAAGAACACTCACATAGGAGTTTAGTTGACTAAAATTTACTTAGATTTTCACTAAAAACATATTGCAAATAGAAATACAATTTTATTTCCCCTCTGTAATTACTATACCTTATGTTTTTAAATTATAAAACATATGATCTGAATTTGGTACCAGAATTTTGTGTCAGTGTAGGAAAATTGAAAACCACCTCATAGCAATTTCTCCTCTTACCAATGCCATCGATGGAGTGCTTCAGTGACTCATCATTTCACATTCTCATTTTTCATTTATGTTAAAAGAAAATTAACCTTCATTTTCTAGAAGAGTCTTGGTGGCTAGAAATCATGAGCTAAACATGGAATTTATTTTCTACCATCAGGAAGCGAGTTTGCTGTTCCTGTTATTATCTGGACCTTGGATAACTGCTCTGTAACTTTGCTGGTGGCGGTGGAACTGCCCCTAGGGCTGCTGTAGGGTCAGCCCGCTGATGGCCTGTCTTTTTCTCCCAGGTGTTACTGATGATGAATAATCCTCAATTCAGTGTGATTAAAGAGCCAGAGCTGAGATTGCTGCATTTTCCCACTTCATTCCTGGAACCCCCATACACTGTGTTAGAAAGAAAAAAAATCTCACAATGATCATTTTAAAAGGGGGAAAATGTTTTGAATGCATTTTTCCTTTTTCCTTAACAATAGAATATAAATGTATTTTTAAAAATTCTTTAGAAATGATGTAGGTTGCACAATGCAATATATTATTTTTCTATTCTTTCTTGGTCTAACTTTTTCCCATTACACATTATTGTTATTGACAGCAGTTCTAAAGCCTTTAAAATAAAAAGAAATTAAACAATGAATCAATAAAGATTAGTTATTTTCTCCAGATTACTAGCTTATCATTCCCATAATTACAATAATGGTTGCTGATGGAAATTCTATTTATGTGAATCATTTTATTCTTGTTATTTACTATTATTAATGTTACCATTATTATCTTCTTACCCTTCAGTTCACAAGATGTATCTTCTCAGTGAATTTTAATTCCAGTATCTTGCTATTATACTGTACATAATCCTATCAAAGACAGTCCTTCACGCAACATTTTCAGTGATATATTATCATAGAGACTGTTAATGAATGAGCTTCATATCTTACTAATACTGTTTTAGATACTATTTTTATTAATTTCCCAAGCTGTAATTCTTCGTATGCTACCTGTGTCTGTCTTCTATTAAAGTTGTGTTTTCAATTTTTACATGAGGATTTCAAAGGAAAGCATTAACTTTGTGTCTTTAAAAATACATTTTATTTCACAGATCTCAGTGATTACATTATCATAATGCCCATGCTTTGTTCTCTTATACTTGTAACAAGTTAATTTTCACAATTTTCCTTTACTTTGGATTCCAATTTTATGTTAACAATCAAAATTAAAACAGTAACACTATGATCTTTCCGACATGCAACTGGGATAAGAAATAACTTGAAAAACAAACCAATTGCACTTTGTCCTTTGACTAAGATCCAGACACTATAGTCAAATAAAGAAAATAATTATGTCGACTTTTGTACATACTATCTCTAAGCATTATTACTTGAAAGTAAATACAGTCATCATACAGAAGGTACTGTGCTCTTTGGAAATAATTTATTTCATTGAAATGCCTTATTTATTTTATTTTAAAGGGATTAAGAAAGTGAGCAACAAGAAAGCCATTTATTTGTCTTTGTTATAGTCTTTCTTTCACTGCCATATGATTCAGACTGCAAGTTGTTGCTACACAAAATAATTCTTGCTGAAATTTTTGTTATTTTTTCTCTTTCCCTTGCACTGGGAATTTTGTAGAATGGTATGGATTTCTTTTCATGTGTTCCTACAGGAAAGGTCAAACAGAGAGAATGTAGATTAAATAAGCTTAGACTGTAGCTACATTCCTTTGTAATTACATTAAAACATTCTGACAGTATAAAATGAGTGGCCAATATTAAAATGTCCTTAAAACTATACTATGTACAGAACATGTAAATAAGCTTAGATCCCTTTGAAGGAAGATTAAATATACATGTGATATTCTGTAGCTTAGATTAATAGCTAGAGAGAAATGCGTTATTATAATAATATGAACTTATAATGTATTTAGCATATAGCTATAGCTTTCTTCATAAACAAAACACATCCGTATTACTAGTTTGTATTGATATGCCTCATTAATCTTTTCAATACATCTATTTGTTTTTCCATACATCTCCACATTTACACACACATGTAAAATGCACATATACTAAACTTGCTGGACTAGTAGCGATTAGGAAGAATAAGAGCTGGTTGGAGAAAGACAAAAGAAAAGGAAAGAAAGATAAAAGATAAAGAGAAGTCAGGAAGAAAGGAAGGAAGGAGGGAACGAAGAAAGGAAGGAAGATTTTATTAAATCTAAACGCTGTAAAATTAACCCTGGTCTGCTTGTCTTCAAGGAAAACCAAAGTACTAGAAAAATTACAATTATAAGACTGTGCCCGTTGTATACACAACACCCTTAACACAATCTTTTGTCCAAGATGTTGGTGGTTTTGATATTGTGTCAGTGGATTTAGAAATATTTAACATCTCCACTTCTACAAATGTGGTGACGCTAGGAAAAAGACAGCTAACATTTAGTAATGTATGTGATATTCCAGGTACTATTTTGATCATTTTGCAGGTATTATTGTTTCATTTAATCTTCAAAACCACCTCACATGCTAAGTACTTTTATTACTTTGCAAAAGGTCACACAGTTATTGTGTTTGAGAGTTTGATAGTGACAATTCGGCCCAAGAGTCAAACTGAGCCACAATAGTAAACTGATCTCTTATTTTATGTCCTATAACCGGTAGAGGCAAATTCTGTCCCAAGCTCTGTTTTTTTGTTTGTTTTTGTTTTTTATATAAAGTTCCTCTGTGTGTCAACAGAAAAAAAAAAAAAGCCAAAACATAAATCTCTTTAGGCTATGCGACATGTTTTTGCAATCTGAATTCAAGTTTTAGGGGTCTGAAGCTCCATTTGCCATAAGACAAATTCTCAGCTTTACTGAAAAGTTGGTGATTCAAATGTGGTTGTTTTTCATACTCTTTTTTGAAGGCTCATATAGACTTTTATAATTTTTCTAAAGCATGAAAACAAATTTGCTAATATATTATAAAGCTACACAATAACTTCTAGCCATATCAAATATAAGATTATTAAAACATAAAGAACATAAATGTTTCATCCTTGGCAAATGATGTTTAGAAAATATGTTGGCAGTATTTTTACTAATTATAGCTACATCATAAACCGGGTAGATTTATATTTTGCATTTGCCATCAGTGATAGTGTGTTATATAGTACAGTTTATTGGGATATCTCATATTTCTTAATTTTTTGAGGCAGAATCTCTCTCTGTCACCCAGGCTGGAGTGCAGTGGCGCTATCTCAGCTCACTGCAACCCCTGCCTCCCGGGTTCAAGCGATTCTCCTGCCTCAGCCTCCTGAGTAGCTGGGATTACAGGCGACAACCACCATGCCCAGCATTTTTTTTGTGTGTGTGTATTTTTAGTAGATATGGGGTTTCACCATGTTGGCCAGGCTGGTCTTGAACTCCTGACCTCAGGTGATCCACCTGCCTCGGCCTTCCAAAGTCCTGGGATTACAGGCATGAGCCACCGTGCCCAACCATTTCTTTTTTTAATTTAAATAACTTCTGGGGTAAAAGTAGTTTTTGATTACATGGATGAATTGTATAGCGGTGGAGTCTGAGATTTTAGTTCACTTCTCACACAAATAGTGTAAAGTGTATCCAACATGCACTTTTTTTTTTTTTAAATCAGTCACTCCCTTCCACCCTCCCCCTTCTGGGTCTCCAAATTCCATTACATCACTCTATATGCCTTTGTGTACCTGTATCTTGTATTTCAAGTCTCAAAGACAGTACCTGGAAATGGGTAGTCAGTCTACAAATGTTTCTTATATAAACCAGTTAGAACTGTAATGGTAAGGGGATGATGAATTCGATTTAAAAAAAATATTTTATTTTTAACACATATTATCAACATTGATAAAAATGTCATTAATAACAGAAACTTATTTATTTTTTATTCAGGGAAACTTCCTCTGTATCAGAATCTTGGCATAAAATAAAATTGTGATACATGATAGACTAAAATGGGCAATAGGAGAAAAGCTTGATAAAGAGATTCTTTACAACAGTGTGATCAGGGTTTAGGAAAAACAAGGGCTATTGCAGTACCTACCTTGGGCTAGTAACTTCAGGATCCCTTATCAATTAGAGCATTTTAAGGAAAAGAAAAATGAAAAGCTCCTGAGCCTTGAGTGACTGCTTCAAGAGTTATCTAACAGGAGAGAGGACACTTGGTGAAGGGACACAGCCAGTCACAGCCATCACTAGGGAGAGAGTTGCAGGGAAGTATCCCAACCTCAATCTCCTTTTTCTCCAGTCTCCTGTCCATGCTTTGCATTGGCTGAACAGAAGTAAAAGCTGGAATATAAGAGAGCTTACTCAAACAGTACATACTCAGCATACTCTATAACCAGCAAGACAGAGTTAGACAGAAAGGTAGAAAGGAAGACCCAGGGAGGCAAACAACAGAACGTGCAGAATCCAGATTTTATTTTCCACATTTCCTATCCTTACTTTTTCAGCTTTAGATTTGGAGTATTTTGCAATGATAAATAGTACAATAACATAAAGCACATTTCCTGTGCTTGGATTATTACTTGAAATTAAATGTTGCTGTTGAGGCTAGTGAATGAGTGTAAGATAGCCAATATGCTGGCTTTTACTCCATATCACTAAATTGTTTTCTAAGAGTTTAACCAGTATTTCCTGCCACCTACAATAAATAAACATACCCATTTATTATTTTGTCAGTATTATTATTTACATTTTTTTATTTAATAAATAATCCATTTGCCTGTTTGCTCTGTTCTTACAACCTCTGTGAATTTACAAACTCTTGAACTTTGTTCCTTATCAATAACAGAGCAATGCCATAATACTCATCTTCAATAAATCCAGCAAATGCAAGAACTGAAAATAACCAGAGAAAATGGTTCCTAATTTTTATGTAATTTAGCAACAGAAATATATTAATCTAGCACTGGTAGTTATGTTAACCTCTTACATGGATTATCTCATTTATATTTATTGTTTTTGTTATTGAGAATTTTCTCTTCATGTTACTTGTCCATTTATAATTGAAAGACAATTATTTCTTACTAATTTGTGTAATCTGCTTATATACAGAGATAATTACAGTTCAACTGTTTTATATTTACTGAAAATATGACCTAATGCATCTCAATTTATTAACTGACCATTTAAATTTAAATATAGGAAGAGGTGTTTTATATATATATATATTTGCTTTTCAAAACATAGAATGTAAATTATTAGATGCTACATTTGTTGAACTTCAAGAGGGTCAAATTTAATAGCCATGTCTTCTAAAATGCTTCCTCCCTCCTTGATAGATGAATGTGTTCTAATCCCCTTTAAATTCTTCCATCACTTTAATTTTATCTCTTCTATAATCTTCAAGTATTTTATAGAATTTTAATTATTTTTCTTTGTATATAATTGATACTATGTAATTAATAAATTCCAAAAAGGCAGTGGACATTTTTATGTTTTTCTTTTCTCATTCTACATAAAACAGCATTTTGAGGTAGGCATTAAATCATCTACATTTTGAATAAATGTTCTTATTCAGAAAATTCTATAGATTCATGAATGACTTCTTAAAATAATATAAAGCACAACCTGTGTGATAAAACCTCTTTCTACTCCTGAAGGTACACTTATTTACCTACTCCAAGTCTCAATCATTCATTTGGAAACTACTAAAAATAGTTTATGTGGGTGTTATTTGATAGAAAGCTAATGCTAACAGAATAAATATAAAGTTTTTTTGCAAAATATCTTGAGTATTGAGGTGACAACAAATAAATACAATATCATTTAAAATTTTTAAAATGTTTCAATCATTATTACATTGAAATTAAATAAAATAATAGCCACCAATTATTATGTACCCTCTGTGTGCCAGACCCAGAGCCAGGTGATCTAAAATATGTATTCATACCAATAAGAAACTGTTCAGACCTAAGCAGAATTCAGGGACAGGCAGTACAAAGAAGATGGATTTTCAAAGAATGAAGTCAATATATTTAGATAACAGGGAAGAGAGCAACAGTAATAGCACAAAGTTCAGACAAGATGACTAACACTTTTTCAAAAAAAAATTAGGTTAGTTCAAAAATAATTGCGGTTTTTGCCATTGAAAGTAAGGGCAAAAATTGCAATTACTTTTGCACCAAACTAATAGGTGTAAATTTCATGGGGGAAATATCAAATTAATGTTTCTCTAAATTTCACAATTTTTCTGCTTGAAGTAGAATTAAATAAATAACATAATTAAACATTAATCATAAGCAGATGGAAAAATTATGTTGTGGAATTACAATGCAGGAGGCAATAGAGCTATCAAAATGATTTTCTTTGTTATATATATTATATATCTGTTATATATAATAGAAATGTATATATGTGTGTGTATATATGTGTGTGTGTATATATATATATATATATATATCAGAGAAATGCCATAATACTTGTCTTCAATAAACCCAGCAAATTCAAGAACTGAAAATAACCCAAGAAAATAGTGCCTCATTTTTTATGTAATTTGGCAATTGAAATATATTGATCTAGTACAAGTAGTTATGTTAACCTCTTACATGAAATATATATATAATCTGTTATATCTTAAAATGATCTGATATATATGTGTATGTATATAACAGATATTTCAAATTAACATAAGCTAAATGATCCAGAAAAAGTCACTTATTATAATAATACATTCAGAAAGCTGAACTGTTGACAATTTCCAGTATAAAATGCCTACCATACATACATTTTTTTTTTCACAGCTTACTCGTGGCATTTAGAGTGCTGTTGTTAAGTTTTTCTAACTGGTTGTTTTGTTTAAGAAATCAGAACGGCTGCTTTAGGCTAACTGGAGGTTATATGTTCACAATAAATCTAGACATGAAAATCAATAGAAACATTTAAACCTGTGATGTTGCAGAAGTGCCTCTCAAAAAAGATCAAATGCTAAGAACTGAATCTCAAATCCACGATTGCACATTATCACCACAAGTGAAGGCTTGTTGACACTATTCTGTTTCTATTTCAAGGCAGCTGCAATACAGTTTGGAAAACATGACACTATTTAAAGGATCTTCAGGTGTATTAGTAAGGTCTTATAGACTGTGTGAGAAGCATCAGCGCTCCAGGGACAGGCTTCCTTATTCACTGAGGACATCATCACCAGGGTTAGTCCTTGAACCCACTGCACACGCAGAGAGAAGTAGCAGTAAAGAAGGTGTAGTGACAGAAAGATGCACTTTTCATGTTAGGTAGGAAGCGAGGCATCCAAACAGAAGGGATGGAGTAGGAATATACAGATGTGATCAATGGAAAAAAAAAAGGGAGAAATCCATGGATTTATTGGAGAGATGAATGTGTGTTTTGCAAAAACTGTTCTCCATCCTCTCAGTTGTCTCTTGTCCTGTGATAATATTCATGTCTTTGAAAGTTCTACACCCATCTGGATAGTCCTGTCTGTTTCTAGCAGATTCATATTGCTGTAATATTTCCATTTCCTTACAGTGAGTTTTTCTTTTGCCTGCCCCCACTACATTTCAGGTTTATTTTCAGTTTTCCCGGATCTTACACAACACTCCAAATAGTAACAGTAGTCATATCAACTCTCTAGAGTTACTGAACTTTATCCCAAAGGAATATGTCTTTGAGAAATCTGTGTCTTTGGGAAACTGTGAGGTTGTAAACTACATTTTACTCCTATGAGAAGTAATAAGACTTCATGCGCTGTAAACTACAGTTATATACAAATGTGTACACATTCACACGTACATTTCAATGGAAAGCAATTCATGGTGCTAGCCATTCTTATTGAAAGGTGATTCTGGTAAGGATAGCAGAAAACAAAACTTAGTATTTAACGATGTACCGTTCGTGGGAGTGTAAATTAGATCAACCATTGTGGAAGACGGTGTGGTGATTCCTCAAGGATCTAGATCTAGAAATACCATTTGACCCAGCAATCCCATTACTGGGTATATGCCCAAAGGATTATAAATCATTCTACTATAAAGACACATGCACTCGTATGTTTATTGCAGCACTATTTACAATAGCAAAGACTTGGAACCAATCCAAATGTCCATCCATGATAGATTGGATAAAGAAAATGTGGCACATATACAGCATGGAACACTATGCAGCCATAAAAAAGGATGAGTTCATGTCCTTTTCAGGGACATGGATAGCGCTGTGAAACCATCATTCTCAGCAAAGTAACACAGGAACAGAAAACCAAGCACTGCATGTTCTCACTCATAAGTGGGAGTTGAACAATGAGAACACATGGTCACAGGGAGGGGAACATCATACACCAGGGCCTGTCAGGGGGTGGGGGGAAGGGATAGCATTAGGAGAAATACCTAATGTAGATGAGGGGTTGATGGGTGCAGCAAACCACCATGACACATGTATACCTATGTAACAAACCTGCACGTTATGCACATGTATCCCAGAACTTAAATAAAAATAAATATATAAATATGTACTTAATGTAAGAGTTGTGAGGGGTTTTTGTGTGTGTAAAATGCAAAAATTTACGATAATGTAAAAATTATGAAATAATACAAAGAAAATCAGAAATAATATTAAGAAAAAATACAGTTTTCAGAGGGAATGCTTCCAGTTTTTGCCCATTCAGTATGATATTGGCTGTGGGTTTGTCATATATAGCTCTTATTATTTTGAGATACGTCCCATCAATACCTAATTTATTGAGAGTTTTTAGCATGAAGGGTTGTTGAATTTTGTCAAAAGCCTTTTCTGCATCTATTGAGATAATCATGTGGTTTTTGTCTTTGGTTCTGTTTATATGCTGGATTACATTTATTGATTTGCGTATGTTGAACCAGCCTTGCATCCCAGGGATGAAGCCCACTTGATCATGGTGTATAAGCTTTTTGATGTGCTGCTGGATTCGGTTTGCCAGTATTTTATTGAGGATTTTTGCATCAATGTTCATCAAGGATATTGGTCTAAAATTCTCTTTTTTGGTTGTGTCTCTGCCTGGCTTTGGTATCAGGATGATGCTGGCTTCATAAAATGTGTTAGGGAGGTTTCCCTCTTTTTCTATTGATTGGAATAGTTTCAGAAGGAATGGTACCAGTTCCTCCTTGTACCTCTGGTAGAATTCAGCTGTGAATCCATCAGGTCCTGGACTCTTTTTGGTTGGTAAGCTATTGATTATTGCCACAATTTCAGAACCTGTTATTGGTCTATTCAGAGATTCGACTTCTTCCTGATTTAGTCTTGGGAGGGTGTATTTGTCGAGGAATTTATCCATTTCTTCTAGATTTTCTAGTTTATTTGCATAGAGGTGTTTGTAGTATTCTCTGATGGTAGATTGTATTTCTGTGGGATCAGTGGTGATATCCCCTTTTTCATTTTTTATTGCATCTATTTGATTCTTCTCTCTTTTCTTCTTTATTAGTCTTGCTAGCGGTCTATCAATTTTGTTGATCTTCTCAAAAAACCAGCTCCTGGATTCATTAATTTTTTGAAGGGTTTTTTGTGTCTCTATTTCCTTCAGTTCTGCTCTGATTTTAGTTATTTCTAGCCTTCTGCTAGCTTTTGAATGTGTTTGCTCTTGCTTTTCTAGTTCTTTTAATTGTGATGTTAGGGTGTCAATTTTGGATCTTTCCTGTTTTCTCTTGTGGGCATTTAGTGCTATAAATTTCCCTCTACACACTGCTTTGAATGTGTCCCAGAGATTCTGGTATGTTGTGTCTTTGTTCTCGTTGGTTTCAAAGAACATCTTTATTTCTGCCTTCATTTCATTATGTACCCAATAGTCATTCAGGAGCAGGTTGTTCAGTTTCCATGTAGTTGAGCGGTTTTGAGTGAGTTTCTTAATCCTGAGTTCTAGTTTGATTGCACTGTGGTCTGAGAGACAGTTTGTTATAATTTCTGTTCTTTTACATTTGCTGAGGAGAGCTTTACTTCCAACTATGTGGTCAATTTTGGAATAGGTGTGGTGTGGTGCTGAAAAAAATGTATATTCTGTTGATTTGGGGTGGAGAGTTCTGTAGATGTCTATTAGGTCCACTTTGTTTAGAGCTGAGTTCAATTCCTGGATATCCTTGTTAACTTTCTGTCTAGATGATCTGTCTAATGTTGACAGTGGGGTGTTAAAATCTCCCATTATTATTTATAGACTGGATTAAGAAAATGTGGCACATATACACCATGGAATACTATGCAGCCATAAAAAATGATGAGTTCGTGTCCTTTGTAGGGACATGGATGAAACTGGAAAACATCATTCTCAGTAAACTCTCGCAAGGACAAAAAACCAAACACCGCATGTTCTCACTCATAGGTGGGAATTGAACAATGAGAACTCATGGACACAGGAAGGGGAACATCACATTCCGGGTACTGTTGTGGGGTGGGTGGTGGGGGCTCGTCATTTAGCATTAGGTATATCTCCTAATGCTGAATGACGAGCTAATGGGTGCAGGAAATCAACATGGCACATGGATACATATGTAACAAACCTGCACATTGTGCACATGTACCCTAAAACCTAAAGTATAATAAAAAAAAAAAAGAAAAAAAAAGAAAAAATACAATATTTTCTATGGGTGGTAACTTTTTATAGCATATAGATCATTTCTTTCTCTTAAGAAGATTTAGCATTCTTAGTTATATTTTTCAGAAGATAAAAATGAATTTCAGATATATTGATAAGCTGCTTTTCTTTGTACTATGTTACACAGTCCATCAAAATAATATTTTAATCAGTTATAGCCAATAAATTAAAATATTTATCAGTCTTGGACTACAGTTTTTTTCTTAACAAATTTTATCAGATTCAGGAGGAGTTTTAGAAGTTATATCATTGGAATGACATTGAAGATTTTACATGATGATAAACAGGCAGACCATTCAAAAATATGTAACTTAAAGGTTTATGTACTAAAGTTGAAATTTGTGCAAATACTAGTACAAAACTTGAAAATATTTTATAAGTTCACAGAGTAACTAATGATTTGTTTTTATAAAAAATGGAGGAAGCACTTGCCAGAGCAATCAGGCAAAGGAAAGAAATAAAAGGTATCCAAATAGGAAATTAAGAAGCCAAACTCTCACTCTTTGCTGGTGATCTGATTCTATACCTTGGAAGCACTAAAGACTCCACCAAAAGGCTACTAGAACTGAAAAATGATTTTAGTAAGATTTCAGAGTACAAAATCCCTGTACAGAAATCAGTAGCATCTTTATATACCAGTAATGTCTAGGCTGAAAGACGAATCAAGAACACAATCCCATTTACAACAGCCACAAAGAAAATAAAACACCTAGGAATATAACTAACCAAGGAGGTGAAAGATCTCTACAAGGAGAACTACAAAACACTGCTGAAAGAAATCAGAGATGGCACAAATAAATGGAAAATCATTCCATACTCATGGATTGGAAGAATCAATATCATTAACATGGCTATAGTACTCAAAGCAATTTGCAGGTTCAACACTATTCCTATGAAATTACCAACACAATTCTTTAAAGAATTAGGAAAAACTATTCTAAAATCCATATGGAACCAAAAACCAAAAAAGAGACTGAATACCCAAGGCAATCCTAAGCAAAAAGAACAAAGACAGAGGCATCACATTACCTGACTTCAAACTATGCTATAAGGCTACAGTAACCAAAATATCATGGTACTGGTACAAAAACAGACACACAGACCTATGGAACAGAATGGAGAACCCAGAAATAAAGCTTCACACCTACAGCCATCTGATCTTCAGCAAAGTCAACAAAAATAAGCAGTGGGGAAAGGACTCCCTATTCAATAAATGGTGCTGGATTAATTGGTTACCCATGTACATAAGAATAAAACTGGACTCCTACCTTTCACCATATACAAAAATTAGCTAAAGATGGATTAAACATGTATAAAACCTCAAGTTACAAGAATCCTAGAAGATAACCTACCAAATACCTTTCTTGATATATCAGCCTTGGCAAGTAAATTTTGGCTAAGTCCACAACAGTAATTTCAACAAAAACAAAAATTGACAATTAAACTAAGGAGCTTCTGCACAGCAAAAGAAACAATAAACAGACAACCTGGAGAATGGGAGAAAATATTCACAAACTAAGCATCTGACAAAGGTCTAATGCCCAGAATCTATAAGAAACTTAAAAAACAACAACAACAAGCAAAAAACAACCCTATTAAAAAATGGACAATGGACATGAACAGACACTTCTCAAAAGAAGACATACAGGTGACCAACAAATATTAAGAAATGCTTATCATCACTAATCATCAGAGAAATGTGAACAAAAAGCAAAATAAAAAACCATCTCACGCCAGTCAGAATACCGTTATTAAAAAGTCAAAAACACAACAGATGCTGGCAAGGCTGTGGAGAAATGGGAATGCTTATACACTATTGGTGAGAATGTACATTAGTTCAGCCACTGTGGAAAGCAGTTTGGAGTTCTCTCAAAGAACTTAAAACAGAGTTAACATTTGAACCAGCAATCTCATTACTAGTTATATAACCAAAGGAAAATAGATCATTGTATCAAAAAGACACATGTTCATAGCCAACACTGTTCACAATAGCAAAGACGTGGACACAGCCTAGGTGCCCATCAGTAGTGGACTGGATAAAGATATTGTGGTACATATATATCAGGTAATACTATGAATCCATAAAAAGAATGAAATCATGTCCTTCACAGCAATATGGTTGGAACTGGAGGCCATTAAGGCCATAATCATAAGTGAATCAACAAAATAATAGAAAATCAAATAAATACCATATGCTCACACTTATAAGTGGGAGCTAACACTGAGCACATATGAACGTAAATATGGCAACAATAGACACTGGGGATTACTAGAAGGGGGCAGGCAGGGGAGGCTGGGATGAAAAATTACCTACTGGTTACTGTACTCACTAGCTGGGTACGATATTCCCATGTAACAAAACTACACACATAGCCCTTGTATCTAAAATAAGAGTTGAAATTATTTTAAAAAACATGGATACCTAAGTATAAGGTTAAAGTCAGCCATTCATTTTACTTACAACATTATTTTGCATGTATTAGAGAAAACTCAGAGACACACAATCAACAATTTATAAAATTGTGTGAAGGCAAAACTTCTACACAATTGAACAATCTAAAGTGTTTTCATTACTTCGAAGTGATGACAACAACAAAAACATTTCACACTGACCATTTCATTGGTTAAAATCACCAATCAAAAAACATCACAGGAAATTTATTTTTGAAAATTGACACAATTTTAAAAAGTAAAGTAAAATTTGTTTTATCAAATTTATCAGGTTGGTGCAAAAGTAATTGCAAAAACTGCAAACACTTTTGCAACAACCTAAAATGAAAATATTTTCTATTTGTATGTGTTATCATTTTCTTTTTCTATAAGATAGGAGAAATTAAAGAACATAAGTTCAATAACATGAAAAGAGATTCAGTAACTATTTGCTGAATTGAATTTAATTGAGGATTATTTTTTCCCTTGTGGGCAAATCCTTGTAGTTTTCTTCAGAACAGAGTTTTTAAATTAAATGGGCTGGGGTGGGAGCAGGGCAGATAAAATTACATAAATAGTTATATTTTAGTATTTTAATTATTATTTAAGTACCTTTTAATTTTTTTTTTTTTACCAATGTTTAAGAGATTCACAATATGGCTGCCACCAGTCACTGGATAATTATTGGAAGCCAAACAATTTCACATAGTAAAACATGATTCTGATTGGTTCTGATTTTTGCAATAAGAATATTAAATTGTTTTCTAATCCTACCTAATTAGTATTTTGCCATTCATTACCATAATATTGAAAGACGTATTCTTATAAATCTCTTGGTTACATATAAAGCAAAAGTTCTATCTAAGCGGTAGTTACCATACGTAATTAAAGTATCCATCTTCTTTCTATTTTGGACAAGAAAACAGCTAAGCCTTCAAGACAGAAAACTAACTCAGCAGTTTCTTCACTGGCCCAAGTTTAATACAGTGTGAAAATGGCATTTTATATTATGGCTAAACTCCCGCTTTTTCACTGATGACTTCATGATTCTTTTTCAAAATTTTGAGGCTAAAACAATTTTAAAAAATCATAGATTTTGACTGGACCAAAGTATAACATTCTGAAGCTGGAGAAGCTTAAGGAATCTCATGGTTAAATTTTAGTTCTGCAAGTTTATAAAGATACAAGCTAGATGGAGTAAATACTGGCGTACTCCTCCTCTAAATTCAAGACCCATGCTTTTTCCAGAATGCCATATAACCCACCTAACAGGAAGTAAGGATTAAATTCATTAAAATTCAAAGTTGGGTAAATTTTGCATGATTTAGGATCATGGCAAAAAAAGAAAAAAATATTATTGTGTTATCACAATATTTCATCTCCCATTTTCCTTTTGGTTTCGTTGTTAAATAAATATAAAATAAGTAAACACATGTAAAAATAAATAAACATTGGCCATTTGAAAAAACTCAAAAACATGACATTTTCAAAGATGAATTCATAGAAATTGGAAATTAATGGTGAGCTATTCACTTATTCATCCCTAAGGGACTGAGGAAAATAGGTTCAGTTTTCTTTTATATAATATAAATAACATTGGAGTAAGATTGCACCTGTCATAGATGAAAATATCATATTTATGTCTTCTTATAATCCATTCATTGCTTTATGGACCCAAAGTCCTCCAGGGAGTGTCACAAATCCACATAATGTTCCTGAGTGTTACGTTTTGCATTTGGATCTATGATTTAGCTGACAGATTTGAATAAACACTTGGAGTCAGGGAACTCTGATAACTGCAGCACATGTGTGGAGCCCAAAGAGTGCAAATTCCTCTAAGGTCGTATTGGCTTTTCCCTAAAATCTTCTATGAGTTCTTTTTTGCCGACGTTAAAATAGTCTTTTACCAATAAAAAGACGTCTATTTTAAAAATTTATATTATGTTGAATTTTGTTCTTTTTTTATCAAGTTTTAGTAAATTCATTAAAATGAAAATGTTATAATTTTTATAAAGAAACAAAACTAGTGAATGCTACAATTTTGAGACATACTCTTTAACAACAATGAAAAGAAAATTCCATTATTTGTCTCTTTGCTTTGGAGAGCAACTTTAGGCATCATCCCATGCATGACACTGTCTCAAATGTCAGCTTCAGACATTTAAAAATATTTGAATATTTCAGTGGACAATCGTAGAAAAAAATGATAAGAGGACATTTTTGCATATATATTTCTATTTAAGATCATTCAATTATTTTTTAACAATCTCTGCTCCATCAAAAACAAACTCTCCTATGGCCCACAAATTATTTAAATAACTTGCTTCTTTCTGCACCTCCCTACACTTTTTGGGCTCCATTGAACTCCGATCTTTCCTTAAGGCCATTTCCTCCCTCGTACTGAATCTCAAAATGTTGACTACTTCTTGGCTCCTATCCAACATGTTACAAAGATAGGATGCTTTTGGCATTTGTCCACCATTTTTAAATCTTTCCTTTGAAGTAAATGACATATAACCAGCTCACCTTTCTATATTTTTTAAAACCACTATATTCTACTAACTTCCTGGTCACTTCTTCACCTCTATCAGGTATTTTGAAACCTGTCTTATTATTTACCAGCTGTAAGTATCCATCCTATTATCCATGTAGAAAATATTGCTAGTATTTCAAAGGCCCCACCAGTCATATGAGCTGGAGTGGGATTTTGGTTCAGAAGGGAGCCATATGAGGATGGACAAGCACTGTAAGTCCACCCTGCAGCAAGAATGGTGCCGGAGCCATTTGGCTTTACCAGCCAGTGGTGGTTGTGAGACAATCATAAGCAGCAAGACTCAGGCAGTAGTTGAGTTTATAGCAAAGTTAAATATTTGGCTTCTGTAAGGCAAGCTGTAGAATCTACTGCTCAGTGACATTTATGATGAAAAGTTTTCCTGGGAGGCCAGTTCGGCCATTCAAAGCATGCTCCTGGAAGCTAGGTCTTGAGCTTTGTTCTGGAATCTTGTTCTTTTCCCAACAAACCTGTGAGCTCCTGATACCTACTTACTAAGCCTCTTCTCTGGTGAAAGAGCCAGAATCTGCTTCCTTTGCTTGAAATGAAGAAGTCTGAGTAAAATCAAGTCAGCCTGGTTCCAAAACTTTCTTTAGCAATTCTCTGTGGCCTAGGAGCAGAAAAAGAGAAAGCAGTTGATTAAGGTGATTTACATAAATTCAATAAACTCAATATGTTAATGATTCATTCTTATCTAGTTAGTAAAGCAATGCTAAAGAATCCACCTTACAAAATATCCTAGCAACAATTTTATATTTTTTAACTAATAAAATAACCTTACAGTAAATGTAATTTAGGAGAAAAATATGTTCACCTTTAAGCTATTCACCATAACATGGTATTCCACTGGTTTCTGTCTTTCATTTGATCTTTAACCTTATATATTATATTTCATATTATAATGATCATATAATATTTTATTTTCTGCCTGTGTACCATGCAGGGTCCAGGAGAAAATCGATGGCACACTCAAATTAGATAATTCAAGAACAGTTTAATAAAGGGACAATTTTTAAAGATGTGGGTTAGGTACAAGGAAACCAAAGGTATAGAGATCCTGGTACACGATCCCAGGGATCCCAGGGCTGGTAACAGGGTGCTGCTCTCAACTCAAGGACAAAGAGGCCAGGGATTAGAATGGTCACTCAACCGAGATATGGAGACTGTTCTCTGTAGAGGTCTGGGTGACAGAAATAATCACTTTGGACTGAGGAGCCCATGCGGCTTTCAGTGATCATGCAAAGAGGCACTTGGGAGAATAAATACCAATGCCCTACTCTCCTTCTTTCTGATATCCTGCCAGTGTTTCTCATTGCCATGACCAGAGGGAAAAATAACCTGCTGATAAAGGTCCAGGCAGGTCAACCTCCAGTGACCCAGAGCAGGGTGGATCTGGAAGGCAAAAGGAATATATGTATCCAGCAACACCTATTTGTATAATATTTTATTAAGATGGCATAAAATTGTGAAATTAGTTACCCTTCCCTTATAAAGCTTTTTTATTTTTCCTCTTAAAAAGAAATGAGCAACATTTTTATGAATATCTTGGTATACAATACTTTTTTCACCTGAATAATTCATAAGAAATGACACTGAAAATTATATGATTGTTTCTCAGGAAAAGAATAGTTTCATGTGAGAAATATATATTGTTTTAATTTAGGAAAACTGGCTAGCCATATGCAGAAAATTGAAACTGGACCCCTTCCTTACACCTTATACAAAAATTAACTCAAGATGGATTAAAGACTTACACATAAGACCTAAAACCATAGAAACCCTAGAAGAAAACCTAGGCAATACCATTCAGGACATAGGCGTGGACAAAGATTTCATGACTAAAACACCAAAAACATTGGCAACAAAAGCCAAAATTGACAAATGGGATCTAATTAAAATAAAGAGCTTCTGCACAGCAAAAGAAACTATTATCAGAGTGAACGGGCAACCTATAGAATGGGAGAAAAGTTTTGTAATCTATCCATCTTACAAAGGGCTAATATCCAGAATCTACAAAGAACCTAAACAAATTTACAATAAAAAAAAAAAACCCCTTCAAAAAGTGGGTGAAGGATATGAACAGACACTTCTCAAAAGAAGACATTTATGCGCCTAACAAACATATGATAAAAAGCTCATTATCACTAGTCATTAGAGAAATGCAAATCAAAACCACAATGACGTACCATCTCATGCCAGTTAGAATAGCAATCATTAAAAAGTCAGGAAACAACAGATGCTGGAGAAGATGTGGAGAAATAATTTGTGTTTCTATATAATTTTTAGAGTATTTGAACTAATTCATTAAAAATTATATTAAATTTTTATACAGTAAAATGTTTTCAGAATTCTTAGAATATATTTGTCATATAAGAATCACATATAACATCAGGAGAGTTGAAAGAAAAAAATATTTGTTTTAGGAGATAAAGAAACTCAGGCTCAGTAAGGTTCATGGTTTGCCTTCAAGTCATATGGCCAGAAGTTACTAACGTTTAGGCTACATGCTAAGCTACTGCAAGAGAGCTTTACTTAAAACAAAGCTCCACTTGTTCAAAATCTACTTGACTTCATCCTCTATACAGCAGAGAGGTGGAGTAACTTCCATTTAACAGCTATGACCAGATGTTGCATATATCACATTTACTCATCTACTTATCATGTTCTGTTGGCCAGATTTTAGTCACAGGCTTTCACCTACGTTCAAGGATGGCTGGGAAATGTAGTTTCTACCTGATTATTCATGTTCTACCAGTAAAGATTCTATTAATTAAAGAGGAGAGTAGAATGGATGTTGAAGATAATTAGGCAATTCTAGGGTGCCTCCCTCTGACCATCCACATATCAATATACACTTGTATTGTACACATACAGCATTCTCTTTCCTTCCCGACAGAAGAGAATCTAGAGTTAAAACCATCAAAAAGTCTATGTATCGTGGTGAAACACGGTATTCCCCAGTGCAGGAAGTGGCTGCCTATTGTCCTGTGACTTATAAACTAAAAGGCACATGCCCTCCACATGCTCAATCTACATATAATGGTGCAGTAGGATTAATATAACTAGAATTTCAAAAGAGGGAAGAAGGTAAAACATACAAGTCATTAAATCCTGCTGATTGTAAATTCTGAAGACATCATGCTGTGAAAGTTTTTTTGTTTAGCCTAGCTATTTGCTGTGGGTGTTGGAAATGATTCCTTTGTCCAGCGTTCTCTGTAATTCTGTCTTTGTCCTCTTGTAAAATTTACTCTGTGGCCACAAATGAAAATGGAGTTGAAGAACACGTCCTTGCAGTCTTACACTGCTGGCATAGACTTTGGGAAACAAAGGTTAATTTAAAGGTTCCCTACCACAGGCTTTTGCAGGCCAGACCATGGTGAGCAATGTTTCCTTTTCACCACTTTGCTTCCTGTCAGCTCCACGCGAAGAAACCAAAGTGAAAGAATCTTCTCTGGTTATAGATTTTGTAACTTCAAACTTTCATTTATACACTAGTTCCTAGGTTCAGAATATTCCCCACCCATCTCAATTTAATGGCAGCTTCCTTTAGACCATCCATAACATTAGCTGAATGAGAGGACAGTATTAAACTGACCTCAGATGCTGGGTTCCTCCAATTTTCTGATGAAGGAAATTTAATATGGAAATCTCTAGAAAGGCTCTCAGCCACCATGCTCTCTTCTGCTGTTTGGGCTTCAGATATATTTGGAATTTGGCTTTTTTTTTTTTTTTTTTTTTTTTAAATCTTTTTAAGGTTTCAGATTTCTGAACTCACAGACAATATAGTTTTCTTTTTTTTTTTGTAATGTAAGATGTTTGGTTACAATTTTAACATTGATTTGTTGTGTAAGAGATATTAAATTTCTTTTGTTAGGCTAATTTGACACTTCCCCTTTTCTCTAGCAATGTATTCTTTGACAACCAAATTACCCATAAAGCTGGCAAGTTAGAAGAGGAAGCAAAAATGAAACTTTCAACCAGTGTCCTCTCTCAAACCAAAATGGCCTATTTCTAATTCAGATAAAACCGTGACTTCGAAAGACCATTGCTGCAGGCTTCTTATTGACCCCTGACTCTGATTTTATGATTAAAACAAACAAATTTTATGATTAAAGCAAAAGCAAAAGCAAAAAACAGAAAAAATATCCCTGCAAGAAAATATCATCAAAGATCAATGCCTATTGTAATTAATGGGACAGAGAGTCCCATTAGCTCCATTAGAAAGGATTTCTTCCCTTCCATCTCTGTTTCAATCTGGCTATTGATTGACTAAGTCTATCTCTTTCCTAGTAACTTACTAAAAGGAGAAAGAATCTGCTAAAAATACACAGACGTTTTAACTTTTTTCTCTAGCCGTGTACCCTAGAGCTTCAATTCTAATAAAGATGGGTTCTACCTCTAAAATTATCACAGTTAACTGTTTTATTAGATTTTGCCCCAGTATAACAAGAGCCACCAGCTTTCTAGCCAAGCCAGTAACACATTTTGGGGTTTCTTATGGCAGTACTCCACTTTTAGATGCCAATTTTCAAATTAGGATATGAGCTACTTTGTAAAAATAATATAGTAAAATACCCAATTTAAATAATATAGAAGTCCATTTTTTTTTTCTCATTTCGCTGTTCAGAGGAACTTGATCCAGGGCAGATAGATTGACCCTTGCATTTCTCAAGGAAGAATCTAACATTGCAATTGGAGTCACATCTTTCCATAGGAATGTATTTTTTTTTTTTTTTTTTTTTTTTTTTCCAGTAGCAGGAAACAGTACAGAACAAAACAAAAAACAAGGGAGATGGAAAGTAAGTACCTTCCTATGGAAAGATGTGACTCCAATTGCAAAGTTCACTTCAGCTTACGTTATTTTGGCAAGAAGTTAGTCACATTGCCACATTTAACTACAAAAGAGACAGAGAAATGTAGTTTGGCCAGGTAGTCTCCAGGTAGGAGGTTTTAGCACTGAGGAAGAAGGAAATGGCTACTGGAGAAAAATCAGAAGGTGCTGTATTCCTCTCCACTGTTTTTTTCACTGAATTGACCTTGAGAAATAGCCTGGCTTTTTAGAGATACAAATGATGGGAGAAGTGAGTGCCAAGGTTGAATTTTAAAAAGTAGTTTCTGGGAGGCAGGGTGTGAGAAGATATTTATTTCCAAATTTTCCCTCAGGTCAAAATAGCTGAGAACCAAGATACTGAATTATAGATCTGGAAGAAATTTTCAGACTTCATCTTGCCTTTTGTTTGGATCACATCTAAAACACTCTGGGAAAAATGTTAGCGCAATTTCGCCTTCTTAGATCTCTGAAGGACATCTCTAACTTCTTTTTGCAATATTTTCTGCTATTTAATTTTAGAGAAGGGCCGTAAGATCCCATTCACCACGTCTACTGTGTATGTCACCACAGTATAGTGTAGTGGTGATAAAAATGTAAGCATAGAGTCTTCTGCTTGGGCTCGAATTCAAGGAATTCCAGCTCTGTCGTTTACTAACATAATGACCCTAGAGGAATACTTAATCTTTTTAAATTTCCACTTCTTAATTTATAAAATGGGGCTCATATTTGAACCCACTTGTGGGAGTGTTAAGAGGGTTAAAGAGTTTAAAAATGTATAAATGTATAAAGCATTTGGAGCAGTGGCTGGTATTTTATCAATTCTCAATAAGTAACAGCTATTATTATCTCCTTGTATCTTTCTCAGGTCAGGAGATGCTCCCAAAATAAATAATACTGAAACCTTTTTAAAAAGCAGATAAATTATATTAATTATGACTGAAATTGATCAGAGAACATAAACCTACATTATTTTGTATTATTAAAAAGTACATTGTAATCATACAAATTAATAGCGTACATATGACAAAATGGTACACTACTTAAGAATGAAAGCCCAACAAATCTTTTCAAGTACCACCTTAATGGAAAATTTTGCATTAGACATAAAACTATACTAATTACAAAATAACTCTCTTCTGTTTGTTAAAGCACTTTAATAGTCTTTAAAATTACATCTCAGCTCCAACTTTCGGTGTTCTTGTTCTTGCAAACTATTACAAAATGAAAGTAATAGAATGAAATGTTCTTTTTATTCTGATTATAAAGATAACATACACCCATGCAGAAAAATCAAGAAATAGAGAAAAACATAAAAAAGAAAATAAAAGTTATCTGAAATTCTACCATTATAAAATGGCATCTAGTTAACATTTGAGGATTATTTTTCTAGGTATTTCTGGAATTTAAAAGAAAATAAGTCCTTTCTGGTAGTGACAAGCAATCCTTTCCACAATAGCAGTGTTTAATTATGGACAAAATTATTAAAAATAATTATTTGAAGGTATTGGAAATTACTAAAATCAAGTAAAAATCTAGGAATAATTTTCTCTTAAAGATGACTGTTGTATTGGGTATGTACTGTGAATTTGAGATTTTTTTTTCTTGGATGCTTCACACGAGGTGGTGGAGAACTGCAGTCTTAGCAGCTGAAGGTGGCAGATGATAGAGAATAAGGCAACAGATTAGCTGGATATTTCAGAGGAATATCTTGTAAGCAAAATAGCCACAAAAGAGCACAAATTTAAAAATCTAAATATAAAGTCTGCTCAAAATTTCAGTTGTCTGTAAACTACACACAAGTATGAGAGAACACAGAAAGTCTGTTAAAAAGCAGGTAGAAACTAAAGGATCTACCTTTGAAAGGAAAACTAGCTTCTGGTATGACTTGAGAGTATGCTCATCTTTGACTGAGTGCATTTTTCAACCCATTTACAACTCTAAGGGCAAAAAGCAAATGCTTTACTGGCTCGAGGTGTCAAAGGATAAAACTCAGGGCTGGAAACAATAGTGGGAAACTTACTCCTAGCATATGGCCCAGCAAATCACCCAAAAGGCGTGGGAACTTATGCGTCTGCAAAGACTTGTAAATAAATTTTCACTGGAACATAATCACAAGAGCTCCAAATGGAAAGCAACTTAAATGTCCAACAGTAAACAAAACAGATTGTGTATATCTTTTAAAAGCAGTGTCATTCAGAAATGAAAAGGTAAAAGATGAATATATAGAACATCGATGAAGTTCTACAAAATTATGGTAAAGGAAAAAAGTCAAGCACAAAGACTGTATGCTGATTATTCCATTTATTGAAATTCTGGAAAAGGAAAAACTACAGAACCAAAATGCGGATCGGTAGGAGCCTGTGCCTAGGGTAGGAGAGGAGATCAACTTCAGTGACGTCGGACATTTTGGGGGTGATGGAAATGTTTCATATCTTGATGGTGGTGGTTTCAATAATTTCTACATTTGCCAAAACTCATTAAACTGTACATTTAAAATGGATGCATTTTATTGTATGACAATGATTCCCCAATAAAAATGTTAAAACAAAAGTGCTCACTCACCTTATATTTCATGTGCCATCCCCGCAAATTGCTTCTAATATATTGACCAAAATTCTTCCAGTGAAAATGACCCTTGAAAAACAGAATGCATATTGAGTTAGCTTTTTATATGATATAAGGAAGGGGCCCAATTTCGATTTTCTGCATGTGGGTAACCAGTTATCCCAACACCATTTATTGAATAGGGAATCCTCTCCCCATTGTTTGTTTTTGTCAGGTTTGTTGGAGATCAGATAGTTGTAGGTATGCAGTTTTATTTCTGGATTCTCTATTCTATTTCATTGGTCTATGTGACTATTCTTGTACCAGTGCCATGCTGTTTTGGATTAAAGACTTAAATGTAAAACCCAAAACTATAAAAACCCCGGAAGACAACCTAGGCAATACCATTCAGGACATAGGCACGGGCAAAGACTTCATGACAAAGACACCAAGGGCAATTGTAACAAAAGTGAAAATTGACAAGTGGGATATACTTGAACTGTAGGTTTAAAATAGGTGCATTTTATTGTATGACAATAATTCTTATTGATAAAGAGCTTCTGCACAGCAAAATAAACTATCAACAGGGTAAAGAGTCAACCTACAGAATGGGAGACAATTTTTGCAAACTGCATCTGACAAAGGTTTAATATCCAGTATCTACAAAAAACTTAGACAAATTTACAAGAAAAAAGCAAACCACCTCATTAAAAAGTGGGCAAAGGACATGAACAGACACGTCTTGAAAGATGACATACATGCTACCAACAATCATACAAAGGAAAGCTCAACATTATTAATCACTAGAGAAATGCAAATCAAAACCACAATGAGATTCCATCTCACGCCAGTCAGAATGGTTATTACTAAAAAGTCAAAAAATAATGGATGCTGGTGAGGCCGGGAGTGGAACGGAACGCTTATACACTGTTAATGGGAGTATAATTGTTCAACCATTGCAGAAGACAGTGTGGGGATTCCTCAAAGACTAAAGACAGAAACACCATTCAACCCAGCAATCTCATTACTGTGTGTATACCCAAAGGAATATAAATCTTTCTGTTATAAAGACGTATGCATGCATATGTTCATCACAGCACTATTCACAATAGCAAAGACAGGGAATTAATGATAGACTGGATTCCAAGTCTAACTGCCCATCAATGATAGACTCGATAAAGAAAATGTGGTACAAGTACACCATGGAATACTATGTAGCCATAAACAAGAATGAGATCATGTCCTTTGCAGGGACATGGATGAAGCTGGAGGCCATTATTCTTAGCAAACTAATGCAGAAACAGAAAATCAAATATGGCATGTTCTCAATTATTCATAGGAGCTGAATGATGAGAACACATGGACACATAGAGGGCAACACCACACACTGGGACCTATGAGAGGGTGGAGATGGGAGAAAGGAGAGGATTAGGAAAAACAGCTAATGGGTACTAGGCTTAATGCCTGAGTGATGAAATCATCTGTACAATAAACCCCCATGAAACACATTTACCTATGTAACAAACCTGCACATCCTGCACATATATCTGCCCTGGACTTAAAAAGTTAAAAAAAAAAAGAAAACAAAACAAAACAGAATGACCTTTCAGCTTCTCCAAACCTGCGGTCATCCATGGATTTTTAACTGAGATAATTCCTGAAGAAAGAGAATGAAGCTAAGAATGACAATTGAGAATGTTACCAGATTTTACAAAATAGCATAAAAGTTTCATGACAAAATTTGTCCTTAAGATTCTGGGGACAAAATAAACAGCATCTATAAATATACACAGACTATTTTATATTTTATTTTATTCTTATAATTTAACAATGTATGCCCATGCTTCATACAATGTATGTATGTATACATACATATGGATCACTGGATCACTCATATGTTGCCAGTGGGAATGTAAAATAGTACAGTCATTTTGGAAAAGAGTTTGTTAGTATCTCATAAAATGAAATGTGGATGTATACATATATATATAAATACATACAAATATGCATAAATTGTTAAATGTGTACACGTATTTATATACATGTTTATATGTATGATTGACCCTTGAACAACACAGGGGTTGGGGCACCAAACACCTGTGCAGTAGAAAATCTGTGTATAAATTTTGACTCCCCAAAAACTTTAGTAATAGCCTACTGTTGACCAGAAGCCTTACCAATAACAAAATTGATTAACACATATTTTGTATATGCATTATATACCGTATTCTTACAGTAAAGTAAGATCGAGAAAAAAATTAAGAAAATCATAAGGAGGAGAAAATATTTCCTACTCATTAAATGGGAGTAGATCATCATAAAGGTCTTCATCCTTGTTTTCTTCACCTTGAGTAGGCTGAGAAGGTGGAAGAAGAGGAGAGCTTGGTTTTGATGTCTCAGGAGTGGCAGAGGCAGAAGAAGTAGAGAAGATGGAAGGGGAGGCATGAGAGGCAGACACACTCAGTGTAACTTTTATTGAAAAAAAATTTATGTATAAGTGGACCTGTGCAGTTTAAACCTACCATTTTTCAAGGGTCGACTGTATATACAGGTGCAGAAACAGAAGCAAATATTTGCAAACTACATATCTGACAAAAGACTGGTGTCTAGAATATATAAAGAACTCTCAAAACTCAACAGTAAAAAAGTAAACAATCCAATTAGAACATGGGAAAAAGACATAAAGGAACATTTCACTGAAGAAGATATACAAATAAGCACATGAAAAAATGTCAAATACCATTAGCCATTAGGGAAATGCAAATTAAAACCAGAATGAGATATTTTACTCAATTGTCAGAATGGCTAAAATAAAAAATAGTGACACGACAAACACTAGCAAGATTGTGGAGAAACTGAATCACTCATGCATTGCTGGTGGGAATGTAAAATTGTACAGTCATTTTGGAAAAGAGTTTGTTAGGATCTTATAAAACGAAGGATGCAACTACCATGCAATCCAGCAAGAAATAAAAAAAACTGGTATTCACACAAAAACCTGCACTCAGATGTTTCATAGCAGTTGTATTTGTGGTGAAACAAAAACTGGAAACCACCCAGATGTCTGCAGCACGGCACTCCTGGTGGCCTTGGACTGACCCAGTTCTTCTCCCTTTTTTGCTTGTAGTTCACAAGGGTAACTGTAGAATGTGCTGAGAACGCAACATCGCGAGAGAAAGGGGAGCTGGCCAGAAAAGCCCAGGCTCTGTTTTACTCCTCTCCTGAAAACAGGCTGTCTGTCAACACTTTAGTACAGTGGGTCAGGGTACCCTAGGTAAATAACCTATGGTGGGGTGCTGTCCAGGGTCCATCAGCTGAAGTGCAAGTGGGGCACAGACTCCATTCCCCTTGGGCAGCCCTGTGAGCCTTGGGGGACCAGCTCACATGAATCCTAGGCTTCTGTTTTCCCTTGCTGCTATCTGTAATACACTCACTTCATGTAACTTGTTGCTTGTGTGGGTGTCTTGTCTCACCAGACTCAGACAAGTTGGTAACCAGTTCACAGTGAACCTGCTTCACAATGTTCATCATCTAAATGATTCATGGTTAAAGAAACTGTGGTGTATCTATACCATGGAATGCTGAGTGAAAACAAAATCCATTCACAAAAGGCTATATATTATTCCATGTAACATTATTAAATTCACAAAAATATAGAAATGGAGAAGAGAATATCAGTTTCAAGTGGGAAGAGTGGGAGGAAAAAGGGTATAGCTACAAAATGGCAACATGAGGGTTCCTTGAACTGTGTAAGGTAAAATGAGCATATCTTTACTCTATCAATGTCAATATTCTGGTTGTGATATCGTACTATAGTTTTGAGGATGTTATCACTGGAAAATTTGGTAAAGGGTATACAGGATCTCTCTCTCCTTACAACTAAATATGTAGCTACAATTACCTCTAAATGTTTAATTTTAAAAAGCTTATGCCTTACGGTAGCATATAAAATGTCATTCTGAGCATTTGTATTTATATGTTTATAATATTGTACTAATATATTTTGTGTATAGCCATTTTTTTAAAAATACAATTTCAAAATAATCTACTAAAAAGAAATATGAGAAACACAAGAAATGTAAGGGAAAAATTCAACTGAATACATTGTGGTGGGGCTAATTCTGAATTCTTTAATCTGTTACATACATCCCTTTGGCAATATCACAGAGTCTTGATTACTGTTGCTTTAAAGGAAGTCTTTAAATGAAATGTTATGAGCCTTTCAACTTTATTCTTCCAGTTATTCACAATATTTTTGGCTTCGTTCTTTTTCCTTTTAAATAAATTTGAGGATCAGCTTGTCTATATCTATTGTTAAAAGCCCTGCTGGAAATTTGACAGGGATTGTGTTAAAACCATAGATTAATTTGAAGAGAATTAGCATATTTACTACATGGATATGTCCAAATCGTGAACACGGTATGTCTCTCTTTTTATTTTGGTGTGCATTAATGGTATACTTTAGTTTGTCAGCATTGTATACTTTTCAGTACAGATCCTGTGTATATGAGGGTTTCATATTTTGGAGCTATTTTAAATGGTAGTATTTTTTAAATTTCAGTTTCCAATTGTTCATTGTGAAAATTGGAAATATGATTTATTTTTATGTGTTGACCTTCTATGCAGTGATTTTGCTAAATTTATTTATTAGTTCTGCCTTTTTGGGATACATTTCTTGGGATCTCCTATATAGATAATTATGTAATTTGCAGGTAGAAATAATTTTTATTTGGTCTTTTTCCAATCTGTATGCTTTTTATTTCTTTTCCAAATTATTGCATTGTCTAGGATTTCTAGTATGATGTTAAAGTGGGGGGTGTATATCCTTACCTTGACCTCAAGATTCAGAGGAAGGCATTTATTCTTTCACTCTTAAGTATGATATTATCTGTAGTTATTTCCAGAAGCCTATCATAGGCAGAATTATAGCACCCCCCCCAAGATATTCCACCATAATCCTCAGAACCTGTGAATATGATGTGCTATCATGTACATAAATAAGTTATATTTAATATGGCAAAACTGATTTTACAGAGGCAACAGGTTGCTAACTCAATTGACTTTAAAATGTTTCCTTGAGTTATCTGAGTAGTCATTTCTATTTGATTCTTAGATTTTCCATCTTGCTGCTTACACTGTCCATCAGTTCTTGCATGCTGTCTACTTTATCCATTAGAGACCTTAATATGTTAGCTATAATTGTTTTAAATTCTTGGACTGATAATTTCAACATCCCTGCTATATATGAGTCAGGATCTGATGCTTGCTCTGTCTCTTCAAACTGCAGCTTTTGCCACTTAATATGCCTTATAATTTTTTCTTGATAGCTAAACATTATGTACTGGATAAAAATAACTGAAGTAAATAGGTCTTTAGTAATGTGGTGGTAAGGTGTGGGGAGGGAAGGCATTCTGTCGTCTTTTGATTAGATCTCAGTCTTTTAGTAAACTCGTTGACTCTGGACTATGAACTTCACAAGTGCTCCCTTGTCACCCTTGCCCCCAATACCATTGAGAATGGATGGCTTGAGTGGATATTTTCCTTTCCCCACTTGAAAGGAAGAAAGGCCTGAAGCTGGACACTTCTATTCTCCCAGATGAAAGGCTAGAGTGAGCTACAGTTGGCAATTTCCCTTCCTGCAGGTTGGTTATACTCTAAAAAACAACTTCAACTGTTTAGACTCTGGTAAAATACGTTCTTTTGAGGGCAAGCCATGTTAAAAAGAGAATACTCTGGAGCATATTAAAATGGTTACTTTTTGTCTCCTCATGCTGGAAAGCATGAGAAAATTTTCTCCAAAATTCACTGTAAGAACCTGATTAAGCTCCCAGAGGTAAAGCTTACAAAAGTGTGGGGGCCTCCTACGACTGGACTTGCCTGGCCTTTTTAACTCTCGGACTTGTCCACACCGAGATGCCAGCAATTTATCAGTTACAGGTTAGGTTTCTCCTACCTTGGTACTGGTTTCTGCGGAGGTGTCCACTCATGAGAATCAGCTCAGCTAAGTTGTGATCCTCTCCAGTTTTGGGGCCATTGGGTTGCTCTGTGAGTCCACTTCTCTGATGGATCTAAGACAAGTTGATTTTTTAGTTTGTTCTTTTTAGTTGTTATTAGGATGTTGTGACAACTTCCAAGCCCTTTACATGCCAGACTGGAAATCAAAAGTCTACAAATTTATTTTTATTTATTTATTTTTATTTTTATTTCTTTATTTATTTATTTGAGATGGAGTCTTGCTTTGTCATCCAGGCTGGAGTGCAGTGGCGCAATCTTGGCTCACTGTAACCTCTGTCTCCTGGGTTCAAGCGATTCTCCTGTCTCAGCCTTCCGAGTAGCTGAGACTACAGGCATGCGCCACCACACCTGGCTAATTTTTGCATTTTTAGTAGAGACGGGGTTTCACCATGTTGGCCAGGCTGGGCTTGAACTCCTGACCTCAGGCAATCTGTCCGCCTCAGCCTCCCAAAGTGCCAGGATTACAGGCATGAGCCACTGCACCTGGCCCAATAAATTTATTTTTAGAGAGTTTTCACTGATTGTAAAATTCTAAGTTGATAGTTTTCCTCTCCTCACCTTTCAGCCCTTAAAGATATCATTAATTTCTCTTCTGGCTTACACAGTTTCTGAGAAGTCTGCAGCCATTCTTATTTTTGCTCCTCTGTAAATAATGTGTCTATTTTTCTCTGGCTGCTCTAAGGACTTTTTCTTGAACACTAGTTTTTGTGATGTGCCTTCATTTTTTTATTTTTTATTTTTTTGGTGTGGGGGTCTTTATCACACATTTGTTTGGTTGAGCTTGTTAGATCTCTGGATTTTTAAATTTCCTCAAATTAAAAAAAAAAGTTCAGCCCACTTGTCTCTAAATTTTTATGTCTCCCTACTCTTCCTTTTTGTTTGGGATTTCTGTTAACATTGTGTTAGACTTTTTTTAATTTTTATTTTTATTTTTTAAGTTTCAGGGTATATGTGCAGGATGTGCAGCTTTGTTACATAGGTAGATGTGTGCCATGGTGATTTGCTGCACCTGTCAACCCATCACCTAGGTATTAAGCCATGCATGCATTAGCTGTTTTTCTAATGCTCTCCCTCCCCCACCCCACCCCTCAGACAGGCCCCAGTGTGTGTTGTTCCCCTCTCTGTGTCCGTATGTTCTCACTGTTCAGCTTCCACTTAGAAGTGAGAACATGTAGTGTTCGCTTTTCTGTTCCTGTGTTAGTTTGCTGAGGATAATGGCTCCAGCTCCATCCATGTCCCTGCAAAGGACATGATCTTGTTCCTTTCTATGGCTGTAAAGTATTCCATGGTATATATGTACCACATTTTCTTTGTCCAGATGTTAGACCATTTTTTATGTACAGCAGAAGAGCGAAAGGACCTATGATGTTACCTTTAATATTTTTCTGTAAGTTCGCTAATCCCATTCATGAGGGCTTTGCTCTCATGACTTAATTACCCCCAAGGCCTCACTTCTTAATACCATCACCCTGGAACTTAGGTTCCAACATAGGAATTTTGGAGGGGTACATACATTCAAACCACAATGAAGCCCTAACCCATATTGTGACTGCATTTGGAGGCTTTAGGAGGTAATTAAGGTTAAATGAGATTGCAGGGTGGAGTTCTCATCTGATGGAATTGGTGGCCTTACAAGAAGAGACAAAGAAAGATAGTGATTTCTCTTGGCTTGATCACGCACCTAGGAAAGGCCATGTGAGTGCATAGCCAGAAGGCAAACATCTGCAAGTCAGAAAAAGAGCCCTCACCAGACCTAGTCATACTAGCACCTGATCTTGGACTTCCACCATCTAGAATGGCAAGAAATATGTTTCTGTTGTTTAAGCCACTCAGGCTATGACATTTTCTTACAGCAGCCTAAGCGGACTATTGCAGGTTATACCATTGATATCTTGAGCAAGGCTTATTTACTCAACAGACATTGAAAAAAAATTACAACATTCCGATATAAAACCTTTAGAAATTATTGCATGAATAAAATAGATATAAGGCAATTTCATTAAGATAGTGTATTAAAATATTTTTGTTAACACTAAAAAGCAAATTAAACTTGAACTCCGAGAAAGTGAGATGATTTCATAGTCAAGAGACAAAGGAGGTAGTATAGGATAATTAAGACAAATGATTTCTAAAGAAATTAATATTTTACCAAGTATAACATAAATTTCTTAGTGCTATCCTTTCACCAAAAGACACCAAACAAGCTCAGAAATAATGTTATTTTGTTTATATAATATATAAGTGAGAGTAACTATTAAGAAATATGACTAAAATACGATTGAGATTATCCTACATAAATACACTAACCCTAGGCTAAACATACCCTAATATTTCGGTTATATTTTAAATATGATTGATATTGACATGATGACCACTTATTGAACTAAAGAGACCAAACCCCATACCCCAATTCATTCCCAGAATAAGTAGGCAATGGAGGGAATGTTGTGAATATTTACAGAAAATACCTTTACTAATGTGATGTTAGAGTCCAGAAGTTGAATGAACAGAAACTATCAGGAACACTATTATGTAAAAAGAGAAAACAAAAAAAAAAATATATTCCTGATTCTACTTTTTCTCTCAATAATATGTCAGAAAGTGAAGAACTGCAGACCTATCCATTATTGTCTGTACTCTGTAGTTTTCGTTCATATTCAACACAGTCAATTGACAGGAGACAGACCTGGAGAAAGAAAAGGAGAGATCGTAAATGGTCAATCTCCTCTCCAATGAGCTAGTTTTCAAAGAAGGGCATACGAACAGTGTGCTAATGTCTGGTGTTCATCAAACAACAAAAAAAACTCTCTATTTTGAAACATGAGATTTTATTAAAATCAGTCAAAGTATACTCAGTGGTTTTATTTAACTCCTCAGTTTTTATACAAATATTGTTACATGGATCATGAGACCATATTTAAACTTCTAATTGGGGTTAAATAAAATAATCTAAAACAAGTAAATACTCAGACACAGCCTGTGGCTCAGTTAAAAAATTTAATAGTTATAGCAGATGAACTGGGAAGGTTGAGGTCTGACCAGCACCCATCTGACTTCCGTGGTCTTTCTCAATGTATACATCACCCTGCTTAGGAAGCTGTTTATATTAGTTGGCTTGATGACTATCTTCCAATTTAAAGAGAGGTAAATATAACCTTGGATAGCTAGGTGGAATGTTTGGCAGTGGAAATGTATGTATAATTATTTACTGGCCACTGCCAACTCACCTCTGACTTGAAATGAGCAGATACAAAAACAAAACCGGTGAATGTAATAGAAAGTTCATTTAGGACATGAAGAGCAAGAATTGGAACCTTTATAAATGTTTGAAATAGTCTATCCTGGTAATATGTTTGAGAGCTCTTCTCTCATGTTTCTTAATTGGTAATATACATTTTTTTCTCTCTCTAAAGTAATTATGTATTTTTGAGCATATCCTATTTGCAATGTCCAGATATTGGCAATATAGTAAATATGCCTACAAAGATGTAGAAGGTGCAGTTATTGTCTTTAAAGAACTTTAAGTCTTGCAAGGAAAGATAATATAAGCATACTAATACCGAGAGAGCAAGTCTCTTAAGAGTAGAACAAAGAAAGTGCTAAAGGAACTTCACTCCTTCTAGGTCTAGGGCCCCAGGGGTGTAATTCAGCTAATCAAGAGGACATAAATTCTAACTTTGTTCCACTCTACATTCTCAGATGACAGGGCTAGAAGTCTACTCCCATTGAGATCTATGGCTTTTGCTCTACAAAAAAAAAAAAAAAAAAATGACTTATTCTCTGACAACATGGACTCCTATCTGGCTTGGTTAACCTGCTCTCACTTCCCTTAGGAGGATAACTGAAGTGAAGGAAGTTGCATGTAGCGAGCCAGAGGTTTGCAACTAGGAAATTCTTAGATTTGGGCGCATATGTAGCCTTTCATGTACAAAGTTCTCATTTTAACCTACCTCAGGCTACCTGGCTTTACTGATTTATAGTTAATTAGGATTGAGATTTTCATTGAAAATTTGAATACTTATATGCTTTTTTGTATGCATTTCAGATCATGTTGGCTGAAGCAAATAATTGTAACAGCACTCAAGAAATGAATGAATACCACAGGGAAGAGCTTCAACCACCACTGCCCCTGACAACCTGTAAGTAAATCCTGCTGTGTTCCCTGTTCACAGAAATATCTTTCTGACATCACTTGTGATAGATGAAAGATTTCTTCGCTATCAGCTAACAAAATCCCAATACCATTTCCTCACTTTTAAGCCATGTCTCAAAACTCCTTAAGAAAGTTTCTGTTGTTTGCTGTTAGACTTTTACTCTAGTCAGACCATATAGACGCTTAGTTATTATATATGTGTCCAAGTTCCATTATGATAAATGAACAGCAGTTGGGAAGAAGGTTGAGAGAGGAAATCCATATTAATTATGGCAAAGAAGGCAGAATATATTGTTCTAAGAATGATTCAATGACATTATACCATTGTGCATTCAAGGCATTTGATAAATACAGAATTCTAGCAAAGAAAGAAGGTCTTCATTCTTACTTTTAAAAAGGAAAAGCCTAAAAGATCTAGTTGCATCTTTTAAATATGTCATTGAATAGCTGCTAATGAGGTAAGACTTTCTTCATTACTAATGGTCAAGAAAACAAAATAGAATCAAGTCCGAACTACCTACAACTGATTTAATTTGTCTGTATACAAAAGAAAAAGCTCTTGAGAAATAGCTAACTGATCAGGTCCAGAGATGCCTTTTATAAGCTATTGAATCCTTTCTGTCTCTTACTTAGCACTTTGCTGCTTATACACTGTTAATGAAAATATTTTACATGTTTGGATGCCTGGAGTGAAAATATTTCTGTTGTAGTTGAACTTAAGAAACTACATGAATTCACATGTTATTTCAGTCATCAAATTAGAATCTTACGGCAAGGAAATGTTTTACCTGTAGATTTATAATTAACACATTAATTTTTTAAAATTTACCAGAATATTATTATTAAGATTCCTTAAGAAAAGATACAGCTTCAAAAGTATCTGAAAGGTGAGTAAGCTAGATATTTTGCCTTTCAGAAGCTGAAATTAATGAGACCCCATAGAAAAATAGGAATTTTCTGATTTCCAAACTGATCTCCTGCCTTCTTTTGATGTTCACTTATGCGTAAGATTATTTGCATGCTACGATAACCTGTAAAATAACGACTAATTGAGAAATGACAATATAATGTGTTTGTCATATATTGCTGTGTTATATAAACAGTGTTAAACATGTTAACTTTGTTCCATTTTCTGAAAAAAAAATCTAAATGTATTCTTCTATTCACTTAATTCTTGATTCCTCAATGAGAAGCAGCTTCTGCAGACTAACTGAAATGGGTACCTAAATATCACTGAACATTAGCTTAATATAGAGAATTTTCCACCTGAGGAGATGCCTTTTTCTCACTAACTTGACACTTCACCTCTTAAGATTTATAGTTCTTAACTAAAACTGGAAGTAATTGTTTTCTTAACTGTAAGAGAAAAATCCTGATTCTATGATTGAGAAGTGAAAATGTCCTCATTGTTTACAGTTTTTGACTAAAAAAGAAATCTGAAGACTAAGGATCTATGATTGGTTCAGCCTCCCCTAACTGGTGGCAATTACATTGTATGAGTGCATGTTACCACTAGCCAGTCAGAACACCCACCCCTCAAACACAACATATGTACCACACACACTGTCTTTCTCTTTTAAATAAAAAGTGTACGTCCTGTGATCAGTAATTTCTGAGAATTAAGTTGTGCATCTGTGAATAGTAGGTTTAAAACAGAGAAGATGATGATGCAATACAGCACATTATTTTGTGACTTTTTAAACCCGGAATTAAGCCTGACATGAATATAGGCTATTTGTTATTGTTTTCCAACCCATTGTTAGTCCGCATTCTTATTGGTGTGTTTTGGCAGAGTTCTGAGTGATATGTTGCAGCCTTCTTTTTTCTACAATACCAAGAGAACAGTTCTGTAATTTGCCTTCCTTTTTGACAATTAGCAAAAATGTCCATTTGGTCATTATATTTGAATCCTGAGAATTAGATTCTCTCAAATGTCACTATGCACCATGAGGCTCTAGATGTTATTTCAGCAGCTAAACCCAGTTCATGACTCAGCAACCAGCATAACATCTCAAGACCATAAGTGGTCCTCTCCAAGACGGTTGCTGTTGCCACACTCCTGGATTTTGTAGTGGCTGAGGTAACTCCTCTCTGACTTTGTTTGAGACTATTTCCGTAAAATACAGCCAGTGATTTCAAATTGTGTTGCAACAAACTTTTGGGGGATATTGGGATATCTGCAATACAGAGTACAGAGACACCTGAAGCAAGTCAAGGGTTTATTCTTAGGGGAGAGAGATTATGATTTATATTTTTTCTTAAAAGCATTAATATATGTTTGTCAGGGAATAAGTAATAGAAGCTTAGGTAAAAAGATAATTATTTTAGGTGGTGGGTACTATACATTTTTTTGTATTTTTTTGAGACAGAGTCTCGCTCTGTCGCCCAGGCTGGAGTGCAGTGGTGCAATCTCGGATCTCGGCTCACTGCAAGCTCTGCCTTCCAGGTTCATGCCGTTCTCCTGCCTCAGCCTCCTGAGTAGCTGGGACTACAGGCGCCCACCACCACGCCCGGCTAATTTTTTGTATTTTTAGTAGAGACGGGTTTCCCCGTGTTAGCCAGGATGGTCTCCATCCCCTGACCTCATGATCCACCCTCCTCGGCCTCCCACAATGCTGGGGTTACAGTTGTGAGCCACCGCGCCCGGTCTATAAAATATTTTTTGTTTGTTAATAGTCCAGTTAGGTTTCTTTTTTCCTGTTTGAACTCCTTAGTTCATTTCTGTTCTTTCTTTTCTATTGTTTTCTTTCTTTAACTCATGGCATACTTTTAACACAAGGCTTGTACTTCTGCCCTGATCATGAGATTTATTTCTGTCATTTACTTGATATGTGCTTAGAAATGAAGACTGAGGTCGTAGAATGAATACAGGCTTTAGAGTCAGATTGCCAATTATTACATTCACTGTCCTCATGAACCAGGGAAGGTCACTTTATTCCTCTCCAAGCTCTATTGCCTCATCCAAAAAATGAGGATGTTGGAAAGAATGGATTATCCCTAAGGTCTTTTCCTGTGCTAAAGCCCTTCAATGCTATTAACCCAAGTGCTGATATTCTATATGGATTGGCTTCAATCTAGAGGAATATCAAGAATTGGACAACACACAACTTGTCTATTTACTGGAAGATAAGTGAGATCCCATCATTGGTATTGGCATCTCCACTGATAGCTTTTATCTATATTGGTAATCATATGCCCAGAGGTTCAATGCTATTTAAAATCTCTTGGTAAATGTAGTTGACATGTTGTTTAAAATCTCTCAGTAGATGTAGTTACCACAGGCTTTGGTATCAGAAAGGCATGGGCTTGAATTCTGAACTGTACAGTTATTAACATTGAGGTTATTCAACAATCTGAGGTTATTCAACAATCTGAGCTTTTTCTGTAAATTAGGAATAATTCCTACTCCACAGTCATTTTAGTGGGTATTACAAACATGTGCATAAAGCATCTAGCGCAGTGCCTGGCATAAAACGTATATTTAAGATAAGAATTATTTATTGTTATTGGTATTACTAATGAAAATTGTATTTATTCTTAAAAATATAATTTGAAAAGAAAATAGAAAGTATGAATATAAGAGTGTGGGTGGTAGGGAATGAGTGCTATCAATAGCTACTACAACTGTAGAATACGAAAAATCTTATCTACTATAAAATATTCTCTAAGTTAGGATGGAAAATGCCATGTTAACACTCCCCCCACCATCCTCCCTGGCAGATATCATTGATCATCCTAATGAGCTTGGACATGGCCCTAGAACCCTCCTAATCTTAGTGCCTATTGGAAGCACTCAAGGTAAAACTTAATTTACCATCTCTGGCCTAGATCTAGGCTTCACCTAGATTCTAAAAATAAAAACTCAAAAAGGCAAGAAACTCTGAATGAGGAATGTGCATGTACTGGGGATAAAATTTCGCAAAATAAAATGTAAATTAAGTCACAGTTGCTATAATTGCCTGCCTTGCCTTATTTTTGAATCTCTAGAATTTTTTCATTAGCAAATAACTCAAAATTAGTTGCAAAATTGTGCTTAAAATAACATTGCAAATCACACTATAAGGCATTCCTGGACATATTCATTAATCAAACTAATTTATTGAAAACCTTTATTTTGTATGAGTCACTGTGATTTTATAAATGTAATGATACCTTCAACACAGTTCTTGAAAGTAACTGTTTTGGAATTTGAAACATCATTTTGTATAAAAGAAGAAAAGGGATCAGTAACTTCAGAAATTCTAACTCTATGTAGAAATATTTCCTGGAGAACTACAAAATAAACATGGACAACATTGCAGATATTTTATGGCTACATGGCAAGTCCAAAACACATTTCATCTTCTCACTCTTATTTCAACAGCCTTGCAGCAATACTGACGATTGAGAATAGTGTAGAATGTTCAGTTGAAGGCTGCTTCAGAAAGCTAAAGCACTACTAGAATAAAAAAGAGTCGTAATTGAATGAAATGAAGGGTAATTTAAGGTATCATAGTTAGTAAGAAAAAAAATCTGAATTCGATTTAACCTGTCTACCCTCTTTTTTGAAACAAAAATTACATCTTCTAAAACACTATTAATTTATCACCCTTGTTAATAAAGTTTCAATTTGCAGAGAATTTTATACCTTGTATCTTACTCCCTAATACATGTGGTATAAGTGAGTGAATAGCATATTTGGTATTTTGAAATATCTCTTAGTGGATTTAAAATAGATTATATTACAATTGATTAGATATAATTATCTAAAAAGACACTTGCCATTGTTTTATATAATTGCAAGTAGAAATTTACCAAATTTGAAATTGTTTTAATAGTTGAAAAGTGATTATAATGTACTTTCTTTTCCAAAACTAATTGGAGGTTAACTACACAGCAAATCAAATACTGATTTTTGACAGTACATTTGATAAGGATATTTTTAATGAAAGTATTTTAGAGCAGTGATCATAGGCCTGTCAGATTTTGATGGCAGCTGTAAAGTGATTGAGGCTGGTCAGGTGATAGAAAACGTGTGAATACACTTCCTCCATTTTGCTATAGTTAGGTCAGAATTAGTTATAGTAATGAATGTCCTGGAGTGTAACTTCAAATGTAATGGATGATGTGTGAAAGAAAAGAAAATGCTGCTGCTTCTTCTTTTAAATAATTTTTTTAATGGAGCATCTAGTAGATGCTAGAACTGTTCATTACTGTGTAATTTAACTCTTTCAATAATTTTCTGTGGTAAGTTCCACTATCTGTATTTGATAGCTATGGAAATTGAAACAGAAAAATTTAGAAACGTACCTAAGTTATATACCATACGTTCATAATATTCTCCTGGTTCACCGTGTTCTGAATGGTCTGACTGCCACTTTCAGCTTCCCAAATACATGAAGTGCTCTCTCATGGGCTTTATAGTTTCCTCTACGTGGCATACCCTTCTCTTGGATAGTACTAAAACTGGTTCATTCCTGTCTTTCAGGTGTCGCCTCAACACTCATCTCCTTAAAGAGGCCTCCCTTGACTATGATATTTGTTCTTTGTTTTGGCAGGGGAGGTTTGAGACAGTGTCTCACTTAGTTACCCAGACTGGAATACAGTGGTGTAATCATGGCTCACTGCAATCTCGACCTCCCAAGCTCATGCCATCCTCCTGCCTCAGCCGCCTGAGTAGCTGGGACTATAGGCGTACCCAACTGTGCCTGGCTATTTTTTGTATTTTTTGTAGAGACATGGTGTCTCACTATGTTGCCCAGGCTGGTCTCGAACTCCTAGCCTCAGGAAATCCTCCCACCTCAGCCTCCACAAGTGTGGGGATTACAGGTGTGAGCCACTGCACCCAGCAGACTATGCTATTTGAATGAGCTCACCAGCCAACTTCATTCCTTCACAATAGCATTCTGAATACTGCCTTCAGAGCTGTATCTTAATCTTCATGGGCTGAATTGTGTCCCTCCCCCCTGCCCAAATTCATTTGTTGAAGTCCTAACACACAATACTTCTGTGTTAGTCTGCTTTCATACTGCTGATAAAGACATACCTGAGACTGGGCAATTTACAAAAGAAAGAGGTTTAATGGACTTAGAGTTCCACATGGCTGGGGAGGCCTCACAATCATGGCAGAAGGTGAAAGGCAGGTCTCACATGGCAATAGACAAGCAAAGAGAGCTTGTGCAGAGAAACTCCCCCTTTTAAAACCACCAGATCTTGTGAGACTTATTGACTATCATGAGAACAGCATAGGAAAGACCTGCCCCCATGATTCAGTTACCTCCTATAGGGTCCCCCCCACAACACTTGGGAGTTCAAGATGAGATTTGGGTGGGAAACAGCCAAACATGTCAACTTCCAAATGTGGATGTATTTGGAGATCGAGTTTTTAAAGAGGGAATTAAGGTAAAATGATCTTGTATGAGAGAGTCTTAATCCAATGTTAATAATGAAGAGATTAGGACACAGACACACGCAGAGGAAAGACCATGTGAAGATAAGAAGAGAAGATGGCCATCTATAAGCCAAGGAGAGATGCCCTCTGAAGAAACCAACCCTGCTGACATCTTGATCTTGAACTTCTAGCCTCCGGAACTGTGATGAAATAAAGTTACTTGTTTAAGCCACCCAGGCTATGCTACTTTGTTGTGTCAGCCCTAGCAAACTAATACACCGTTGTTTTCTTCGATTTATTTTCTATTGCCCCACTTCTAGAAAATTGAATCTTAGATGCAAAAAGACTTTGTCTTATTTCCAATAATTTTCCCAGTGCCTGACAATGTGGCTGGCATTTATTGAGTTCTCAACAAATTATCTCTGGATAAAAGAATGACAGATTGCAAAGCTAGAATGGACCCCCATATTTGCCTAAATCTAAATCTGATTCTCTTCCTCTATTTACCATATGCCTTCTGTAAACAGGCTACACCAAAGGGCTCTTATAATTAAAAAAAAAAGCAAGTTCTGATTTCCAGTTATCCACATAGGAGCATTTTAGTACAAGAATTCAGGATTTGAAATGTGGACACTTTTATCTCAATACTTGGGAAACAACAGGAGCTACAGTCGCCTCACTTGTGTACTCGACATGGAGAAGGACAGAATTTACACTCCCTCCACAGCATCAGTGTTAGAGCATCTCATGAAATAATTTGGAACAGTTGATATGCTCCTGAACATAGTTAATAGGATACTAATAACTCAGGGATCACTGAAATGAAGAAGGGCATCTGTGTATCCAGTTATGAGGAACTGGAAAAGACAGAGGAGGGGAAATGAGACAGGCTCTGAAATAGTTAGCTCAGACAACATTTTACCTAGAAAATTCTCCATAACATCCTATATTATTTGCTTCTAGAGGAGCCTGTGTATATTTTTTTTACACTGTTCACCACATTATAGTGAAATTACATGTTTATACTCATTTCTATCACCAGAATTATATTGTTCAGTTATCATGTCTTATTTATTTTTGTATCTCCAGCACTTACCATAGAGCCTATCATATAGTTGGTGCCAAATAAGTGCAGCATAATCTGAAATTGATATGAAGAATATCCAGTATACTTATATGATATAAAGCAGCCAAAAAGTGCATGTATCATTATTTACTTGTTCTTGTTTCGTACATTCCATCTTGTTATTAATAGAGGGCCACTAATTATAAATTCTTTTACATATATAGATATTATTGAAACTTGGTTGACCATTGAACAATGTGAAGGTTAAAAATGCCAATCCTTGCACAGATGAACACATGAGTATAACTTTGGCCCCCCCAAAACTTAACTATTAATAGCCTACCGTTGACCAGAAGCTTTATCAATAGCATAAAGTCAATTAACACATATTTCATGTATTATATACTATATTATTACAATAAAGTAAACCAAAGACAAGAAAATGTTATAAAGAAAATCATAAAGAAGAGAAAATGTATTTACTATTAATTAAGTGGAAGTGGAGCATCATAGAGGTCTTCATTCTCTCTATACATTGATTGAGAAGGAGGAGGAGGAAGAGAAGGAGTTGATCTTTTTGTCTTAGAGGTGGCAGAGTCAGAAGAAAATCCATGTGTAGGCAGATCTGTACAGTTCAAACTTAGTGTTGTTCAGGGTCAGCTATATATATCTCCGATGCTAGTCTTTTTCCCATTCAATGATCACCTGACTTCCTCATCCATGATTAAAAACACATTTATTCTGAAATTTTTCTATTACTTCCTTCAAAGGCAATATTAGATTATAGACAAGTGTCTCAGATAAGTACCTCAGTCCCTCAGAGGTTGGCTAAGAGTTTAGCCTCACACAAATAACCTAAATGTCATAACTCAGTCTGGTATCATGACCTTGCCATTCACTCTACTTCAGCTTGTCACTTAGAGTCGCTCTCTTTTTAATTCAATAAGGTTTAGAAAACAAATGCTGGGTGCTATAATAGCCAAGTCTACTGAGGGAGGCTAGGCAAGGACTAGGTCAGAATACAGAAATTCATATAAGCCTAGAGTAGTCCACTGGGATCTATCTAGACATCCTCCTGCTCAGGGAGGGTATGAATTGTTATATTAGGAAAACCTCTGAAAGTTTCTGTCTTTCCTGAATCTGGGCAAGTCAAAATATGTAACATTCAGGAAATAATGTGTTGGTATAAGAAATATCTTTTTTTTTTAGTAGTAGATATCCAATTACTTGAATTACAACTGACTTTATTCTCTCAATATTATTTGTACAAAGAAGTGAAGAAAAAGTAGAACTTGAGTGAACTTAAATTGTAATGAGATAAAATAAATTCTGTGAGGCAAGTTGTTTATGCTGAATTGAGCCTCAGGACAACTGAACCTTAAGCCTTATCACACACTGAGGTGTAACACAGGGAAGACACTTAGAGAGGCTGCCCTTGACCCACAGGGTCTCCTAGCTATTGTCTAACTCATTAACTAGTCTTACTGCTTTCTTAGCACTAACAAATACTTGAATTTTTTCTTTTTACCTGTTTATTGTCTTTCTTCACACTTCCTCTGAAAGAGTAGAGGCTTTATCTTTTGTTTCCTGCTGAAGAGCACCTAGGACACTTCCCAAAAAAATAGTTAGGGTTTAAATGGTCACAGTATCTACCATGTAGTAGGTACTCAACAAAAGTTTGCTGAATAAGGGGATGATCAACTCACAACTTCTTTCTTAATCTTTGTTTAAAAAAATGTAAACTCTGATAATATATGTGCTATCTAGGATTATAATTTTTTAGTTGAGAAATAAAAATTGTATGTATTTACTGTGTGCAATGCGATGTTTTGAAATAAATACATACATTGTGGAATGGACAAATCAAGCTAATTATTATATGCCTTATTTTAACACTAATATTTTTGTGATGAGAACACTTAAAATATACTTTTAGCAGTCTTCAAACATATAGTACATTGTTATTAACCGTAGACACCATGTTGTATAATAAAATGCTTTAACTAATGTCTCCCTTCTAACTGCAATTTTCTACTCTTTGACCAACATATTCTAATCCCACTTCTCTTCCCAGCTTCTGGTAGCCCCCATTTCTATTCTCTACTTTTATGATTTTGCCTTTATAATATTCCACATATGTGATATCATGTGGTGTTTGTCCTTTCGTGCCTGGCTTATTTCACTTAACGTAATGTCCTCTGGGATTGTCCAGGCTGTCACAAATGACAGAGTTTTCTTCTTGTTAAAGAATGAATAATATTCCATTGTGCATATATTAAGCTATTCCTATCAAACTAACAATGTAATTTTTCACAGAAGTAGAAAAAACTATCCTTAAATCCATATAGAACCAAAAAAGAGCTCGAATAGCCAAAGCAATCCTAAGCAAAAAGAACAAAGCCAGCGGCATCACGTTACATGACTTCAAACTGTGCTATAAGGCTACAGTAACCAAAATATCACAGTACTGGTATGAAAACAGACACACAGACCAATGAAACAGAATGGAAAACCTAGAAATAAAGCCCCACACCTACAGCCATCTGATCTTCAACAAGGCCAACAAAAATAAGCAACGAGGAAAGGACTCCCTATTCAATAAATGGGGCTGGGATAACTGGCTACCCATATGCAGAAGAATAAAACTGGACCCCCACCTTTCACCATAACCAAAAATTAACTCAAGATGGATTAAAGATTTAAATGTAAGACTTCAGAATATAAGAATTTCAGAAGAAAATCTAGGAAATTCCATTCTAGACATTGGCCTTGGGAAATAATTTATGACTAAGTCTTCAAAGGCAATTGCAACAAAAGAAAAATTGATAAGTGGGACATAATTAAACTAAGGAGCTTCTCTACAGCCAAAGAACCTATCAACAAAGTAAACAGAAAACCTACAGAATGGGAGAAAATATTCACAAACTATGCATCCAACAAAAATCTAATATCCAGAATCTATAAGGAACTTAAATCAATAAGCAAAAAACAAATAACCTCATTAAAAAGTGAAAAAAATGATCAGACACTTCTCAAAAGAAGACATACAAGCAGCCAACTAATATGTGAAGAACTGCTCAGCACCACTGATCATAAGAGAAATGCAAATCAAGACCACAATGAGATACACCTCACACCAGTCAGCTATTATTAAAAAATTAAAGAACAACAGATGCTGGTGAGGCTGCAGAGAAAAGGGAACTGCTTATACATTGTTGGTGAAAATTCAAATTAGTTCAGTCACTGCGAAAAGCAGTTTGCAGATTTCTCAAAGAGCTTAAAACAAAACTACCATCCAGACCAGCAATCCTATTATTGGGTATATATCCAAAGGAAAATAATTTATTCTCCCAAAAAGATACATGCACTTCTATGTTTATGGCAGCACTATTTACAACAGCAAAGACATGGAATCAACCTAGGTGCCCATCAGTGGTGAACTGCATTAAGCAAATGTAGTACATAAACACCATGGAGTACTACAGAGCCATAAAAATCCACAAAATCATGTCCTTCACAGCAACATGGATGGAGCTGGAGGCAATTATCCTAAGTGAATTAATGCAGGAATAGAAAAATACCACATATTCTCACTTATAAGTGGGAGCTAAACATTGGGTATTCATGGACATAAAGATAGCAACAATAGATGCTGGGGACTACTAAAGAGGCGAGGGAGGGAGGAGGTCAAGAGTTGAAAAACTATGTGGTGATTTGCCTTCTACCTGGGTAATGTGATCAATAGTACCCCAAAGCTCTGCATCATGCACTATACCCATGTAACAAACCTGCACATAGACTCCCTGTATCTAAAATAAAAGTTGAAATGATAAAAAATTTTAAAAAGACAATTCAATTATTAATATAGGTGATATGCCCATTTGAAAAGTTCAAATGCTGTATGGAAATTACCATTGGAATTGTTACTGCTTTGATTTCTTTGAACGATAAGCATGTATAGAAGACAGAAGCAAAGGCCGTAACAGACAGATCCAAAGACTCTTATGTGTGGTTTCTTGCAGTTAGTCAGACTAATGGTTGGATTTTGGCTCTGTTACTTCATGGGTGAACTTGGATGATGTATTTACTCTCTGTAAGCAACAAGGTATTTATTTAATTATCTGTATGGCAGGCACATTAAATTAGATAATGTAAGTAAAATGCTTGATGTGTTCTCATGAATTCTAGGTATTCTAGGAACAATTGTTAGTATTGTTCTTTTTTCTATACTTTTTTCACTTTACACAAATGTTTATGGAATATGGTCAGTTAAATGACCTTTAAAAGTATTGATGTGTGTATGTGTATTTAAACATGTGCTTTCTCTTAGAGAGGATATAAAAATACATAGAAGAAAGCAGGGTATTGATACTGACATATCAGCATTCACATATGAAAGGTAGAACCATTATTTATGGATTTCAGAAAGGAAATAATAAGTTTCTTTTTATTTTATTTTATTATTATACTTTAGGTTTTAGGGTACATGTGCACAATGTGCAGGTCTGTTACATATGTATCCATGTGCCATGTTGGTTTGCTGCACCCATCAACTCGTCATTTAGCATTAGGTATATCTCCTAATGCTGTCCCTCCCCTCTCCCCCCACCCCACAATAGTCCCCGGAGTGTGATGTTCTCCTTCCTGTGTCCATGAGTTCTCATTGTTCAATTCCCACCTATGAGTGAGAAAATGCGGTGTTTGGTTTTTTGTCCTTGCGATAGTTTACTGAGAATGATGTTTTCCAGTTTCATCCATGTCCCTACAAAGAACATGAACTCATCATTTTTTATGGCTGCATAGTATTCCATGGTGTATATGTGCCACATTTTCTTAATCCAGTCTATCATTGTTGGACATCTGGGTTGGTTCCAAGTCTTTGCTATTGTGAATAGTGCCGCAATAAACATATATGTGCATGTGTCTTTATAGCAGCATGATTTATAGTCCTTTGGGTATATACCCAGTAATGGGATGGCTGGGTCAAATGGTATTTCTAGTTCTAAATCCCTGAGGAATCGCCACACTGACTTCCACAATGGTTGAACTAGTTTACGGTCCCACCAACAGTGTAAAAGTGTTCCTGTTTCTCCACATCCTCTCCAGCACCTGTTGTTTCCTGACTTTTTAATGATGGCCATTCTAACTGGTGTGAGATGGTATCTCATTGTGGTTTTGATTTGCATTTCTCTGATGGCCAGTGATGATGAGCATTTTTGCGTGTGTTTTTTGGCTGCATAAGTGTCTTCTTTTGAGAAGTGTCTGTTCATGTCCTTTGCCCACTTTTTGATGGGGTTGTTTGTTTTTTTCTTGTACATTTGTTTGAGTTCATTGTAGATTCTGGATATTAGCCCTTTGTCAGATGAGTAGGTTGCAAAAATTTTCTCCCATTCTGTAGGTTGCCTGTTCACTCTGATGGTAGTTTCTTTTGCTGTGCAGAAGCTCTTTAGTTTAATTAGATCCCATTTGTCAATTCTGGATTTTGTTGCCATTGCTTTTGGTGTCATTGCTTTTGGTGTTTTAGACATGAAGTCCTTGCCCACGGCTATGTCCTGAATGGTATTGCCTAGGTTTTCTTCTAGGGTTTTTATGGTTTTAGGTCTAACATTTAAGTCTTTAATCCATCTTGAATTAATTTTTGTGTAAGGGTAAGGAAAGGATCCAGTTTTAGCTTTCTACATATGGCTAGCCAGTTTTCCCAGCACCATTTATTAAATAGGGAATCCTTTCCCCATTTCTTGTTTTTGTCAGGTTTGTCAAAGATCAGATAGTTGTAGATATGTGGCATTATTTCTGAGGGCTCTGTTCTGTTCCCTTGATCTATGTCTCTGTTGTGGTACCAGTACCATGCTGTTTTGGTTACTGTAGCCTTGTAGTATAGTTTGAAGTCAGGTAGCGTGATGCCTCTAGCTTTGTTCTTTGGCTTAAGATTGACTTGGCAATGTGGGCTCTTTTTTGGTTCCATATGAACTTTAAAGTAGTTTTTTCCAATTCTGTGAAGAAAGTCATTGGTAGCTTGATGGGGATAGCATTGAATCTATAAATTACCTTGGGCAGTATGGCCATTTTCAGGATATTGATTCTTCTAACCCATGAGCATGGAATGTTCTTCCATTTGTTTGTATCCTCTTTGATTTCATTGAGCAGTGGTTTGTAGTTCTCCTTGAAGAGGTCCTTCACATCCCTTGTAAGTTGGATTCCTAGGTATTTGATTCTCTTTGAAGCAATTGTGAATGGGAGTTCACTCATGATTTGGCTCTCTGTTTGTCTGTGATTGGTGTACAAGAATGCTTGTGATTTTTGTACATTGATTTTGTATCCTGAGACTTTGCTGAAGTTGCTAATCAGCTTAAGGAGATTTTGGGCTGAGACAATGGGGTTTTCTAGATATACAATCATGTCATCTGCAAACGGGGACAATTTGACCTCCTCTTTTCCTAATTGAATAATGAGTTTCTTTATGTTCCAGGATGTCTCTCCTGAGACCAGCTTTGTTAACACTTGTTGATTGCCCTTAGGTTCTACAGAAAGACTGATCAGTCTGTATTCTGTATTTTTAAGTGATGAAATGGTTCCCTTCCAAAATGCACCATTACTGGCAGTGTGATGGTAGGCAAAGCTCTACATTCTCTGGACCTCATGTGTAATATAACCAAGAAGAATCTTGGTTTGTATCTCCAGTTATTTGTATAACAAACATTTATTGGGCATCCAATACATCTGTGATATTATACTAGTTGCCTCAAATTCATCAATGCACAAACAAAAAACCCTGCCCTCTCAGAGCTTAGCTAGAAAGGTAAACAGACAACATAAAAATAAGCTTACTAAATGAGATAAACATTAGCTAAAAATATCCTTAAATTATAAAAATTCAACCAGGGAAAGAGGGGTTAGGAGTGTTGAGGGCAGGTGCTGGGCAGATTGAACATTAAGTAGGTCATCAGGCTAAGCTCCAAGGAGAAGTTAAGATTAACCCAAATACTTGAAAGCAGTGAGATGATTAGTCAAGAAGATATCTGTGAGAAGAACGATCTACAATGATGAAACGGCTAGAGTTAAATTTCTCAGGTAGATGCCTGCCTCGTATGTTCCAAGAACAAAGAATTTTTGTAAAAATCAAAGGAAGTCATGCCCACTTGGGAAATTTGTCAGCTATGAAGTGACACACATGAATGTTTATTTTTATTTTTATTTTTTATTTTTATTATTTTTTATTGTTATTATACTTTAAGTTTTAGGGTACCTGTGCACAATGTGCAGGTTTGTTACATATGTATCCATGTGCCATGTTGTTGTGCTGCACCCATTAACTGCTCATTTAGCATTAGGTATATTTCCTAATGCTGTCCCTCCCCCCTACCCCCACCCCCACCCCACAACTATCCCCAGAGTGTGATGTTCCCCTTCCTGTGTCCATGTGTTCTCATTGTTCAGTTCCCACCTATGAGTGAGAACATGTGGTGTTTGGTTTTTTGTCCTTGTGATAGTTTACTGAGAATGATGGTTTCCAGTTTCATCCATGTCCCTACAAAGGACATGAACTCATCATTTTTTATGGCTGCATAGTATTCCATGGTGTATATGTGCCACATTTTCTTAATCCAGTCTATCATTGTTGGACATTTGGGTTGGTTCCAAGTCTTTGCTATTGTGAATAGTGCCGCAATAAACATACGGACACATGTGAATGTTGATATCGTCATGGTTAGTCCTCCTCTGTCACTGTATAGCCATGGCAAGTTGGGCAATTCACTTTCTCTTGACTCTTTTTTTTTGAGACGGAGCCTCGTACTGTTGCCCAGGCTGGAGTACAGTGGCACGATCTCGCTCGCAAGCTCCGCCTCCCGGGTTCACGCCATTCTGCTGCCTCAGGCTCCCGAGTAGCTGGGACTACAGGTGCGCGCCACCACGTCCAGCTAATTTTTTGTATTTTTAGTAGAGATGGGATTTCATCATGTTAGCCAGGATGGTCTCGATCTCCTGACCTCGTGATCCCCCCACCTTGCCTCCCAAAGGGCTGGGATTACAGGCATGAGCCACCACGCTCGGCCCACATCTCTCTCAATCTTTTTTTTTTTTTTTTTTCTAGCCGGAGTCTCGCTCTGTCACCCAGGCTGGAGTGCAGTGGCGCGATCTCAGCTCACTGCAATCTCCACCTCCCGGGTGCACGCCGTTCTCCTGCCTCAGCCTCTGGAGTAGCTGGGACTACAGGCGCCAGCCACCATGCCGGGCTAATTTTGTTTTTGTATTTTTAGTAGAGACGGGGTTTCACCGTGTTAGCCAGGATGGTCTCGATCTCCTGACCTCGTGATCTGACCGCCTCGGCCTCCCAAAGTGCTGAGATTACAGGCGTAAGCCACCGCGCCCAGCCCCATCTTCTATTTTAAAGGGGATCTTGGAAGTTACAGCACCTCCTAGTAAAAAAATTATATAATTAGTGTAATTTTGCCAATTCTTTTATCTTTAAAATTTTTCTTGTACGCTTACTATAATGAAAGGAAACTAAACAGAGTTCAGACGGGTATGAGAATTAATGAGAAGGGGAAAGAGTTAAACAAAAAGTTTTTAATATAAGTAACTACATTTCATCATTTAGACTATAGTCATGAACTATGTATTATTTTATAGGTTATAAAAAGTCATGTTTCAAAATGATCAAAGTCATAAAAAACAAAGAAATTGTCAAAGATCTTTGGCAAGCAGGAGATGTGACAAAAACACTGCAGAATCTTGGATATGATCCTGGAATCGAAAAACTGGTGAAATTCGAATAAAGTCTACAATTTAGTTAATAGTGCTGTACCTATGTTAATTTGATAAATGCACCATAGTTATGTGAGATGTTACCATTAGGAGAAGCTAGGAGAAGGGAATGGGAGTGCAAGCGTTCTCAGTACTATCTTTACAGTCTTTTTGGTCCCAAATTAATTCAATATTAAATTCTGTTTAAAGAGCGTATAGGATAACATTGCCTCATGATTTATGCTCTCCTTGAATGTCAATATTCATTACTAATTTTCAATTTTTTGAAAATTTTAAACAAATAAGATATAAATAGCTTCATGAATGTATAAAAATAAAAGTATATCTTCTTTAAAATAACATTTTTGTTTAATAAATTTAAATGGAATACCATCAGTAAGCTCAAAGGAAGGAAAAACAAAAGTAGAAAAATATTGTCCAAATAAAAACGTGTAGAGAAAATACTTAACTACAAAATGAAAGTCAGCAAAATCCTAGCCTGTCTATGCTTGGAAATAAAATCTTCCTAAAATGACTTAGTCCAGAGCCTTGCACATACTAGGCAAAGATGTGTTTGTTTATTTAATGTGAAATCATGGCTCCATTTATATCAGCGATTAAAACCTGCATACATTTCTGATGAGAGGTGTTGTGATAGAATAGAGTTTTCTACATAATTACATTCCCAACTATGTGTCAAACAGGACCTGGCATAATCTTCTCTGTGTTTGCCAAACCTCCTCCTTGCCAAGAACCCTTCACTTATAAAATAGAGTTGGCAATACCTCTCCTTGACCTTGAGAGAGTATTACAAGAATAAGTAAGACAATGTCCGAATAATGCTCTGGGATCTCGTATGAAGGAACTCTGTCACTGCAATGTAAGAAAAACAAAATTAGTGTTTTTTGTCTAATTTTTTTAAGTTGGTAATTAATATAATGGCTAATACATGGATCTGTCTTAAAGCTCATTGTGACCATTTTTATGTCTAACAAAACAATTGATCTACTTGCAATCAATATATCTTATTCTTTATCAGATCACAACTTCTTGGCAACAAATTGCCAAGAAAATCACACATAATTGGCAGCCAGCAGGAGGCTATGAGCACATCTCATTGTCAGGATGTTCCAAGCTTGGGACAGCAATGCCAAATCTGAAGACAGAGTTCTCTGCAATTTGTCACACTGTTTGATTTGTGCCAGTATAAAATACTCGAACATGAGGCAAAGGCTACAGGGAAGCACTGCCCAGTGTGATATAATCAGGATAATAATAAGGGAGAAATGATTCCCAGGGTCTGCTTGTTGAAATAGCCTACCAGAGAAAAGAGAAAGAGGAAATAATTTTTACCAAAAAAGAGAGTAAAATTTAAACTATCAGCTGAACTCTAAAATAGAAGACTTGTATAAGCACTGTTGGTGTAAATAAGCATTTGCATGCAGCAGAAAGAAGAATAGAGACAATGGGATTTGAAAAGGATTATCTTTCTTCATAAAATGCAACTATGAAGAATGCCCAAATAGAAAGTATACAGAACAAAAGGGGTGGGAAACAGGCATAATAGTTCTTCCTAATCCTCATTCAAATTCTGAATATAATGTGAACAGAGAATACACTACAGGATTTCCTGATGATTTGAAATGGTTTCATAAGGGGTATCAATATGATATTTCAAAGATGTGGTGTTTGTCTGCATAAGAAACTGGATTCATGTATTTTGAAAGATCTTATCAACCTGGAGAAATGAAAATAATTCTTACTCACCTGCTTTGCTGGCCATTCTTAATTCTTAGCCCTTCCTTTACATTCAGCTACTCCTTTGGCATATTCACACACTTGAGTAAATTGAGAACGTAACGAGAAACATACTTTCTCATGTTGTTTCTAATTGGAAATAACACAAAGTATTTACCATATTATACCTAAAAGAAAATTCTCTCTGAATGCATGTTTGCCATAATATATCCTACTGGCTTTCACAGGTGGGCACTCAGCAAAGAGCCTTTGGCTGTACATTGTGTGGTGAAGAGCAGCATCAACATTTAACTCATTAGGCTCTGCCACCATGCAAACATTTAAATATTTTCTTACCAGAATGCTAAAGTGCTTGCATAGCCCACTGAGGTAATGTATTACTTGTGCTTTCTAGAAATACAGGTTCTTACTAGTGTGCATGGTGAATTAGGGTGGAGGATTGCATAAGGCAAGATACTGACAGGTCCTACTGAATACTACTTTTGGTTAAGAAAGGAAAGAAGGAAGTAAGGAGAAAGGGAAGGAGGAAGGGAGGGAGGGAGGAAGGAAACATGAAAGGAAGGAAAGAAGGAAGGAAGGAAGGAGGGAAGGAAGGAAGGAAGGAGGGAAGGAAGGAAGGGAGGGAGGGAGGGGTAAGGAAGGGAAGAAAAGGGAAGGAGGATATGGTGAAGGAAAGGAGAGAGCAAGGGAGGGTGAGGAGACAGAAGGGGGAGAAGAAAATGGCTTTATAGAGGAACAGATTTATAGGAATTCTGTCTTTCATAGGCTGATTGTAGTCAATCATTTAAAAAGCAAAAATAATCTTTTAGGGGTTCCCTAATTGATCATGTATATTTCTTCCATACAAATTCCAACTGTAACAAAAATGCAAACATTAATTTGAAGTAAAATTCAGGTTTCATTTGCCTTTTCAGAAGGAATGCACTTTTCTGTTAAGCAGAAAAATAATCATTGATTAAAAGAATAGCCAATTCTCCTGATGAGTAACACTTTACTTAGAGGATTTTATTATATACTTTACTTACAATGGGGAGAGTAGGAGAGCATTTCAATTTTATAAAATAAGTTTTAAAAATTTACTGAACTATAAATTATAAATTTGTAATACTACTTCTGTTTTGAGTGTAATTTTTTAAATCCATAGTTTAAGAATATTTAAAACATTAAATTTTAACTCCACCTTCACACTATTGCCTGCCATGTAGTCTAAATAACCCTGTTCGTTCAAGATAGAAGTATTTGAATTATGCAAATCATTTTATTCTGCTATATTAAGGACTTGATCAGAAAAAGCTAAGCAGCCAAATGTTTATAATTTGTAAAGTTCAGTTGATTTTTAATCAGCATTAAAGAAAATAGGCCATCTCGTCTTTCAAAAATAAAACATATAAACAATTATTCAGCCACATTTTATTTTTATTACAATGTATGTATCATGATGAATTGCTAACTCAATAGAGGGCAATATAGTATAATGGAAAGGCCAAGGGATTTAAAGTCAAAAGACCTTTGTTTGAGTCCTGGTTCTGCAATTTACTAGATACGTGACCTCAGGCAATTGATTTAATCTAGCTCAATGTGTCTCTTGCTGTGTGTACCTCTTGTGGGGATAAAATGGGGTAATATCTGTAAACGTCTATTCCACCCAATAGTAGGCATGAAATGGTCAAAAGGCTGTCCTCTGAGCTACAGCAACCAGGGAGAGTATTTAACAGCATCACACAAGAGTGTCATGGTGCTGCATAAAGGAGGAATCAGTTTTCAACTTAGACCTCAAAAAGAAAGTTACTTTTTTCAGCCCAAGAGAGTACAAAATAATCCTCCCCATGCCTCAGTGTGGTAGATAGAACACTGTGGATGAGAGATGAAATAGAGACATAAAACAGTGCACCAAGACTGAAGAAAAAAGGAAGCACCACTCCTGAAGCATTAGATTAATACAGCAGACAGACATTCTGTAGCATATATGGGAAAGAATAAACCACCACAGAAATTAACCTATAAAAATGTGGGTACTGGGAATAAACTATGAACAATGGCAACCAAAGAGAGATGATTTACAAATATTCATAACTGTGAAAAAATACACTTCTTGATATATATGGAACAAGAACATGATCATAGTAGTGAAGATTAGGTGAATTTGAAAGAAAAAGAATTTATATCATGTCAGAAACAACATTATTTGCCTAGTTTGTATGTATGTGTATTTAATGTATGTTTATGTGTGCATATTAGATGTATCACACTAATGTGTATGTATATTTATTACATATATAATTTATTGGATAGTTAAATGTACAGACTTCATTCCAGACTTCGGTCAATCTTAACTATTATGTTGTCCTCCACTGCCAAGCTGAATTACATATAGAAAGTCTAGATGTTGTTATAATATGAAACTGTATTGGAAAGGAAAGGGCTCTACTCTACCTTAGGAATTCAGTTAAGATGTTAGCGCCTTGATTGCATAAATGTCAGTAAACCACCTTGCTTAGTGAACTCTGTTTTTGTTTGGGGATGTTGCATTGAGAAAAGATCTTAGGAAACTTAGAAGCTTGTTTGAAAATGTCACTCTTCCGAATTGTATCTCAGCTACTGAAATATCTTTGACCAAAGAATGGTCCTTCTCTGTCTGGGAATGTCTTTGAGCAACACCTCTGAAACAGATGCCTATGGAAGATAAATCAAGTTTTATCCATTCATCTTTTGGAGTCAGTCAGCTTAAACGCATGATTTAGACAATCAGTAGAATAGAGATGGATGGTAAGAATGTTCTTATATTTAACTTTAGAAAACATAAAGCATTATTTTGTAAACATAAGGGATAATAACTGAAATGTGATGTGAGGATTAACGTGGAATTTTCATGGACTTATGAGTATCTTGGTCACGACCATTACTAAGTTATGACAAGACAGAAGAGGGATGCAAGCTGTGCCTAGAGAGTGGGTCTGGGACATTCTGCCAACTGAGAAACAACTAACAACAGTAACTCTTCTCCTCTCTCCTGAGTAGGTGTTTAGACTCTGCATTAAATGGAAAATTCATTCATGTTGTGTTGTCAACAAAATTATAACAAATCAGAATTTTAATGAAAACTTAGTGTTTTCCTCTTAGCTTTCATGTTTCATTGCGGTGTGGTTTCTTCAGGGAGACAGATGTATTTGAACTTAGTAATTATGAGCATAATTATGTTTTAAAGCACAGGAGGCATTTTAGGAAATACTCTATCTATAGCTTTGTAGTTTGGGTATTTTTGTGTTTACAGGTCTAACAAAAATTTATTTTTACAACAAGTTTCTATAAAAGCTATTCAAGAGATGACATTTAGGGGCTGATTAACCCAAACAGGCCTAATCCTTTTCCAGGAAGTATTCTATGATGATGATTCCCAGAACTTACGCAGGTGGGATGCCAGTAGAGTGACCGTCTTCCTTAGAAAGGAAATGTTAAGAAAGCTTCCTTTTCAGTATTTGAAGAGGTAGACACTCTTCTAGAATTTTTTTACGTGAGTATTTTTTTTAAGTTGTAATAGCCCTGTGAAGAAAATATGACCTTTCGCAGATGGAAAAACTAGTGCCCAGAGAGGGCGAGTGACATACATGACATCATACAACTGGGCAATGTTGGAACACAGTTTTGAACCTAGCTGTTCTGATTCCAGAGTCCCCATTATTAACCTATACATTGGCTTTAAAACATCCATCTCCTATAGTCTTTTCCTGTGTTCCCTAACAAGTGCCCTCCAGTGAAATCATCAGCTTCTGGAACTGAAATTTAGCTTAGCCAGCTGATCCAGGGATTTGCTCTTTAATTGTACTTGCCCACAACATTTACACAGATGTGATAAAGATATTGATCACTTAAGGCCCATGAATATCCAGCTCCACTTCATGCGGCACCAAGTATAGTATTTCTCTTTCTTTCTGCCTTCTACAGAAGCCTAAGTTGATATTAAAAGGTTGTGGAAACATGAAACCTGCTTTCAGACAATCAGCTTAAGTCATTGGCTCTTCAATGTTATCCTATTTATACCAGTTCATTATATTGTACTTAATATGAAATTACAATGACTCACTCATAAGTGCAGCTTTCTTAGACTTAATTAGACACAGAAGAATTATTAAACATTTGACAGCATATTGTACATTTGATCTTGGTATTGAATTCTCATTGATATTAATGCACACACAATGTAATATAACATGTTCCTCTGACTGTGAGCTTATGTAATTTTTCTCAATTTAGCAGCTTTTTGGATGCCTGATTCTCTTGGCTATTTGGCACATAAATGTTTTCTAACAAGCTAGATGTTGCTCTTAATTAAAGATAAGACAATTTGATCAGGTAAAGAACAGTGTAAAGACCATTTCAATTAGGGGAAGGTCATCTAGTTTCTAAATTTCAAGTCTTCCCCTGACTACAGGAAATATCGGGTGTGTTATTTAACTGTATCAGTTTCCTCATCTCTAAAAATCAATGTATTAAAAAGATGGTTCCTATCCCTTTCTAGCTCTAAAATGTAATGATTTAACAAATTGATTTTGTAGATTCCATCATAGAGCCATTTTACTTAATTAGAAATCTGATCTCACCAAATTCAAGTACCTCATAACTCTTGTCCTCATAACTCTTGTCCTCATAACTCTTGTCAAGTTGTTCATTTTAATAGGCAGAGGATGAGTTCTACTTGTGTTAATCTTATAATTCTTCCTTATTTATTAAGGTCTTGAAAATATTTATCTTGTTAGAAAGACATAATTGAGTAGGAAAATGAACAAATTGAAATTCAATAGCATTTTAAATGAGTAAGATATATATCCAAGTAGTTAGTAAATAAATAATTCTTATACTACAAAACGTATACATAAGAAACCTGTGTGGGTTTCTGCATAAGAACATGTAAATACTTAGCTTAGCTCCTGAACAGTTTCAGCAGCACCACCAGCAGGGCATACTGCCCTACAGAATGGATCTTCTAGTTTAAACACGTTTTCAAGCTTCTTGGATTTATTAGTTGTTGAAAAAATGATTATTAGTAGAAGAAAAATAAATGTTAACTTTCTACCATCTAATATGTAATCATATACAAATGTAGCATAATAAACTGTTTTTTATTACAATTTCATCACCTGAATAGAAATTATAGTGTTAGCACTTTCAAGAGATGGTTCTATCTGCATGCAGAGTGAGGGAGAGTTCGCATAATGGTCTGTAAGGCATATCAAATTTATTCTGTGAGGTAGATAAAGGTCTTTTAAAGGTCTTACTCCACTTGTGGAATGAATTTCTTATCGTGTATGAATTCAGAATGTAACATGTTTTTTCCCCCTCTGAAATGTGGTTTGTTTTCAAAAAGAAGAGAATTACTAAAGAATTTCACTACTGTATAGAAGACCATCTTTTTAATTAAAGAAAAAATATATCTGGCATAATTATTAGCATTAAAATTCTCTCTATATTGTACAAACATTGTTTAAAAATTATACAAATATATATACTCATGAAAGGAAAGAAATATGAATACTCAAATTTGACCATCAGGAATAAAACTACATGATTTAAAAAAAAGAAAAACATGGGTAAGGGGACATAGCACTTTTCCCTCTCTGAAACATACATAAGGGAAAGTTGAAAAGATATGCTAAAAGCATATTTTTCTCTTGCTTAGGATTCATCATCACTGAGTTTCCGTTTGTAATAATGATTTTAAAATATTTTAAAATTTGGCTAAAAAAATGTGCCTCTTAGGCCTGACATCATGCAAATATTTTTCAATACAATATGTTATTCTTCACAACCATATAAACATTGACATAACTATTATTACTATCATTTTTATCTACATGTCTGTAATTAAAGAAATGGAGGTGCATAGAGATTGAATACTTGTTTAACAAACCTTACTGAATTCCTTATATGTACCAGTTATTTCAGTAGGCCAGGGAGCAAGTAACTGCCTTGCCCCTAAGAAGACAAAATATTGAGGGGAAAAAAAGCAATATATGTATGCATATATATTTAGCTTTTAAATTATATATATATATAATAAGATTTAGCACTAAATTCAATATAAAAACAATATATATTGCTTTTAATTGTATATAATTATTATATGTCACTAAATGCAATACATTAATTATATTATTCTAATGCTAGTCATGTGAGAAATATAAATTCAAACATTTTAACTTAATATAACAATTTTAACATTTCTTGATGCATGAGAATATAATCAGCATGAGGACAAAATTGTCTGTTTTATTCACTGCTGTACTCATATTTAGGTAACTGGCACATAAAGATCCTCAAAAATATTTCGTTTCATGAATTAGCATTGAATAAAATCATAACCCTTTTTCTTATTTCCCTCACTCATGCTAAAGAAATAAATACGCTATGACTGGCATGGCCTTTTGTTCATGATATCAATTTAGTCGAAAGTTGTTGAATAAATGAAGAAATAAACCATGGATAATTTTAATGCCAATTTGGAAGTATTACATTGACTGACAAAACTTACAGATGAAAGTATTTTCCTGTTTATTTTCCACCAAATGTGACTATTTTGCATTATTTCAATGATACAAAAATATATTGCCTTACCCACAAATTATTTTTATTTTCTGTGTCTCAAGTTTTATGGCTATTTCAGGTATCTACAATATTGTAGCTGATATTTATTTTCCTTTCGCATTTTTTTATTATAACTGAAAGTCCTGTATAGATGGAATATATCAGGCAGTTAAACTAAAATACAAATTGGAAGGAATTACAAAGATAAATCAATAAAGAAGAAATATATTTTGGAGAAATACTATGACATTTTCAGAGAAGATAGATATGGTCTGCTGTAGATATTTATATAGTCTTTTAAAAGCGGGTAATCTGACAAGAAAATGCTTTGAGTTTCTTTTTTACAGAGTCTTTCATAAAAGAGAGTTTATAATAGTTTAAAATTACAGTTCAGGATGAAATGCCTCAATTGAAGAAGGCATCGATTGGAAGTTTAATTACTTGTCCAGGATAATATAGCTGGGGATAAAACATACTTCTGCTTTCCCAGTTTAAGAGTTTAGCTACCTAGCTTCCTTTGGGTTTATAAGACTGTTCCAGAAGATAAAAAATGAGGCTGCCATCTGGAAATATGGGGTTTTGTTTTCACTACCTGAGTCTGGGCTCACCTTTATGCTCCTTGGAACTATTAAATACTGTGAGTCAGTCAAAACAAACACTTTCAAATGTAAAACATTTACTATATCATCAAACAATGTTGCTGTAAATGTCCATGTTCTCTTGGATACACATGCATGTGTGTGTTCCTCTACAGAATATGTCAACAATTGAAATCAAATATTAATATCTATACATTGTCATCTAAAATGGCTTTCCAATTCATACTTCCACTACATTGTTTCAAAATTCTAATTTCTTGTACCCTTTACTGACACTTCGTATTAGCATACTTTTTGTTTTTCACCAATCTTACATTCAAAAAAGATCAATTGGTGCTTAAATCTGCATTTTCCTGATTACAAGTGAGGTTAAACAATATTTATCAATCAGACATGTTCCTTCTTCAGATAATACTCTGTTCTCATCCTTATCTTATTTTTTATTATTATTATTTTTTGAGACAGAGTCTCACTCTGTCGCCAGGCTGGAGTGCAGTGTTGCAATCTCTGCTCCCTGTAACCTCCGCCTCCCGGGTTCAAGCGATTCTCCTGCCTCAGCCTCCCGAGTACCTGGGATTACAGGTGTGTGCCACCATGCCCAGCTAATTTTTGTATTTTTAGTAGAGACGGGGTTTCATCATGTTGGCCAGGATGGTCTCAATCTCCTGACCTCATGATCCACCCGCCTCGACCTCCCAAAGTGCTGGGATTAGAGATGTAAGCCACCGTGCCTGGCCCTCATCCTTACTCTTAACTTTTATTGTCTTTTTTCTTATTAGTAGTTATTCATATAATTTGAACGTTAATTGCTTTATTTGTTCCATTTTGTTCAAATATTTTGGATAGACTATTATTAGGAATTTTGATGTGTACATATTTCCATGTGGGTGAACAATACCATTTATTATGTAACCTATTTTGACAGCCCATTGTTACAACCTACTAAATTTTCTTATGTACATGAGTTAACTTCTTTCCGCATTCCCATATATCATCTAATTTTTAATCATTACTTATGTAAACTGAAGTTTTATTTATTACTTCATCCATTAATGCTATTCACATCCCTATTCTATCCCCTACAACTATATTTCATTTGCAGCAGTATTCTCTGAGAACTCTGTAGTAGTAATCTTACTGAGTATCTGTATTTCTGAAAATGTCTGAATTTCAATCTCATTGAATAGTCATTTGGCTGGGTTTATGATACTAGTTAAAATATTCACCCTCAGCTTATCCTGCCCACTCTTCTTAAGCATTGCTGATGATGGCAGTTTGATTCTCATATATTTGTAGGTAATATAGATATTTTTCCTCTTCTCTCACACTGAATAAGTTCTAAGATTTTTCCTTTATTATTATTATTTACTTTATCTTATTTAAACTCACTTGTTTGTTTCTGTGAGGGTTTTCTTTTGAAATTTATTTTTACTGAGTCCTTAATAGACCTCATCAATCTGAAAGCTTGTATATTTCTTCAGTTTTGGGAAATTCTGCTTTCTTTCTCTTCATTGTGTCTATTCTTTCTTTCTCAAACTCCTACTAAAATGATTTTAAAAACTCTCAACCCATCCTGCATGAGAATTTTTTGAATGTCATATATGCATATTTTTATGCTGTAGTCTGAGAACACTTCTTGCTTCATTCAACTAATAAGCTAATTTTTCCTCACCTAACTCCATTCTGTTATTCATTTCAACAACTGAAGTTGTATTTTGTACTAAAAATTATACTATGTATTTCAGTGACCTCTGCTAATTCTTTTATTTCTCTCAGAATTTTAATACAATTTAAAGTCCTCTACAGCTTATGTTCATTAACTCTGCTTACTTTGTTGTATTATTTTTTGAGTGGATCATCACTCACTCATGATGTTAGCTGATGTGGTTTGGCTGTGTTCCCACCCAAATCTCATCTTGAATTGTAGTTCCCATAATCCCTACATGTCGTGGGAGAAACCCAGTGAGAGGTAATTTAATCATGGGGGCAGATACCCTCATGCTGCTCATCTGTTCTTGTGATAGTGAGTGAGTTCTCACAAGATCTGATGGTTTTATAGGGGCTTTCCTCCTTTTGCTCAGCACTTCTCTTTGCTGCCTCCAAGTGAAGAAGGACATGTTTGCTTCAACTTCTCCCATGATTATAAGTTTCCTGAGTCTTCCCCAGCCCTGCAGAACCATGAGTCAATAACTCTTTCTTTTATAAGTTACCCAGTCTCGGGTATGTCATTATTAGCAGTGTGAGAATGGACTAATACATTGGCTTTCCTTAATTTTATTAATTTTTTATTACACATGCTTTTTGGAGTTGAGATGCTTTTCTAGATTCTGTCTGCGCTGCCTGCTTAGTGGAGGGGCAGAGGACATATGGCTTTTAATTTGGTATGTTTTTAGCAGGAGTACCCATGGGGCATGTCCACAGCTGAGGCTAGTTTTGTGGCCTGCAGATTCTCCCCACTTCTCCCAAGTGTTGCCATCTATCTGGGTCCTTGTTCTCAGAGCAAAGTCCCCCTCCATTGCCTCCATGTTAAGACAATCAAGCCATGCTATTGCTGCTGCTTATCTCAAGATGTGCAAGAGATTGGCTACTCTGCCTGTGTCAACTCAATTAATCTTGTTATTTTCCTCTGTGCCTTCTCTTTCAGAGATGAGTATCCACCATTTCTGGGCAAGAAGCATCCTTGCCACATCTTCCATTTTTGCTATAATAGCATCTTTCATCGATTCTGAGCTGTGATTTTATTGTTTATTTATATTTCATCTGCTTTTATGTTTTCAGGATTCATTAGTCTATCATGGTGTCTCCTTCTTATTTTCAAAATCATTAGTCCATCATAGTGTCTCCTCCTTATTTTCCAAAATGATTATACATTTTTGGAAATATATATTTTCTCTAATCTGTATGGCTTTGAAGAAGGTGGGGTAAGCCATAGAGTGTGTATTGTATATTTTCTTGAAAAGAATACTTGATTGTTCATTATATTTTTTTCCGATATGGCTAGTAGTTATGTTTAAAATTCCTTTAAGGGAAAATATTTATTTTTAACATTTCCTTGAAGAACGTAGGGTGGCTTAAATTCACAATAAAGTGTAAATATCTGATATAATCAGAGTTAAAGAGGACTATTCCTCAGTTACTTGCTATTTGAACTTAAGCAGTTTGCATTACTACTCTGAGCCCATATTTCTCATATATAAAATTGTGATGATTGCCTTATTGTAATAGTTTCTCCCTGATTTAGAATATTTCAGAAGCCCTCTCAAACTATGGAGAAAGAACAGTTTTTATTTTATTAATACATAATACATGTGTATATTTTCAGGGTATATGTGATATTTTGATATTTTCATATAATATGTTATTGTCAAATCAGGGTATTTGTGACATTCATCACCTTAAATATTTAGTTTCTAATGTTGCTGTTGTTTGTTTTTTAATTTCTAGTCTCTTTCAGATGCATACATTTGTAAAATACAAAGTTATACACTTGGATTTCCTGGTAATACTAAACTTCAATAAAAGTTTCTACTTTCTCTCATGTTCTCTATTTATCTCATTGAGGACAAGTAAGAAAGTTTGCAGATAGACTACAGTTCACAGATCACACTTTGAAAGGGTCTGTTCTATTGGACAAAGTGCCATCTTCATATAGTGGAAATGCAGATGGAGTTTTGCTTACATTCTTGCACACTACTGACTGCCTCCCACTCTCTGGTTCATCAGGCTATCTGCAAGTCCCAGAAGATGATACAGGCCCTCACATCATTGTGCCTGTGTGCAGATTGCCTAGAATTATTTCTCTCACTTGCTGAAGCAGTGATCTCCCATGTTATTTGCTTTTTTCAAAACTGAGCTCAAGCACCATTTCATTTTAAGAACTCCCTGACTTTGTGAGAGAGCGATGGACCCTCCTCCTCTCCAGTCCCTTAGTTACACTATCCTTTACCAGCCTCTATGAGACCACTGTGGTTTTATCTATGTTTGCTTATTGATCCTCCTTCTATCAGAGTGTTAACTTCCGTACTGCTTATGTTCTTGTTTCTTTGTATCTTAAGAGCATAATGGCGTAGCACCTGGCACGTGGAAAGTGTTTGACATGGTTTGGCTCTGTGTCCCCAGCCAAAATCTCATCTCGAATTGTAATCCCCATAATCCCCACATGTCGGAGGTAGGACCTGGTGGGAAGTGATTGGATCATGGGGGCAGTTTCCCTCATGCTATTCTCATGGTAGTGAGTGAGTTCTCATGAGATCTGATGGTTTTATAAGTGTTTGATAGTTCCCCCTACACATGCATTCTTCTTTGTCTTGCCTGCCGCCATGTAAGATGTGCTTGCTTCCCCTTCTGCCATGTATGTAAGTTTCCTGAGCCCTCTCCAGCCATGCAGGACTGTGCGTCAATTAAACCTCTTTTTAAAAATAAATTACTCAGTCTCGGGCAGTTCTTTACAGCAGTGTAAGAATGGACTAACAGTGTTTCATAATTACATATTAGTAAAAAGTTTAATTAGTAATTATTTGCATTTATTACTAAATATGTAATTATGAAACATTGTATTTAATGTTTGCTTTAGTACATAACTCGCCAGTATTTTAATTTTTCTTCTATAGATTCAGTGTGCCTTTTTCAGTCAGATGACTCCTGTTTTTATTAAATTCTGAGAAATTATTAGCCATTATTTTGTCAGCTATTGTCTCTTCCCTAGTCTTCCTCTTCGTTCCTTTTGGAACTCCTGTTTGACGTGTATTGAACTTTCTCATCATTTATTCTCTGAGTTTTTATAACATCTTTATTTTTTATTTCTTCATCTTTTGTTCATCAATATGTTTGATTTCCTCAGTACGCCAAACTCATCTTCCAATGAATTTATGTTTTTTTAAACCACGTGTTGAATCTTTAATTTCAAAAGCTAAGTTTTTTAAATTTTCAGACATTCTGCATATAATAAAGTCTTTTTATAACATATAAGAGAAAACGCAACAATCTAATCATATTAAATATAGAACTGGGTTTTTTGAGAAATATGTTATGAATTACTATTCTCAGCATAGGCACTAAAACTGTCTCCTAGTACAAAGCATATATCTATTTCCAATATCCTCATAGAACATTCCATTAAACTCCTCTTCATCAATTTCACTTTGAAGTGCTTATTTTGGGCACTCAAGTATTTACCTTTCATATTTTTGATTTGCTAAGTAAAGATTAAATTATTATATTTTATATTTGCTGCTTTGTGTTTGGTATGGAGGAGTTTATGATGCCAGTTCACCTTACTCAATTTCTCTATCAGGTGAACTGTGTTTATGCTAGGCTGGGAATTTATCCCTTGCTTTCTGCTCAATGTGAGGGCCAGAGCCAGGCCAAGTGTTCTGAACCAATATTCCCAGACTTTGACATCCTGTCCTAATAAGTCTGGACTTTAGACATTCAAATGAGGCCTATATTCACTCTATACTGAATTTCACTCACTCATACTATGGGATTATTGAAGTACAGACTGGCATTAGGTCTTTAGGGAATTCTCTATCCTTTTCTAAACACATTTCAATGTAATATGTTTAAAATCGTTTGCACAGCAGTAAGTTTTCTAACAGTTGGCAGGTATGTACATCAGAATTCTGCTTCTGGAAACAAGTGCCGTTCACAAATTTTGTAATTAAATGCACTGGCTTGAATGGTATATCTGATATAATAAATGAGAGCTTCCAATTAGGGAAAAACATTGACTTCAAAGTTTGTTTTTCATTAGAGCTAATATAGTTTCACTGTTTTCATTTCTATTGTGTGTTAAAATGGTACCGAAGTAACTTCAGAGGATAACAGCACTGTCGAAGGAAGATTACAGAAGTTTCTTTCCCTACTTGTTAAGAAGAGTAACAAAGAAAATTAAGTAAACAGATGAAAAACAAATAGCGTTTATATTGAGATAGGGTCACAAGTGCATGCATACTGTAAATGGTGACATGTGCTATCCAGGGGTAGAGAAAAAGAAGGTATCAAATCACACAAGCAGCTACCATTTCTCCACCTCAGAAGCTAGCTATGACGGAGGACAATGAGTTACCATTATCTTGAACGTTTTTGTTAATACCCTACAAACAACTTTAGGGAAAGCAGAATGTAGGGCATGGGTAGGAGTCCAGAAGAAAACACTTATGATTAACATGAAAAAAATAGAAAACCACTAAAAACAGGAAAGTTGTCTCACCATTCTTCCTAGATGGAGAGAAGGTGGGGGAAAAATGCTGGATAATCTGATTCGTCTCTTCAACTTCAAACAAGCAATTTTAAGAATAGGTGGGAAAAAATGAGGATCTGAGAGAGGGCAAATTAGGTGTAGGGAGAATCAAATAAAACTTCACTTGACATTTTACTCCTCCAAAGAGAAGTAATAATGACATGAGCCAAAACATTGAATTCACCTACAAGAAGGAAATGAGTGTTAAAAACTCCTACAGAGGTAGGAATGAAAGGAAATGTTCTTCGTTAGATAAAGGTTATGTTAATCTAGCTCCTCATAGAAGAAAACAGATGTCAACACAGGATTAAAAGTACAAGTATTTTATTAAATGTCTGTGTGAGAGAACAAGGAAAGGGAGCCCGGGAGCTGGGAGAACTGTCAGGCCAAGAGGCAAGTCAGACCCTATGGAAAGGAAAGAAGGTTGTGTGGAAGCATCTGAGACTCTTAGGCAGTTTAAAGAAGATTCAGCAAGATTGTCAGGGATTCCTTAAGCCAAAGTCAGCCATCAGTGGAGTACCATGTGTTCTAAGAATGGGCCTAACCTAATTTCCTGCCATGCTCAGTCATTGGTTTGAAGCAACCCTTTGAAAGTATGGCCTCAGCGTAAACACAGCAATAAGTCTCAGAGTGTGGCCACTGGGGCCTTTGGTCAATTACCCTCCATTTCCTATAACTGTAAGGCTTGAAAGTACATTTTCATGGCTGCCATAAATGCATAGGCATAAACTGCAGCAAACATTCATAGCTGGCAGTGGAAAAATAGCGGCATTCTCAAACTTAATAAGAAGGTACATTATATTGATGATTTGAGCCAATGCAATATGATAGGTAGAGGGGAAAAATTGGAAATGAAAGGCACAACTGTTGTACTTTGTAGATAATATAGTTATTTATAAAATCTAAGTGAATCTATTTATAAATTCTGAACACTACCAGTCAGACAATTCAGCAAGTTAACTGGGTATAAGGTTAACATGAAACAATCTTGTATAAAACCAGAACCAACATTTATTAATCCTCCAAATGAATAAGCAAAAAACAAAAACAAAAACTTGCAAAGAGAAAGCATACTATTCCAATTCAATTAGAAAAAAAAAAACCCTGACATTTCTAGCTATTGGTGAGGGTTTAGGGAAAATTGATACCTGCAGCAATGCTGGTCAGAGGGTAAGCTGGTATAATCACTCTGGAGAGCAATTTAAAGCTGATATGTGGGAAAGCTGAATATGTACATAGCCCAATTCCCAGCAATTCTACCTTTAAGAACAAGTGCAGAGAAACTCTTTTGCTCATGAACCTGGAAGCACATTAAAGATATTTTCTGAGTTATGAGTAATATGTAAGAAAAATTGCAACCATCCCAAATCAGTGCTATTCAAAAAGTGCATAGTGTTGCTCTGTGAACAGTTTGTTACCAATCTCTTGTGAGATAAGGGGCTTGCTTCAGAGGCAAATCAATTACCTCATTGCACATACTCTGGTTTAAACTGCCTCATTTCCATATACTGTTTTGTTGTGTTTTGTCTTTTAGCATGGTTTTCTGGATGAAGGAAACAATAGATTGATATGCATTGTGGTACAAGCTTCTTATCTCATTACTGACCAGGTCTAAACAGTTTGCAAACCATATACTTTGAGAAGCACTGACTCACACAAATACAAAAAGAGGAAAAATTAAAAATTATAGAATCTTTATACTCTGTAGTAGCATACCAAGGAGGAAGGTGGACGTGAGGTGGTGGGAGTGTTCTGCCTAGATGCAAACAAAAAGGGGGAGAATTGTCTGTAGAGAATTTCACAACAATAAGACCAACAAAATGTTGGCAATTCTAAACAATGCCAGTGATAAAATACCACTCTCTTCCTGGCAGATAGTTACCACCCACCCTTGGCTTCTTCCACTCTCACCATAGCTTACCTTGGTATAAAAAAAATACCATATATAAGTTAAATCGCTCATGCCTGTAATCTCAGCACTTTGGGAGGCCAAGGCAGGTGGATCACTTGAGGTCAGGCGATCAAGACCATCCTGGCCAGCATGGTGAAACCCTGTCTGTACTAAAAATACAAAAATTAGTCAGGTGTGGTGGTGCACACCTGTAATCCCAGCTACTTGGGAGGCTGAGGGAGGAGAATCACTTGAACCCAAGAGGCAGAGGTTGCAGTGAGCCCAGATCACACCACTGCACTCCAACCCAGGCAACAGAGCGAGACTCTGTCTCCAAAAATCAACCATGGCAACAACGCATAACCATGTACAACTTAAATGAACTATAATTATATGTATATACATTTAAGAAATGTCAAAAATTCATACTAAGCCATTTCTGTATGTTTGTCTTATAAATATGTTATAAAACTATAAAACCGTGGACAACTAAACTAAATAGTAACTTCTTGTTAGTAGAAAGTAATGGAGGGAAATAAGATAGGGAAGAGGCACAAAAAGGACTTCAACTGAGTTTATAATGCATTATGTTTTTAAATGATTTGAAGCAAATATGACAAAAGAAAAGATATACACTGAAAATTACTTTCAAACTTGTTTTCTTACAAAATACATATTTATTTTTGAACACAGTGCACTGTTTCAAGCTTTTTATCACCATGAATTTCTTTACTTATTCTTTTTACAAAAATTATTATTAGATATAAATAAAAAGGAAAGAAAACAACAGTTCATGGCAACTGAATTCTCCTGCCATGATTATTATTATTCTTTCTTCACATTAGTAGAGTAACTAGTAGCTATTTCATAATTATGAATTCTACTAAAAATATTAAGTTAGATGTTTATCATACACTCACAGTTTTCAACAAAATTTTCAAGCAAAAAGTCCTTACTGTAACACAATAACATATCACCTCACACCTGTTAGGTTGGCTATTAGGTGGGTAGAGAGACAGACAGACAGATAGATAGATAGATAGATAGACAGACAGACAGACAGACAGACAGACAGACAGACAGATAGATAGATAGATAGATAGATAGATAGATAATAGGTAGATAGATAGATTTGTTGGCAAGGATGTGGAGTAAAGGAAAGTGGAGAATTTGAACACTCTTGGTGGGAATGTAAGTTGGTGTAGCCAGTGTGAAAGTTACTTTAAAAATTAAAAATATGACTACCATATGATTCAGTAATCCCACTTCTGAGTATATATCCAAAGTAATTGAAATTAGAATCTTAGAAAGATAACAGCACCTTCATTTCATTGAAACATTATTTACCACAGCCAAGACATTAAATTCACCTCAATATTTATTCAACATATATATCAATAAAGAAAATGCAGAATATATATAGTCTTCAGGATTAAAAAAGGAAGGAAATCCTGCCACTGAAAACATGGATAAACCTGGAGGACATTATGCTAAATGAAATAAGTCAGACACAGAAGGGCAAATTCTCCGTGATACAACTTACCTGAGAAATTTAAAATAGACTCATAGAAGCAGTGAGTAGAATGGTGGTTGTCAGGGGCTGGGGCAAGTGTAAATGGGGAGGTATTAGTCAAAGGCTACAAAGTTTCTCTAATGTTAGATAAACAAGTCCTAGAGATATACTGTATGGCATAATAAATATGGTTTAAAAACACTGTATTGCCTACTTAAAAATCTGCTCAGAGTAGATCTTATGTTATGTGTTCTTGTCCCCCCTGAAACTTAACAGTAGTTAATACATAAAGATGGCAGGAGAAAACTTTTAGAGGTGATGGATATGTTTATGGCACAGATTGTAGTGATGGTTTCACAGATGTATACTCATCTCCAAACTCATCAAGTTGTATACATTAAATATGTACAGCTTTCTGTATGTTCATTATATCACAATAAAGTGATCTAAAAATCACTAGTGAAAGTATGTTTACTCTTATTAGGCACTGCAGAGGAATATTTTGAAACCATTACAAACATATTTACAGTAATTTTTTAAGATACAGAAAAATGTAATGCATCGCTTTGAATGTCCAAAAGAAAAGTTAATATTTAAAAAGCTACAATAAGATGTAGTTTTAAGTGCTAGAAGGAAAGAAAATTGAGTAATATTGTATACAGTTTCTTTTTATAATATAGATAAAATTATAAAACCTATGGTTATGCCAAAGAAATAGTCAAGATATTATTCTTTTTCAAACAGAAATATATATGAACTATCTGATTCTTTCCATTATTGTTTTATTTAAATCACATGCAATTAAATAGTAGATAGCAAGTAGAGCTTTGTATTTTAATTAAGTATTATTAAGTTCCCATATAATGAAATTGGCAGATGCTCTCTGTTTGGGGGAGAGTGATTAGGAATTAAAGCAACTGAGAAAAGGAATGAGGAATCAAACATAATATGAGATATAAAAGCATCATATGACATCTATTATTAATCCATTGTTTTTCTAATACTGCACTTATAAACCTGAGTACTGACATTAAAGCTAAACTAATAAAAATGAGTAGAGAAATTCTTTTATAAGGAATGTAGTTTGGGGGTGATTTTTAATGAAAGAAGCTTTTTAAAAATTCTAAAAGTCATATTATACCATCTTCACAAAGTTATTTCAATTTTCTGGTTTTTAAAAATCCTTAGGGTGCTGTTTTTAAAATAGTATGTCTATTCTTTTTGTTCTCTTCCATTAGATAAAAGGGACTTATTCTCAAATGCAGGTAAAACAAAATAGAGCACTATCATTTTTTATTTAATAATGCAGATTAGATTTAAATTTACTGCTGAAATCTGCTTAAATTGATTATTTTCAGAATGGAATGCTACAATTTACCTATTTAGTGTTATTAGAATATTCTTACTACTAAAATGCTAAGAAAATAGTTTTAATTTATTCTTCCTTTCAGTGTTAAAAATCCTGCTTTATTGGTGCATTTAAAAAAATTATCATAGTTTTCATTTTCCAAAAGGACCTCAGTGCATAGCCACATAGGACCCGAAGTACCATTATCACAGCTATTATTAGCCTTAAAAAGAGGAATATAAATAATAATGCCAACCTCGGAAAAAAATTGTGGAGTTAGTCAAGTGCATTTTTGTCATCTTCAGTTATTCCCACTCCAAATTTTAAGTGTCAAAGAGCTAAAAAGCATTCTCCTGCCTTCAAAAGGAAAGAGCGGCATTTTCTTTGAAGTGACTTGAGATGTACAATGGAGCGAAGATCCAGAAAACAGTCTCCCCTTCACTCTGGCTCTGTTCCTGCCCACACCAGTGCAAGGCAGTGAGGATGCATTTTGGCTTTTCGTTACCTACACTTAGAGAATATCCTTCAATGGGATTAGTGATGAAAGGCTTAAGATGTAAATTCCCAGGACATTCTATAAAAATGAGTTTCAGTCAAAATGCTATTAACAAGCTGGTAGTCATTTTCTGCTGCCTAAAGCTCACAAGCAACCAGGGAAATTAACATGGGTAGAGGGGATCCAGTAAAGAACCCTTCAGGGAGCTGAGGAACTGTGGGAATATTGAAGTGGAAGATCATGAATGGAGCACAATCATAAAAATAATGATAATCATAGGAATAATAGCTAACACATGGTGTTTAATTTGTTTAATTTGTGCCAGGTATTGTTTTAAGTGCTTTGCATAAATTACTTAATCCTCACCACAATCCTTTGAAGTAGGAAGTATGATTATCCCCATTGTACAGGTGAGAAACTGAGGCATGGAAGGGATGATTAACCTGCCAAAGGTCACAGCTTGTAGGGCTCTTTCGGTGGAGGCCTGTAGAGACCAAATACTATAGTTATTAGAAATAAGATTTAAACAAAGCAGACTTTCATATTTCCGTGTGTGTGTGTGTGTGTGCGCATATATATATATATATATATATATATATATATAAATTTTTGGTGTGTTTATAGATGATAATGATAATCACCAAATAATGTATGTTTTCCAAGAAAATTAGTGATACTAATAACAGCTATTATTATTAATAATAATTGTTTTTTGAGACAGAGTGTTGCTCTGTCACCCAGGCTGGAGTGCAGTGGCATGACCTCGCCTCACTGCAACCTCCGCCTCCTGGGTTCAACTGATTCTCATGCCTCATACTCCTGAATAGCTGGGATTACAGGCACCCTGCTACCATGCCTGGCTACTTTTTTGTATTTTTAGTAGAGACGAGGTTTCTCCATGTTGGCCAGGGTGGTCTCAAGTTCCCTAGCTCAGGTGATCTGCCTGCCTAGGCCTCCCAGAGTGCTGGGAATATAGGCGTGGGCCACTGCACCCGGCCCTAATAACAGCTATTATTAAGGACAGACTATTTGAGAGGTACTGTTTTAAGTGCTGTTCATGTTATTATCTGATTCAATCCCCCTGATGATTTTTAAAGAAAAATAATAGTATTATCCCCTTTTCATATATAAGGAAACAGAGGAGACGGAAGTTAAGTACTATGTTTAAGGTCACACAGAAGGCAGAGTATCCAGGACTGAAACTGAGGTGTTCTGGCTCCAGAGCTGTGGCGCTACACGGATATGTTGTAGATTATATATTCTTGACAATAAAGTAAGATGAGAAACCATTCTTTATTGCACAAAAACAATATTAATCATGTATGTGACTAATGATTTCTCCTTAATTACTTTAAAGAATAATGAGTACTAGGCACATTAGTTGACTAATTTTACCATAAAATTTGATTAACAGCATAAAACTCTATTCAAAAAAAGTCAGTCTTTATGGTTTGCAACTCATTAATCATATCTCCCTGTTTACAAAACAAATTCTAAAATTTGGAATACTACTTCAATAATAATGATATTTCTTGATATTTGAAAGTAACTTGGATCAATCATAGACCTCCATAATAGCTATCTACTGGTTTTCTCCAAAAGTAACAGTAACTCAGGTAAACTTCCTCCTTAAAGCAATTTCCAATTACCCTGCCCCATATTATTACTTTAATACTTGAAGTCATAGAGCAATTTTGACTCTTGACAGTCATTTACCATATATGAACCTAGTTCTTTCAATTTCATGATAAATTCTTTAAGGATAAGACCCATGCTTCATCATTCCTCTGCCATTTTAAATAAAGTATATTCTTTGTAGTGAGGGATTTATTTTTTTCATCAATTAGTGATTGGTTGATTGGTGCAAAACAGGGATTATAAGCTAGTGTACCCAGGTTAAATTGTTCTACAGTTATTTGGCACCTACTGTGATTCTCAAGCTTATCTACACATGAACTACTTGTTTACTCAATTTTGGATGGGATTCAGATATAGACATTTTTTCAAAGATCCCAACGTATTTTTAATGTGCAGTAAAGCTAGAGAACCACAGGGTTCAGGGATATGAAAAGACCCTGAGGTTGATGGCTGACCTGCCAAATACTGCAAGTAGATGAGATTAATTTATCCATGATTTGTCACATCCTCAATACACAATTATTTCAAATGATCAATGCCCAACTGAGACATTAGCTCAAACATTAGCCAAAGTACCTTGTTTCTAGAGAATTTTATATATATATATATGTCACTATCACAAAACTTGTCACTTTAGGTCTATTCTATTTCTTAATTCATTATTTCAACACGTGAGCACCCATTCACAAACTTTTATTTTTCTTGGCAATATGTGCAAACAGAAAAAAATCTCAGATTGGCTGTAGTTTGGTATTCCTCTCCTCTCTTCTCTTTCTTTTCTATCAATCCTGCTTTGTCTTTGGTTGGAAAGAATCAACCTATGGGTTCATCTCCTTTGCCACTGAGTGAACAGCATGCTGGTAATTAACTTTATATCTTGACCCATTCATTTGCTTTTTGTCTATTTGATTTGTCCTAGAATTATAGCGTTAAGTAACATCTACCAATACTCATGTTTTTATTTTTCTTTTTGCATATCCAATAGCTTTTAATTTATATGATTAGTTGGCATTATTTTGTTACATAAAAGTTTTTAAGTATTATAAGGACTGCCTAAAAGAGAATAGCACCTTTCATTAAATATAAAATTTATTTATTTTTATGGTTTTCACCTTGAATTCTAATTTGTCTGACATTTGTATTGCCATCTTCCATTTTATTTTGTTCCTCTGCACCTGATCTACTTTAACCATTCTTTCAGTTATACTTATTGTGTAATTTGTATTTTAGAATATCTTTAAAGATAACATTCATTAAGGATTTTCATATTCTTTAACTTTGAATATTTCATACTCTTGTTTTAGTGTGTAAATTGAATATAGTTGCGTGTAGTTCTATTGTCCCCTTTGCCTCAAGAAGTGTGTATTCTTTGCTTTTAGTTTTTATTGAAATTTGAGAAATAATTATCTCATTTTTAATTTAAGTAAGTTGGACTACTCTCAAATCAGTGATTCTTTATTAATGTCATGAAGGGTTATAGATCACAATTATTACTATTATTATTTTATCTTTAAAATCCATAACTCCTACTTCAAATGCCATTTTACCATATATCTGATGTTGTCTCCACATCAAAACAACTATTTATACAATCTATTCATTTAACTATTAACATTCACTAAAGTTTGTATGGCCCTAATATTCTCATTTTTAGATTTGTGAGTTCTTGTATTTCATTTTTTATCTTTTTATACCAAAACCTAGTTAAGCTTGGATGCAAGATTTTCTCATTCCTTTAATAATTGATGATATAGTCTTGCTTCTTTTGCTCATGAACTGCATCTGTCTCAGTAATGTTAATGTTTTGGTCATCTAAAAATTAGAAAACACTCATTAAACTGCACATGCTATAACTTTCAAACTATTGAATTATTTGAAGGTAAACTTGAACTTACAATATATTTTATATAAAGTAAATACAAAAGAAACATTACTCTATAGCAAGCCTACATTGCCCAATATTTCACATTTTACAATGGTGCATTTTATGTGCTTATAATAACTCTTTCAAAATTTAACATAAATTGAGAAGAATTGACTCTGAATTCTCATCATCTATAGTACCGGCTCTTTAAAACAATGACTTTGTAAAAAATATCAGTTATATATATATTTTATATTTAGAATTTATCCATACATATCTCACATAAATACATTGACACCAACTCTTCTAAGAATAATTTTGAATTTAAAAGGAATATTTTATTTTTATAGAATGTTTTCTAGTTTTGAAACCATTTTTGCCTCTATTGTCCCATTTAATCCAAGATTACCATGAAGATTACTAACAAGATGACCATCCTCATTTTACAGAGAAAGGCACTGATTATTAAAGCCAGTAAGTGAATTGGCCATGTCTGCAAACCTTTCGAGTGGCAGAGTTGCTGCAAAAACCACAGGATTTGTGTCTCCAAGTGCAGCGTTCTAGTTTTGGAAGGGATACTGGCTTTCTTAGTCAGCTTGGACAGCCCTAATAAACACAATAAACTGGATGGCTTAAATAATAAAAGCCTATTTTCTCACACTTCCGGAGGCTAGAAAGTTAAACATCAATATCCGGCAGGGTTTGGTTTGGGTGAGGGGGCTCATGGCCACCTTTTCTTTGTGTCCTCACATGTTGTTACCTTGATATGTGAATGTGGAGGGAGAGATCACTCTCTTTTCCTATTCTTATAAAGCTGCCAATCCTATTGTATTGAGACCCTACCCTTCTGGCACCATTTAACCTTAATTACCTCATAAAAGCCCTATCTCCAAATATTGTCACTGTGGATAGGACTTCAACATGTGAGTTTGGGATAAACAAAATTCAACTCATAGCACGTACTTTCCAAAATCTAGTCAATGTTTTTTTTTTATTATTATACTTTAAGTTTTAGGGTACATGTGCACAATGTGCAGGTTTGTTACATATGTATCCATGTGCCATGTTGGTGTGCTGCACCCATTAACTCGTCATTTAGCATTAGGTATATCTCCTAATGCTGTCCCTCCCCCCTCCCCCCACCCCACAACAGTCTCCGGAGTGTGATGTTCCCCTTCCTGTGTCCATGTGTTCTCACTGTTCAATTCCCACCTGTGAGTGAGAACATGCGGTGTTTGGTTTTTTGTCCTTGCGATACTTTACTGAGAATGATGGTTTCCAGTTTCATCCATGTCCCTACAAAGGACATGAACTCATCATTTTTTATGGCTGCATAGTATTCCATGGTGTATATGTGCCACATTTTCTTAATCCAGTCTATCGTTGGACATTTGGGTTGGTTCCAAGTCTTTGCTATTGTGAATAGTGCCGCAATAAACATACATGTGCATATGTCTTTATAGCAGCATGATTTATAGTCCTTTGGGTATATACCCAGTAATGGGATGGCTGGGTCAAATGGTATTTCTAGTTCTAGATCCCTGAGGAATCGCCACACTGACTTCCACAATGGTTGAACTAGTTTACAGTCCCAGCAACAGTGTAAAAGTGTTCCTGTTTCTCCACATCCTCTCCAGCACCTGTTGTTTCCTGACTTTTTAATGATGGCCATTCTAACTGGTGTGAGATGGTATCTCATTGTGGTTTTGATTTGCATTTCTCTGATGGCCAGTGATGATGAGCATTTTTGCATGTGTTTTTTGACTGCATAAATGTCTTCTTTTGAGAAGAGCCCTCAGAAATAATGCCGCATATCTACAACTATCTGATCTTTGACAAACCTGACAAAAACAAGCAATGGGATAAGGATTCCCTATTTAATAAATGGTGCTGGGAAAACTGGCTAGCCATATGGAGAAAGCTGAAACCGGATCCCTTCCTTATGCCTTATACAAAAATTAATTGAAGATGGATTAAAGACTTACATGTTAGACCTAAAATCATAAAAGCCCTAGAAGAAAACCTAGGCAATACCATTCAGGACATAGGCATGGGCAAGGACTTCATGTCTAAAACACCAAAAGCAATGGCAACAAAAGCCAAAATTGACAAATGGGATCTAGTTAAACTAAAGAGCTTCTGCACAGCAAAAAAAACTACCATCAGAGTGAACAGGCAACCTACAGAATGGGAGAAAATTTTTACAATCTACCCATCTGACAAAGGGCTAATGTCCAGAACCTACAGTGAACTCAAACAAACAACCCCATCAAAAAGTGGGCGAAGGACATGAACAGACACTTCTCAAAATTTTTTAAAATCAATATGCTCTTCTAGTTTCAATATCTAGAAAGGATGATCCTACCTTGAGTCTAACTAATTCATAAATCCTTGAAAACAAGGCAGTTCAGATTTATTGGGACTAAAGAAGATATTTTTCTGGAATGTTGACACTCAATAGATAAAAATAATGAATATACTGTTTCATTAATAATAGCTATAAGAAATATAACAATTAGTTGCTTTTTCTAAATAAATAATTCCAAAGAAAATTTTACATTGGTTTGAAAATTGCTGTAATTGTTAATTAAACCAAACTTTGGATCTAGAACCAGAAATAACATTTGACCCAGCAATCCCATTACTGGGTCTATACCCAAAGGATTATAAATCATTCTACTATAAAGACGAATGCACATGTATGTTTATTGCAGCACTATTCACAACAGCAAAGACTTGGAACCAACCCAAATGTCCATCAATGATAGACTGGATAAGGAAAAGCAACACATATACACCATGGAATACTATGCAGCTATAAAAAAAGGATGAGTTCATGTCCTTTGCAAGGATATGGATGAAGCTGGAAACCATCATTCTCAGCAAACTAACACAGGAACAGTAAAGCAAACACCGCATGTTTTCACTCATAAGTGGGAGCTGAACAATAAGAACATATGGACACAAGGAGAGGAACATCACACACCAGGGCCTGTTGGAGGGTCGGGGGCTAGGGGAGGGATAGCATTAGGAGAAATACCTAATGTAGGTGACAGGTTGATGGGTCCAGCAAACCACCATGACATGTGTATACTTATGAAACAAACATGCACATTCTGCACATGTATCCCAGAACTTAAAGTATAATAAAAAAAATTTTAGCTTTAATTTCTTTTAAGAATCAAAATCTATGAGAGTGGTAGAAAAATATGTCTTGGAAACTTAGAGAAGTTGGAAAGAATTACATATCCTATAGAAAAGTTTCTCCAAAATTCATGTGTGCCCAATGAAAAGCAAGACAAAAAAAGGAATGGTGGGGGGCGGGGAGAGAAACACAAAGAAGATGATCACTGTAATCTGGTAGGATAGATAACACTTCTTATTTCATTGTCCTAATTATGTTTCATATTATAAAAGTTAATGTTGCAAAAAATCATTTTAAGAATCATAAAAGGCATTCACACTAGTGCATCATCCAGTTGAAATTAAAAATAAAAACACAATTCTTTAATAATACTAAGGCACATTTTAGAGTTTTACTGTAAAATTCAAATCTTTCCTAAATGTTGTTGTCCATTTAATTACATAGTGAGAAATACATGATAATATTACAATTACACGGCTATTCTTTATTTAGTCTATAGTTCATAGTATTTTAACCATAACTACCCACTTAAATACTTTTTAATGCTGCAAAGCCAAATATTCTGTAACAAGTAAACCTTAAGATTTTCTGATATGTAATCTTAAATGTTTCTGATGGCTTCTGCTTATTTTCTTGACCAGCTTTCTTTTGTAATTCTATTCTTTGGTCAGTAAATTTCCCACCAATTATTGGGGGGGGGATATCTGCAATTTTAAGGGGGTTAAGAGTGATGCTATTATCCTGATGAGCTTCCTTTAGAAATTCTTTCTTATCAAAATTATAAAGTCTCTCCAAATTGAAAAGTCTACTTGACATTCTATGTAATTGATATGACGGGTAAAAAAAAATACCACTATCATCAATCTTCCATATGTCTCTAATGCTTATTATTAGAAAAACTAAAGTGGATTTTCTCCCCAGTATCTCTGTGAGTAAGTATGAAACTCTTTCACTCTTCAGCCCTCTCTTTTAACTTACATTCAAACATGACTACTGATTGCTACTTTCTGTATCAAGAAAGTGGCTCAAATAAATCACCTGTGCAATTGGAGCCATCCATAGGTAAGTGGGACTGTTGGAGAGCTATAAGCAGGTCAGTGGCCTTACACCTTAGGTTTTAATGTTATTGTTATTACTTATTAAATGAGTGAATGAATAAATTAGTATTGGGTGTTTGGATGAATATAAACAGTTAGGCATACAGGTCTGTTCACCACTCCCCAACCTTGCACACACCCCTTTAAAAACCCTTGCAGGAAACTCCATTTTGCAATGATTACACAAAGAACCTTCAGTTTAGATGGACAAATTCAGTCCTACCCACATGCGAGTTTGATTTAATCACAGATTAAGTATGAAGAAACATTTTAAAAACATAGCTACTATTTAGTGGGTCCAACTATGTGTCAGGAGTATTAAACATGTTATTTCATTTAATCTTCAGGAAGATGCTGTAGAGAAGCTATTAATGCCTATTGTACACAGGAGAATATAAAAGAATGGAAAGATTCAGCAATTTATTGGAGTCTCAAAATCAGTAAAGTAGTTAAGATTTTTTCTTGAAGCCTGGGTTCCCATTAGACGACATCCTCTCCTCTCAATTGTCCCCCAAAAAACTGCTTCTGAGTTTCTGGAGTCAAAAGAGAAAATCCAAGTAAAAACTAATGAAACAAGAATTAAGTATCAAACTTTACATCATAAAGGGTTAGGTTTAATTTTTATGAATTTGAAAAAGATTTTCTTTAACCCTATTCTATGAAGTAATACTAAAAATTATGCAAAGAATAAATAAGAGAGGATACTTTCATATCATGGTTAAATCTTACCTCTATTATTAATTTCTCTATACAAGGCAATATGTCTCCTTCAAGTTTATATAGTATTGACATTGCTACACTTCTTTAGTTGCATGCAATGTTATGATCATTCTATGATCTCTGCACACTATGGCCTCATGTCAATTTGCCCTGGACAGCTGTTCACTTTGAAGCAAAAGCTAAGAGATTCACAATGTTCTGAGCGTCGGACTAGCTATTTTATACATATTTTCTCAGTTTATTCTCTTAACAGACATATTGTTATTAACTATAATTAGATATTTACATATAGTTATTCATATGGTAAATAAAATAATAAGAAAATTGAGCCACCACTACTTAGTGATGAAACAAGAGTAGGTGCCAGATCTATATAATATTTAATAAGCAAAGTCAAAGTCAGGGTACTTAGCCATCAAGCCACAGTTTCCCAAATTTCTCTCCTTCTTGTACCACCAAAATTATTTTTGCCACATCAAGAAAACAAACTAATGCTATAATATTACTTGTATTGTTCCTAGCCAGTAGTTCAACTTTTCTCTTAAAATACTTATTTTAAAAAGGAAACTATATCATAATTGAAAATCACTTAATACATGAAAAGTAACCTAAAATATATATGCAACTATAAAAATTTTAAAAGAAATATTACTTATTATTGCTTGTGGGAATGTACAATGATACAGTCACCATGGAAAATAGTTTGGCAGTTTTTATTAAAGCCAAAAATGCACTTACCATACCACCCAGCACTCTTACACAATTAATACTCATGTTCAGACAAAAACACGTATAGAAATGTTTATAGAAGCTTTATTTGCAATAGACAAAAACTGGAAAAAATTGAAATGTCCTTCAGTAGGTGAAAGGTTAAACAAATTTTGGTAAATCCATATAACAGATACTACTCAGCAATAAAAAGAAACCAACTAATTGCTATGTGTAAGAAACTAGATGAATTTCTAGAGAATTATGTGACAGGCAAAGTCAATCTCCAAAACGGACATTCTCTGTGAGTCCATTTACATAACATTCTGGAAGCAATGTCACGATAGAAATGCAGAGCAAATGAGTGCCTGACAGAGATTAGGGTTTGATGGGGAGTAGTGGGTATGAAGTAAGTCTGGGTGGAGATAGGAGCTACAAAAGTGTAGCACAAGGGAACCTGTGGTGATAGAGCAGTTCAGTATCTTGATTGTGGTGGCAGTTACATGAAGCTATACATGGAATAAAATTTAATAGAAACACACACACACACAAATAGGTGTGTGTATGACTGGTGAAATTTGAATAAATTCTGTGGGTTGTGCCAATGTCAATTTCATGGTGTTGATGTTGTGCTATAGTTATGCAAGATGTTAACACTGGGGGAGGCTAGATTAAGGGTTCATAGGACCTTCGTGTACATTTTTTTTTACAGCTTCCTGTAAGGTGTAATGACTTCAAGTGAAAAGTTTTTACAAAAACGGTTCATTAGTTTGTAACCTGAAATTTTACCTTTGCCACCAGCAGCATGTGAAACACACTCTGCTACAATGGACTCTGTTATGCTGTCCCTTTTCCTTGTTCACTTGACTGACAGTCAGTCTAGCTGAGTCTAAATTTCCTCTCAATGCTACTACTTCTGAAGCCTCCCTAATTTCTTTCTCTAGGGCAGACTTAGCAAGTCCCTTCTTTATGGTCTCACTGCATTTTATATATATGTCCAGAGCAGCTGCTACATTTCTTGTGTTTTTTTAGTTCGGTATCCACCTTTAAACTTCAAGAACCTTGGTGGTGTTTCTGCATTGTTCTCTTTTTTTTTCTTTGACGTTATTATCCTCACACTACCAAATTTTATTGAATGAAATCTATTTAGCCTCAATGAGAATTCTTATAACAGATAAGACCTTTAAATATCAGTACAATTTTGCAAGCACAATTGTGAAAAGCCCATTGGTTAAAACAGGTTTCTTAAATTCAGCATTATTGGAAATGAGAGTTATTGAAACAGGACTCTAATTAAGTGTAGGTGAATTAGTGTTTATGTGTGAGTATGCATGTGTCTATGTTAGTATACATACACACATACACACAAAAGCGCAATAGGAATACTATACAGATAGTCAACTAACTAGTATTATTGTAAGTTCCTTTTGACATCTCTAGTTATAGACTTATTCGAACTCAACCCAATGCAGAATCCCTTGATAGCATAAATGTTAAAGGACAATTCCAATATGATTTTAGGCGCTGGAAAAACGTAATGAAAGAAATAATGATTAAATTACATATTTTGTTTTAATTAGACCTACTAGTCACTCTTTAATAGGCAACTGTGTCCTCACGTATTTAGTATGATAATTTTTAACAAGTTTAGCACCATTTATCCTGATAAACGGAAAATAAAAATAATCAACTAAAAAGGGATGTTACATTGATGGTCAAATCATTCTTTCTACTCAGTGAATTGTGAAGAATTATTTTTGGGCTTAAATATACCTAGAAAAAAGTTTAGGATTAATGATAACATGTTGCCTTTTTGCTTTTTTATTTTAAAAGATTATTTATTTGACATTACAAAATAAGTATATGGCTATTAAAGAAATCTGGAAAACATATAAGAGCTGGAGAAACAATTATTTTTCATCAGCTTACTACCTAAAGCAATCAGTATTTACAGTTTGACTTTAGTTTCTCTTGTCATTTTTTTTCTAAACATACCTTTAAAAAAATAACTGTAAGTGTTAATACATACAAATTTATACACATGGTGACATATTTTTATTAAACATAAGCATTGATCTTAGGGTATCACTTAAGTTTATTTTCTTATTTTTTATGTTCAATGCTTGAGAATCAATACTCATAAATTATCTCTCACTCTCACAATTCTTCAAAGAAGGTCTTATCCATTTTATAGATAAGAAAACTGAGGCTCAGAAAAGTGATGTAAGATGTTCAAATTAAAAAAGCTAGAGAGTAGCTATGATTCCCGTGTTGTTTTGCTTGCCCATCATCCTTTATATCGAGAACAGAATGCAATCCTTTTTCTTGGGAAACCATTCCTCCTTTTATCAGTTCCAGTGGTTTAGATGTGACTCACACATTCCCTGGCTTCTGGGTCTGCCCATGGCCCAGATGTGGGCACTCAGAGGCTGCCTTCCAAGTCCTCACAATAACTTGGTTAAAGATGGTTACATGACCCATGCTAACTCACTTCCCACCTTATCCAAAATCCTGGCTTCATCACTTATTAATAATTTCAGTCCTAACCCTTAAAACTTGGTGTTTTTCTCTAGTCTCTCCAGTTCCCAACTTCCAGTGTGCCTTCAGGGATTTTGGATTGAGCCCAATCTTCCTTAAGGGCAACCTTGAGGCCATTAATAAACACCTAGTTTTAAATAATGACTTTGAGCAATGACTTAAATATTGATTAAAATCTTTCAGTAAGTAGCATCAGTGTCTTCTTAGAAGGAAGCTGCTGATCTGATCAGTGTGGCCACATAGAACACAGAAAATGATGGGCAAAACTCAGCAGAGTACAAATTTGGTTTGCACCAGAATAGAGACCACATATATACACACACACGAAAATGCTGAAAGTTGTCGTCAATTCTTTAGTGAGGAAATCATTAGCAATTAACTCAGGAATATGGCTGCTCCACTGTGTAGTATGCACGGAAGTTAACTGTATAATCAAACCCACATTGTGCTAATTACAGGGTTTAGGTTTCATTATTCTTATCAAACTTAAATAGTGTTCATAAGGGCCCAAGTTACAAAACCACCCCAGACATAGTAAGAGAGAGATCTGGCTACAATAGACCCTCCCCGATTATGAAACAACGTTCTGAGGCCAGTGTAGACAAAACCAGAGATAGCTATGTTCAGTCTGAAAAATAAAAGTTACCAAAGTCATAAGATATAATATTTTTGATAATTGATCCCAACTTTTTGGAGCTATGTCTGAACGAGAATAAACAGGAAACTGAAGGAGAACAAACTATCTGGTGCAGCAATGATTAAGAAGATTATTTTGCATAGACTCCCAAATCAATTTCTTTCTTAGCTAAACCTCAACTTGCATGTGTATATTGTCTCAAAAACTGAGAAATCATCTTGTAAGGTTTTCAATGGATCTCTTAGAATTCTCTGCTAATTTTTTTTCCAATGCTAGTTGGACTGTTCGTTTTGAGAAACTCGTGGTACCCCAGCAGCACTTAAATGCTACATTGCCTTTTTTTTTTTTTTTAATTTCTAGAGTGTCAAACTGTGTTTTTATGAACAGGAATATATATTCACAGGAAGTAAGTCACATCTGGAGAACACTACGAGGAGCTGCATGCAAGAGAAGTGTAATCTCATCCCTTCTTTTTTGATACAACATGAACATACTAAGAAAACAGAAACAAGTGATTCTTTCATTAAAGTTCATTTATATACATTAGCTCTTTAAGTTCTGAATGTTGGAAAAGTGTACAGTCTATATGTTGTTACATTTTCAACAAGGAGTTTCTTAATTTTTCTTGTCTTATAAATCTGATTGAAAAACTAGAAAGTAATAAGAATTTTTTAAGTGCTGGGATTTAATTTTTTTTCTTTGAACACCATTTCTTTACTTTCATTTTAAGGTAGAATCCCACAGGAATGTTTAGTCATTTGCTGAAACGGTTAACATTTTATTCTGTTAAAAAGTATATATTTAATATGCAACTATATTTGACGTTCATTGACAGAGTCACCATAGGAATGATCTTGCTTTATGTACCAGTTACAAGGTTTAATATCATTATACTGTATGCAATATTAGTTTTTATTAGTTGCCATTAACAAGATGCTTTCTACTTGAATTCTCATTTACTTGTTCAATGCAAAAATTATCTTTGTAAAAGAGAAAAACACATCTTCAAGTGTCAGCTATATTAAATTAAAGAACTGTTTACCCTTCGTAAGAAAAGCATATGTATCTAAATAGGCATCTTTTACCGTTTGCATAGTAGATTGGAAATTAGCATTTTTGTTCATTTTCCCATGTATGCACAGTGCCTGGAAGAGTAATACTCCATGCATATCAGATCAGCCAGCCTACAATTTTTGTGCAATATATTATTTGGCAATCTAAAATTTGTAATTTGCATGAAATTGCTTAATTAAAATACAGTCACTCAGGGTATTAATTTCTCTGTCTGGCAGTTCAATGTACTAAAGGCGGACTACAGAAAATGTGAAATCCTGTCAGATGTAACAGTAAAATATTAACAAAAAAATTCCACTTCTGGCAACAAAGTGACAGAGCGATAATGCTTTTGCCCTGATTCCAGGTTCATATATGAGCTTAGGTTGACATTGAAACTGACTAGGAAATTTACAATAGCAACTCTGGCTTTTTGCCAAGAAATCTGCATGGTCCTTCTTGGTGAAAACTCCTTTTGCTGTAACTCTTGTATCCATGCATCCTGTACATGTGCAGAATGCCCATGTGCTCACCCACATGTGCGGAATGCCCCAACACACACACACACACACATGCACACACACACACACACACATACATCCCCTTTTTTTCTTTTCTCATTCCCCTAAGTTTATTACTATTTTCCAGTAGCTTTTGCTTTTCAGTATTTGAAATCATCAGCAACCCTACTGATAAAATGATCCAATCAGTCCTTCCCAGTTGTCAAGACAACAGTTCATAATTGTACCAGCTCTTTTCATTGAAGCCAGACATTTCATAAATAGATAATTCTCTAATTGATCCAGCCAATCCTACTTTGCATACTGTGCCAAATAGGTAAACCCAATTCCTATTGCAGCAACTTTCTCCAAAGACATGCAAATGAGCTTATTTACTGCCTTTAAGAAAGAATGAAAAAATGCTGCTTTTATTTCCTATTAAAATAAACCTAGAATTTAAAACAGGTAAATAGCACTTGGGCTGCTATTATGTATAATATCTACCTATGTATACACACTTGTATATGACATGTTATAAGTATAAAGTAGTAGCATATCATTATTTGATTTAACTCATAACAGAAATATGATAGCTTGTTGTACATGCTTATTATATGAAATGATATGCTTTCCTAAAGAATAATCTCTGTGAAGTTGCAAGCAATGTGATGGCTTAGGCACCAAGGAAAGGCTTTGGAGAACTCTCCATCCCTTGGGCATCAGA
>NW_026652276.1:196332471-196372607 GCF_009828535.3 Hylobates moloch
TTCCTTCCTTCCTTCCTTCCTTCCTTCCTTCCTTCCTTCCTTCCTTCCTTCCTTCCTTCCTCCTTCCTTTCCTTCCTTTCCTTAACCTTCCTTCCTTCCTCCTTCCTTTCCTTAACCTTCCTTCCTTTCTTCCTTCCTTCCTTTCTTTTTCTTTCTTTCTTTTCTTTCTTTCTTTCTTTTCTTTCTGTCTGTCTGTCTCTCTCTCTCTCTCTCGCCTGCCTGCCTGCCTGCCTGCCTGCCTGCCTTCCTTCCTTCCTTCCTTCCTTCCTTCCTTCCTTCCTTCCTTCCTTCCTTCCTTCTTTCTCTTTCTTTTGCCTGTTTTGTGTCTCCCCTGTAATGATGCATTGCTATTGTTCTGAGAACAACTGCTAGGTTCATTCTAGGACCCCCATTCCTGCTTCAAATTTGTTCAGTCAACATTAAGGGTCTATCATTTATTAGACATTTTGCTAGGTAATAGGTATGTAGAAATGAAGTAGTTACAATCTTGTCTGGTCTCTTATACATTCCACTAGATTATCACTTGAATGGATTAGTTGGCTAGGCTATACCCACTGGATATTGCATACATATTCACTACCTTAGATATGTGTTTGGTGTAGGAACCCCCTTTTTTTAATTTTGTTTTAAGTTACAGACCTTAGCAAGGTCTCATAAACTGGAGCATTTCCTTTCCAGATGGTAAATGACTAGGGCTACAAAGTTGTACCTTTATCTTAGATTTCAAGAAGGATATGTCTTTTGAACAAACAGACTTTGTTTCGGAAATGTCCTAAAATTGTTTCTCCCACGTTGGATTGACTATTTCAGTGTCCAGGAAGAGCCTGTGATTCTAAGGTGGTGTCTTCAGTCCACCAAGCTGGAGAAGCTGCAATGACATATCTTCCATTTTCTTCTCTCTTACTTTATATCATCTTACTCTTTTACGTTATTGTTCTTCACCATGAAAGACAGAAATTATCTGTAGTCATTTGGGAAGTGATAAGTTTAGTAGCTGTGGCCACACTTTAACAATGTTGTGTAATCTTGACCCTGTTAATTTTCAGTAGCACCCTATAGATTGGCTACTACAGCACCACATTATAATGAAATGTGCAAATACATGGTTAACTCTCCCTAGCCAAGACTGTAACTACTTCGTTTCTACATACCCATTACCTAGCGAAATGTCTAATAAATGATAGACCCTTAATGTCGACTAAAATTTGAAGCAGGAATGGGAGTCCCAGAATGAACCTAGCAGTTGTTCTCAGAACAATAACTTTTGCAGGGCAAGCCAATGGAAGATGTGCTGTCCCTGTGTCAGCATGACAATGGCTCTAGAGACGATGCCTGTTTCATTAATCATCTCCTCTGATGGGCACCGTGTTCACCCCAGCCTTAGAGAATCATAATAAAGGAAACTTGCTGAAAGGGATGTCTGGTCTCCTATACATTCCAGTAGATAATCACTTGAATGGATTAGTTGGCTAAGCCATATCCACTGGATATTGCATACATATTCACTAGCTTAAATATGTGTTTGGTGTAGGAACTCTTCTATTTTTATGAGACAGAGTTTCGCTCTTGTTACCCAGGCGGGAGTGCGGTAGCGTGATCTCAGCTCACTGCAACCTCTGCCTCCTGGGTTCAAGTGATTCTCCTGCCACAGCCTCCCAAGTAGCTGGGAATACAGGCATGTGCTGCCATGCCTGGCTAATTTTGTATTTTTAGTAGGGATGGGGTTTCACCATGTTGGTCAGGCTGGTCTCAAACTCCTGACCTCAGGTAATCCACCAGCCTCGACCTCCCAAAGTGCTGGGATTATAGGCGTGAGCCACTGTTTCCAGCCAGGAACCCTTTAAAACCTCCTTTTTTTTCTTACTTTCCACATGCAATCTCTTACCAGGCCTGCCTGTGAAAGTGAACTCTGGAGCCAAATACCTGGGTTCAAATCCTGGCTCTACCACTGACAAGAAGTGTGACCTCCAGTAAATGACCTAACTTTCTCTGCTTTAGTTTCTTTATCTCTATAAAAAGAAAATTATAGTACCAGGCTTCTTGTGAGGATTAATTATGAGTTATTAATATAATATGTAAAGTACTTAAACCAGAACCATACAAGTATGATTTATTTATTTGTCTAATCTTCCTTTTTCAGTTCAACCCAATAGCCAATATTTTAGACAATTTGCTACGTCATTTGCTGCCTGGACTGGTCTCCTTGCCTCTAAGATCCTTTTTTCTAAACTGTTATCCAAACAACTACGAGGTTAATGCTGTTAACTCTGCATTTAGCAGTTACCTATTTAGAAATCATCACTGATCATATCTCTCGCTTAAAAACCTCTCACTCATTTCTCATCCAAACTCCAAGAAGTCATCATGCTTTAATAATTTTCTTTGTAATCATATTAATCTTCTTTTACTCAGCCTCCCATGCATTGCCCCAATCCTGGGCTGCAGCCAACCAGATTCTTAATAATTTCCAGTACTCAATGTACCTTTTCTCATCTCCATAACTTTACCCATGCCATGTTCATGAGACATATATCAGTGCTAACTTCAATTCACTCTTTAAGACAATTCATAAACTCTCCTCTGTGAAACATTTTCTGATCCTTTCTATCTCCACCCCCTTTAGCCATCCATAGCAGCCCTCATGACACTATATTCGAATTATTATTTACATGTCTTCCTAAAGTGAAGCTCTTGGGAGCAAGGTCAATATATATTGCCCATCATTGTATTTCAAGCCTCAAAACCCATGATTGGCAATTAAATGATTATTTAATGAATGGATTTGTGTTTATGTGCCTTTTCTAATGGTCAGCTTAATTGTAACCTACAATTTCTGCAAGTTGATCTATTATTTGCTTTGATCAAAGTAAACATTTGAATCAGAGCAAAATTTTATAGAACCTAAAATTGCCTACAGTCAGGCTTGTCAAGTACAATTCCTAAGAGGCAGTATAGTGTAATGCAGTGGCTCCCAAAGTGTGGTCCTTGGACCCGCAGCATCGGAATTACCTGGGGACTTCCCTAGAAATGGAAAATTTGGTCCCCTCCCCTGACATACTAAATGAGAATCTTGGAAAGTGGGACCCAGAAATCTGTATTCTAATGAACCCTCCTAGGGATTCTGATACACTCTCAAGTTTGAGAACCAGAGAAGCAATTAGAGCAAACTCTGGAGCCAGACTGTCTGGGTTCAATTACCAACTCTACCCATTGTCAGCGGTTAAACAGAACATTTCTTCCCCTCTCTGCATCTCAGCTTCTTCACCTATAAAATGAGAATGATAATAATTAGGATTGTTATGACAATTAAATGAGTTAATACACAGAAAGTACTTACCACAGTGCTTAATCAGTTAATGACACTTAATAAGTATTAGCTCTTATTCTTACAAAATCACTGTTCTCTTGAAATTTATTCCCTATGAGATGTTCTTCATATTTTCTCATTCTTTTGATTTCATATGCAGAATCTATTTTCATGCTGGTCAATACAACTACTAATAAGTTTGATGAGGAAATGGGACTTCTGGTTCACCAGGGACCATTTTACATCGTCACACAGGTCCACAAACACATATGAGATTCTGTGAATCAAAGGAAGGAAAATATGCGCTGTATTTTAATTAACTGGGTCATGGTCTAATAAATGCTGCTTTGTTTATTTGTAACTTGGCCTTCATAGTTTTATAAGGAATTCTTTCATAATCTCTCATTTTTTTCAGTAATTTTTTTCTTGATAAAAGTGACTGCTTATTAAAATGAATACCACTTAAAAATAGAAGGCATTTCAAGAAAAAGAAAACCTCAGAAATGCAAAGTTGCCTTAAAAAGTATGAAAAAAAAATCTAATGTAGGCAGATGATTTTGAAACATTCATTTTCCAAAAAATAAAATGTTCACTGTTCTACATGCTATCAGTCAGATTCTGTCCACCTTATCAACATCTTCCAAATGTTTAGCAGCATTTCATTCTGAATTCTTAAAGAAATAGCTTTATAGTGGCAAAGTGAAAAAATGTACAGCTACAGACTTTTGTGGAGAGGTAACTAGAAGTATTTTTGCCTTCATCACATTTATACATTTATGCTTGTTCCTGTTTGTAATATTATTCAGAGTTAGGGCCACTATTTTTCTTTTTATTATCTTGAAGGATAATTATGGACAAGATATAAACCCGCATGTGTTCATATACACAAAACAAACCTAAGTTTAAATTCTTTTAAAATGTGTATGTGTACAAGCTATTACCCTAAGACAATCTTCCTGGAAATATTTGAATAAGATATAACTTCTCTAGGATTAAAATAGTTCATGCAATCTTGACATGCAGTCTTCTCACCAGCAATTCATAAATTTTAGTTTCAGAAACTTCAGGTAAGGTATTTCTCAGCTTTTGTAGAAATCTTTATCATTCCTTGAATAGGCATTCACTTTGCTGACGTCTTAGCACGCTGTAAGATTTATCATTCAGAGAGTTAATATGGAATTGTAGGCTTGTATTTCAACTACAGAATTTAAATTATTTTGAATGCATCTTAACTAGGATATGATTGAAAATGAAAATTTTAAAGAGGTAAATAATCTTCTGATTAATATTGTTAAGACAAGAAAAAGGCTACAGTGAAAATACTTTCGGAATAGCATGTTTAATTTTAGGTATCCCAATTTGAGAAGGCAAATTAAAGAAACTTTCAAAAATTCAAAACGATTAAGAGAAAAGGTGACAGTAATTAATGAAGAAGGCTTGCAGGATCTCACTTGATAGAGCATGACGAAGCCGTGCTTAGAGGCAGAGATGATAATTTCCTGATATTTAAGGAATGTGAACAATGAAAAAGAATATGATTTGCTAAAAATATTGGTACCGTGGGAATAATTAGGGATATTAAGGGGAATTTTTAAGGGAAAAAAATCTGACTGTGATACAAATTTATAGTTTAGGTCTATATCACTAAAAAAGCCTGTTTCAGTAGTTGACTAATTCACATGTCAACAGATTTTTATGCTTATAAATATAGTACAGGGATTATAATAGTGTTTAACAAATTTAATGGGGAAAATTAGGTCCAATTTCTGTCACTTTGAAATTCACATTCAGTGAACATACAAATAAAATTTAAATACATTATTTACAAACTCTATGCCACTATTCCAAAATTCCTAATAATTAGTCTTACAATATTCCTGTATGTTAATATGTCAATGTTAAAAGAATATGAAAAAAACAGTATCCGATGCCTAGCTGGGAAATTCCTATTGCGAATAGAAGGAATCTTGTGAGTTATTTATTAAGGAAACATTCGGTGTATTTCCTGAGAGGTGTATCGGACTTTATGCAAGGTGTTAGTATAGAAGTTTTATATACTGGCTGTCTGATACCAGACATCATGTAGATGATGTTAAAAGATAATGTGAATTCTGAAAATTTGGATACTGGTATTTGTTTGCTTACTTTGTTACCGAATTGCCTGAAGTGAGCCATTTCTCTACAAATTGCAATTTTCCTATGTCTGTAATGGGAATAATAATATCTGCCCTGCCTAACTCAGGGAGATATATAAAGAAATTGGGTATAATAATGTATACCAAAATACTTAATAAAATAAAGCTCTAAATAAATAAGATATATTCAACTTAATCTTTGGTAAAGATCTTCACTTTTAGTTAAAAAGATCATGTAAATAATGGTTATTTACCCAAGTTATCCGATTTTTTTTAAAGAGAGAAATGTGGCTGTTTTGGATTAAGGGAAATCTACGTATTACATAAATTGCATGAATGAAAGTCATTTCATAGCATTAAATCTTATTATTTCAGCAATTGAGTATTTAGGATGTTTAAATGCCAGTTTTATGTTATCTATCACTATGTTCGTCCAAAACACTATTTTTTCATATCTCTTGATTTTTGTCAATCACAAATTTTGATAAGTCTCTACTGAACAATTCTTATGCCTCATTGACATCAACTGAGGCCACATGGTGGTATTTAGCAAGTGGCGAGCTAGTCTACATGGTTGACCACATGGCTTTGTTTGCCTCCGTAGTGCCTTCACAATCATATTGGGAGGGTTGAGCTCAGTGGGACCACTCTCTACTTCCATGCGGTCACACTGCCTCTCCACATGGTCTCTGAGGCATGGACTTCTTACATGAAGTTCGTCTTCTTACAAGGTGGTTACAAGGGCTCCAGAAAACCAAGATGGAACTGCCGGTCCTTTTAAAAAGTAAGTTCCAGAAATGATGTGGCATCACTTCTTTCATACTCTCTTGATCAAATAAGTCATAGACCAGCCCAAAGAGAGAGAGAAAATAGATCCACTGTATTGATAAGAAGCATATCAAAGAATATGTAGCCATCTTTAACTGCCACAGTGCATTTTAAGGATAACTAAAGCATGTATGGAAATAAAGTTTTCATCATTGAATTTTTTTCAGCCAAACTAAGAAGATTGTAGCTTTAGTTTTAGTTACATACTTCTTTCCAGTACAATCAGTACAATCATGAGTTATTTCAGTAGAAATAATTAAACCAGCTATATGTCTTGCTATGTGCCTTGACTTAGACTAATGGTTATCAGTACAATATTAAAAGAAAAGTTAAATTTCTATATAGTCAGACGTATGATCAAGCAATGGGGTCAGTAATTATTTATCTTAAATTGCTCAAGTCACCAGAAAGATTTAATTTGTTTGGGTTATATAGTTAAATCTACAAGTCCTTGAAATTTTTACTAACACAACATATAATAATGTTTTAAGTAAACGTATATTTATTACTAGTAAGAAATAAATTATTTGAAGTGGAATATCAATTAACAATAGTATATTCTGTATCTTAATGAGCAATTTTGCATTTTATTCAAGAGTGAAGGAATTTTCTGACAATAATTTAGCAAATATTATTTAATGAAGGCTCCATTTCATAACTCTTAATCACTAAGTTATAGCTAACATCTAGAATTATATGCAAAGGAAGCAGGATTCCTGTTTTTAATTAGGAACATTATATATATATATATGATATAACACATTTGTATAAAATATTTATTTGGAAGACTAGAAGTGATATCCAAACTTATAGCTTAACAGACTGCAAGATGGCTTTCTTGCTCTCTTTTCCTCAAGTTTTTTTTTTCTATTTTTGTAATATTAGCACATAAATGTAATCCTAAATAACAAGTGTAGAGCATTCCACATTAATGGGAAAAAGCATCTCTATTTCTGTTTTAGTGGAGTGGTCATTGTCCAAACCTATGTGAAATATGTGGTGGGTTTGTTTTTGTTTTTGTTTTTTTGAGATATGGTCTCCCTCTGTTGCCCAGGCTGGAGTGCAGTGATGCGATCTCAGCTCACTGCAACCTCTGCTTCCTGGGTTCAAGTGATTCTCGTGCCTCAGCCTCCCAAGTATCTGGGATTACAGGTGGGCACCATCATACCCGACTAATTTTTGTTGTTGTTTGTTTTTGTAGAGACAGGGCTTAGAGTTTGGCCATGTTGCCCAGGTTAGTCTCGAACTTCTAGGCTCAATTGATCTGATCCATCCGCCTTGGTCTCCCAAAGTGCTGGGATTACAGGCGTGCACGAACTCGGTGAAATGTGTTCTTGAGTACATAATTGAGCGGGGAATCTTTATTAGAATGGCTGAAATAAAAATAGTTCTTAAAAATCCATGTACTTTGTGATATTGTATGTGTATGTGTTTATTCAGCCAATTCGTCATTCAACAAACTCTTTGCAAGCGTTGAACCAGATCCTGAAAATACAAAGATGAAGGAAACATGGTCCTTGTCCTCATGAGTAGGAAAGCAGCAGCAATGGAATAAAGGGCACTTCTTTACACCATGTGATAATGAGCATAGTTACTGCAAAGACACAAAAATAACAAAAAGAGTGATGATTCGGGCAACTACAAATTGATGGGAATAGACAAATACAGAGTGTGTGGGTGTGGGGTGGGAAGTGGCAGTGAAAAGCAGAACTAATAAAAAGATTCTTTTACGTCATGCTAAGGATGTAGGTTTTATTTTTTGCTGTAGACAATGAAAAAGCCATGAATAAATAAGCTAGCAATAGGATCTAATTTGTCATTTAGAAATTTTACTTGGGAACATTTTAGAGCAGGAGTCAGGAAATCACATCCCACCTGCCAAATCCATCTGCTGCCTTTTTTTAAATAAATAAACTTTGATTGGAACATCACTCCACTCAATCCTTTCACATAGCATCTATGGCTGCTGTCCTGCTACAACCGAGTTGAGGATAGTGATGGAGACTACATGGATCTACAGCCTAAAATATTTACCATGTGACCTTTTACAGAAAGTTTGCTGACATCTCATTCAGGGAATTGATCGGAAAGGTTTGAAATTGGAGATGGAAAGAACAATTAGGAGGTGAGCAATGGTGATGGCCTCTATTAAATTAGTGGCAGCAGAAATGCAGAGAAGACATCTCAAGGATGTTAATAATATAGAATAGCAGGACTTTGCAATTGATTAAATGAAAAATAGAATTTATGATGACCCTCAGGTTTTTGGCTTATGTCATTTTTTAGACTAATAATAGTGGAGGGACATAATGTTCTACACATGTTCATCTGGGAGCATGTTTAGATGAAAATATCTATTAGCACCCAGATTTTATAAAAGAGGTCCAGGACATTAGATGGTAACTGAAGATGGGTTTTGTTATGGTCATTGAATGGGAAGCCTGGGAAGATACATTGTATCAGTAGAAGACCAAAGATAGAGCCTTGGGATGTAGCAACAGGAAAAAAAAAGTGTGCAGAAGAAAGAAGCTGGCAGACAGAAGTTTGAGATATGACTAAAATGATTCTCTGAACAATCATGCTACATAAAAAGAATTTATTTTTAATTGTGTATCCTTTTATTGACAATGACTTGATATTTTAAAATGTAAGCATATAGTATATTTAGCCCAGGATATTCATAGAATTGAATTAAACGAAGTCTGACATAAAATCTTTTTTGGACCCTTTTCAAAGTTGAGCATATAGTTGGTATTAATATAAAACAAGAAAAAAGCCTTAACTCAAAAGGAAATAAAGTATTCTCAATCATGTTGCCAATGGAGAGGTTTTATGGAATACCCATTTAATGGTGATGTTTGGGAAATGAACTAGCAACTGTATTACATCAGACATCTACAATACATAATTATTTCCAGAAGACTGAAACTGTGATTATATCCATGTTATATAGAAATCCATGTGATAAAAAGCCATGTTCAAATATGATTCTTTTATGAGTCTAAACTCCAAAGCTTGTCACTAACCCATCCACTTCAGTTAAAACTAATTGTTAATAACATGATGCTTTCTCAGAGAAGTCTAACATTTAGAAGATGTATTTTTCATATGAATTTGTTATGAAATACATCATTTTATTTATTTTGAACCTAGTTTCATAATTATTTCAGAACTTCAGAAGTTCAATTTTTAAAACATTCAATAGTTGCTCTGTATTATATTAGAAAGCAAAAATTCCTATATATGTGAATCATGCTAATAGTAATGATTTATGGAAAGTTAAAGGGCACTTAGTTGGAAGATATAAATAATTCTGCTTAACCAGTAAGATAGTGATATAATCAAGGTTAACATAGCATATTCCTCTGCCACTAATAAAATTTCATATGAATAACTGTAAGATTGTGATAAATTGTAACCACCATTTAAGCACAATATAATATCTGCATATAGTGTTACATAAACTGCAACTAAGATTTAAATAGTTTAATTGTATAAAATCCTTTTTTTATTGTACTCTACCTTGCAAACATGAGAACATGACAAAAGATATAGCAGTTTATAGTTCATTTTATATTTCTTATACATTATAAATAAATACATTCATTATAAAAACAGGTATTAAAGAATCTATAATTATAGAGCATGTAATTAGAAATTCACTCTTTAAAAAACTACTTTTGCTAACTGTTATAGATGATGACTACACCACTCTCAGACTATGTTGTCAGATAAGTTACCTTCGCAAACTGGGGTAAAAAGGTTCATATAAAGAATAGAATATTGAAATTTTTTTTCTCAGAGACAAGCTTTTCTATAGTTATTTCATTTTCTGGTTTTCAGAAGTCTTGCATTAAGTGAGAACCCTCAATCGGTAGCTCCTGCATTTGCCTGTTTCTGGTGTTAATTATCTTTTGTTTGCCGTTGATAATCCTGAGGTTGGTATGCAGATGATATGAAGGCTGCAGAATCATCTCAAAGTGTAAAAAACAATGGCATTGTCAATTCTGCATCACAACACTTTATAAATTATGAATGTCATCCACATTAAGGAGAGTGGTAGACTTTTAAAATTACTTCTATGAATAGATTAAATTACAAGTATTATTACATTTCATTTTATTAAGTGCATCTTAGTAGTTATTACAGCAAATGAACATGTTCTCTCAATTACATAATAACATTAGAACTAAAAATTATGCATCAACACTCCCAGATGCATAATGGAGCATTGTATATTAATCACTCTAAACAATATTTTTGAGTTTATATAAAGGCAATTATTACCTATTGAACAATAACATTATTTTATTGGTTTATTAAAATTCAGTTTAAGAACTACTTCTTTCACTAAAAGCTCTAGGTATTTTCAATTTTTATTCATAGAAACATAATGTATACAAGTAGTTCAATTTGCTTGTGTTTGATGATGTTTACCTTTCTATAAAATAATAAGATTAAATGCATATAACAGGAAGTGACTAAAATGTAATGTCCATGATTAGCCCTTCAAATTATGTGAAAATCAATTCAAAATTATATTGCTGAAAGTTTTACTTATCCAATGTGGCAGTTATAGTTTAGTATTACAATAATAACTACTAACATACATTTATGTTAGTGTTAATAGATTGAAAACAAAGAGTTACAAATAAATATGATTACAATCTGCCTATAACTATAGAATTGATTTCAAAGTATTTTTGCAAGTGTAGATGACTTTTACATATCAACTTTCAATGGAAGTATTTCTGTATTTCATATTTAATGTTCAAAACTCATATTGTGTTTGTTTTTCTTTAATTAATGGTTTGATGGTTTTAAAAGAATGATTATTTCATATTATAATAGAATGTTATTTGAATGCTAGGAATTAGTTTTCTTTCTTCTATCTGAAACTGTTTTGCTTTAATGTTAGAATCATGTTTATGAAACTAAAGTTTTTGTAAATATAGTTAGAATTGAATATAACAGTTTCCTATATCAATACTACTTAGCATGATTGCACAAACACCATTGATGTCTTTAAGTCTGGTGGAATATAGCAATTGATTTATAATTAATTTAACAAAATAAGTAAAAGTTATTTTACACTTTTTGAACATCTATTCAGCTTGAACTTTGTCAAAAATACATGGTAACAGTAACTCAGTTGACATAAATTTGAGAACCTAAATTTTAAAAACAGTAAAACACCTAGTGTTTTACATTGGTAACTTAACCATGTATTATCATCTATTTGATTAGCAAGCACATTATCATAAAAGTAAAAGTCATGACTTAAAAATAAGAAAAGGCAATCTAGAGAATAATAACAATTTTATAGGTTGATTAAAATTTAATTTGAGATTTACAGGCAAAAATCTTTCAGCTATATGTTTAGGTATATTCCTTGTTTAACTTTTTTATATGAAAATGCATCTATTAATCACTTTTTCTAAATAAGAGCTGTTTTATTTATAAAAAATGTCTAGTTCTTCCAGCAGAAGGAAGAAATATGCAGTAATTCAGATCAAGAAACATTCTGAGGACACATGGACAAAATACAGAGCATTTTTTTTACTGTTGAAAGGAATATAAGTCAATATGACTCATTTAGCTATGTATTTAAGTGGACAACAAATACTGTCTCTGGGATATTTTTAGAATATTCATTTTTAATATTTCTCTCAAAATGAGATATACAGTTTATATGGCATACAGCACAGAATAACTAAATTTTTAAAAATCTTCCTCTAATTCTTTTTTGTTTCCTCCGTGTTTTCAAAGAAGTTTTAGATATGAAAGTGTTAATAGTGTCTTTAAAAATTATTCTTATTTAAGAAGAAAAAATCATATTACTTCTTAATCTTTCTAATTCTGTTCTCATAAGATGAACTTGGATTTGTTTCTTTAACACTGAATCCTTTTATGGAGACCTGATTTCTTTACTAATGAACTGAAAAAAAAATGACATCAGGTTCCTAGGTAAGTGCTATCAACTAAGCCACATGCAATAGTAATGCTGCTTCACATAATAGAAAATAAATATTTTGTTCAGTGTCCCATATATTTTATAAGAGTAGTGATTAAGATAGCAGGTAAATAGCATGCAAAAGATTATGCAGTAGTTTGCAATCTGCCTTTCAAGCGTCACTGAAAAATTTCTGTGAGGAAATGAGAGCCAGGCATAATTCACTAAAATTACATTGAACACCTCTTGATCAATAGTGATAAATCTAGTTTTGTTGTTAAATCGATTTTCTCCTTTATAGAGATATATTTTCGTGATTGTTTTAAGAATAATTGTTTCACTGAGGATTTTCATGGTGATTAGGAAAAAGTAAACAAGAGAAAACTTAATGTCGCTCCTTGGCATTGCCAGCATTTCAAGTTAATTTGTTAGAGATAGCAATAGTGATTTATATCATTTGGGCAATTATGTTTTCTCAAAAGAAATTCAGTGAGACTGATTTCCTTTCAGAAATAAGCAACCTCTGTGTTTATTTTACTTTTATAAAATTCTCAGGTCTTGCCAATATAAATATTCACTAATGCACACTCTCTCTTCCAGCTTTTATCACTTTCCTTGATTTCTTGGCATAGATCACATTGAAAAAGTCCAGATAATTTTTTTTGTATTACAAAAATGTTTAGACTAGACTCAGTAACAAAGGTAGGCTCCAAAGATTGCTAAAGTGGTTTTTCAGAATTATTTCTCAATCTAAATATAAGGGGCATATGTGTGGTTGTGTGTGTGTTCTATCCGATTTCTAATTTTTACTAAAACAATGGATGCTTTAAATATTTTATAAATAATTATTTAAACACCTCAGCATTTAAGTATACTGTAAAGAAAGAAAAAAGCAGACATAAGTTTAAGTAACAAATCATTATTTTTTAAAAATAATTGAAACAAAACATATTAAATATACTTGACTGAATGGTTTTGGTAAAAAAAAGAGTACAATGCTAGATATCTATATATTTATATCTATACATAAATTGATAATGAATACAAGCATAATTTCACTTATTTCAATAATTTTATATAACTCATTATCATTTATAAAATCCTGTGTAGAGAGTGAAATATTTATTCTGATGAGCGATTGTAAATTATAATTCTTACGGGATCTTAAATTGGCAAGTTAGGTGCTTTTGTGAAATAATAGAATTGTCTAAATAATAACATCATAGAAGGACATGGTTTTAAAATGTTTTCAAAGTCTAAAGCTTAATACAAGATATTTCTTTGGGTCAATAGCAATCTTGTTTGTATATAGCTAAGATAATTATATTTCAGATAAACAATTGTTATTTACCCATAGCAAACTATACAATGAGATAAAGTATTTTAATTAGAAAGCATATTCTATATTTTCTTCCACTTGTATGGATATATTGCAAAATAGAAGCAAAGCAGTAATGAACCAGTACATGGATATAACTGTGAATTTATCAGTGTTTTGCTTTTATTAAAAATAAAAATCCTCACTTATATTGCAGCACATCTTCCTTTGAAAATGCAAGACATAATATACTTAGTATGCAAATTTTTATTACAAAATCATATTTTTTAAATGCCAAGTAAATTTTAACCCATAATGTCAATCTTCTGTGTGTGTGTGTGTGTGTGTGTGTAAAGTTGTTTTACCAGTAAATTTTTGGCTTTTAAATAATTGTTTAATTTAAGCTACCAATTATTCACAGATTTCATCATGTATCCACAAATTATCTTTACAATTCTTTAATACTGAAAGATGTTATGTTTAAGTATGTCTTAAAACTTCAATTTTCCCATCAGTGAGGGAATATGATAAATAAAATCCAAGGAAGCTAAGTATGATAAATAAAATCCAAGGAAGCTAAGTAAAATCAAAATAGTTGTGGCTTCCAAACAGAAAATATGCTGCAAGTTAAAGGCAGAAAAAGATGGTAACTTCTTAGGCAGGGTGTTGGTATAGAATCTGTGTTTGGCATTGTCATAACATTGAAATTTATGAAATGTATTTCTCTGCTGTATTTGATGTACTTCCTTTGACCCGACTCCAGCACTGTGTGTAAAAGGCAGCTGCAAGGTAATCTTTTTTTGATTTTTTGTAACAGATATTAATGAAACAAAAATGATCCAGTTTTATTTAGAAATGAAACATTTAATGAGGTATAAAAGGCATACCTGTAGGAAACTGACGCATTTATTTGAAATGGAGTTTGCTCCGTTGTTAAGACACCTGGATGACACAAATTATCACCTCTCATATGTTTATAAACACTTCAGGCTTTCACAGTTAAAAATAAAATTAACCGTTTAAAAAACCTCCAAATTATTTGTGGAAAATTTACATGCCAGTAGTTACTTTTTCTCATGGAAATTCGATAAGGCCAGAAGATATGCTTTGAGGTCACAGGCCACAAGTAACCTTATACATATTAACCATTCTGCTATATATCAATACACCAAGATTTTAGCAGTCTCTGGAACATTAAGCCTTCTGTCATTCTTGTCCCTACTGAGTTTGATTCTGCTGAGGTTTAGTGGAATTATAAACACATATGAAAATATGCAGAATATATTTCTTTTTTGAAGTGATTATAATGTGATGTTTCTGCACTGCCAGCATTCATAATAAAGCAAATGTGATGTTTCAGTGCAATATGACATCCACCATAATCTTATTAACATGTAAGCAGCATCAGACAAAACATGCACTGTATTACTCGTTTTATTTAAAGGCATAGAACAAATAGATTTCTTAATGTAAACTTTTACAATCTTTGGCAACAGACGCGTGCCATCAACTTGGGAATTCCTTGCAGTTTGCAGACACAGGTTTGTCAAATGAAGGGTTTTAACAGTTGTTAAGTTCCCCCTTACAAATAAAACAATAATATCCAAAGTAACTAAGTGTAGTTTTAAATCGATTGATCATTTTGAACACCCAAAGAAGATGAATGACAGTGAGCAACATTTACCTGACACCATTGAATATTTCACAGAGACAAGTTGATATGAGTTTGTATAAATACTAATATTAAGCAGAATTAGCTTTGGAAAAAATAAAGAAATTGTACTGAGGTGAAAATTGTCACTGTCAGGAGAAATGAAGTTATATCAGAGAACAAGTGACATACAATTTTCTCTAGAGTGTTTTTAATAAAAATAGCTTTTCTTTGAATATTTTGAAGTCAGACATGAGAGGCAATCTGGGCGTTTGTCAGAGTTTGAGAGTGTGAAAAATTGCTGCCTTAAATCATTTAAGCTGAAAAGCAACTTCTTCCTGCTGAGATAATTTCACATTGACTTACCGTGCAAGCCCTTCAGGCATTCCCAGCTCAGAGCAGAAGTTTTCAAGGTAAAAACATAGAGCGAGAACATGGGAGAAGCTGGGACAAGGATCAGCAGCAACTCCAGGCGTTCAGACACATCTGACTTTGATTAATTAGAGAGCTGCTTTTCTATTTCCACATGTACTGCCTGATGGAAAGGTAGAATGGACTGGGATACACAAACTTGGAGTTGACTCTGTTAGATATCAGCGGGTTTTGACATCTTCTACCGAGCTTGCAGAATATCTGCTAAGAGGACTAAATTGCTGAAGCACACTTTTAATTTATTCATTTTCCTAATGCAGAGAAATTATCTGAACTGCAATAGATGTGATTTTCAACGGTGAATAAATCAGTTACTGTAAATGTTTAGGTTAGATGAACAGGAAACTATCTTGCTGCATAATGAAGGATGAATTATTTCCCCTTTTTTGGAAAGTTTTTTGATATCACTATTCAATTTTAAATTTAAGTACCACTCAACATGATTTTTCCTCTTATTTTAATGAAAAATACTTTAATGTGTTGAAAATCTTTTTATGTTCTGCAATCATTTTATATTCAATAAATTGTTTTCTTAAATTCTCTCTTTATAAAATGTTAACGTTTAAAAGATATTCCACCTTTTAACATTTTATTAAAAATTAATACACAAGATAAAATTACTTCAGGAATATTGATTTTAAAGTTGTCAAGTATTTAAATAATAAATGTAAGTAAAATTTTTAAAAATAGCATGTATTAAAGTCTAAATTATTTTAACTCATTATCTGACATTTAAAAATATATAAATGCATTCTTTTGAAAAAATTGCTTGTATTTATCATATACAACATGTTTTGAAATATATAGACGCATCTGTAATACATTGCTTTATTTTAATTTCTTATTTCAGAGATAAAATACTTAAAAATTAAGCCCTTTGGTTTCCAGAAAGATAATTCTTTTGAAAAACAGTATTTATGCGTTTGCTTAAACTTCCATTATTCTGAATTCATTTTTATTACATAATGAAGATTCTCCTCCACCACTTTTCTGGTTTTTGTATGTTTGTTATGGAAAATGCTTTCTTATGTTTTTAACATCTAGTGAATCTCATAATTGCTTACTTCTTATTCTTTAGCTCCTAAATAACTCTGGCAGGAAAAGCGACAGCTTCAAGCAGATTTCCAGTGATACTGTCTCCGTCTTAAACTGTTAGACTCTCAAGAGTTCAAACTGATCCTGATCGACATTCTCCCCATTCTTGGTTTGGTGACATAAGGGATGAACACAGCCTTGATATCAATCACTTCTAAGGTAGATTCTGAAAAGTCTTGCTGTGCATCAGCCAAGACATAGAGTCCTTAATGAAATAATAGGATCCTTAGTTATTATCATAATTTTTTATAGAGAAGTCCTCACATCAGACATTGTCCCCTGCCTCTGTCAATCACACATTGCAATTAACTTATTAAATTGCACTTGAATTGGATTGACTACTAGAGAGAGGAAACGAAAGTTCTTGAAAACAGATTCTTCTTTTACATCTTTCAAACACTTCTGGATCAGGGAATATGTGATCTGGGTTTTTCTTTTACAGCAAATTAATTTTTCAGTTTTGACTTAAATAGGAAAGATTTTTAAAAACTCTTTCAGTGAACTGGCTAGTTACAGTTCATCTCCTATACCCTCTTCCTCCCCACCGCCCCACCCACCACAGGGGGAAGTAGCAACTAACATGACTGAGATATGCTTAATGTATTAACTATTAACTGTCCAATTCAATTCATGAAATATAAATTTAGCTTAAAAATATGTATAGGACACAAAGATGAGTGAGATATAATTGTTGCCTCCAAGTAGCCCATTATTTAGTTTTGCCATAAGAAAAGTAAATGATATGTGCCAATGAGAGGTAAAAATAAAGTTTCAAGGGAGTTCAAATTGAGGAAGAAATTAATCAATTTAGAAATTGAACAAAATATTTATTATCTTTTGTGTGCCTGACACATATGACTTAATTCCTGACCTCTAATAGCTCACAGTATAGTGGTAGAAACACTTGTGTAAATTGCATGATTACAATACAAAGAGTCAGAGGTATAATAAAAGAATAAAGAACGTTGGGGAGAGATGTGAACCCGTTGAGAGTACTGAGAGAACCGGAGAAAAACTTCACATAGTATGGGTGACACTTCAGAAGGACCTTGAAAGTTTCCAGCAGAAACAATGGCATTAAGCAAAGGCACAGAAAGGTGGGTGGCCCAGTCATGTCTGGGGTAAGAGGAACTGCTTATTGTTTCTAAAACAGAACTGCACGCAGTTCATGGGGAACTGGGAATTGCCAATGTGAAATCATACCACCTTTAATGTTACATGCTTCTGAAACTACACTCAAGGCATAGAGTGTAGCCGGTGGAAATGAAGAAAGATAAAATAACACATGTATTAATTAAGAATGGCTGGGGCTGCAAGAAACCAAATAACTGACCAAAATTGTCAACACAGAAGAGGTTGTGGAAGAAAGTGGCAGCTGGCCAGCCTTTCTGTGATACTTTTAGTCACAACATGCTTACCACACATTTAGGCAAGTAAAAAAGAAGTTGAGAAAGTGAATATCTTTCTCCTTAGGAAGTTTGTCTTTTTAGCTACAAAGAGAAGCTTTCCCCAGTAGACTTCCACTTAACCTCACACTAGCCAAAACTGGGTCACATGTGTACCTTTAATTATAAGGGAGACAAGTAAACCAAGTACTTCGCTTTCCAGCCTCTACAGTAAAGAAGGATGCGGGAGTAGGAATTTGAGAGTGAGAGCTAAGTGAACCAACCTGCAGCATCAGCAACAGTATACTGTCCCTGCACTGTAGCCTGTAATACATAAGTAAAATTGCATTTCTTGTACTTTTACTCAACGCACCCCAGACTCCACTTGCTGTCTACCAGATCCAACTTCTGAAATTACCAGATACCTATTTGTTACCCCTCCATCAGTAAATATTTTTCTTCCCTCCATACCATATTACATGCTCTTGTTAGAGACACAAGACAATAGCAAAATATGTTATTCAGAGAGATAGAACAATAGCCAGCTGTGTGAGCACAATTCTACCACCATTTTCCCTCTCTGTCCGTTGCTTTTCATTTCTTTATTGAAAGATGCCAAGGCAAAGGTAAACAAATCCAGCATAACATAAGGACCGCGGGGAGGACACAATGACTTGAACCTAAAAATAGTCTCTTACTTATTAGCTGGATGACATTTCTGAGCCTGTTTCTTTACTACTGGAGTGCAAACAATAATGATATCTATCTCAAGCATGATATAAGGATTAAATGAGACAATAATTGTAAAGAGCTATGTACAGACTTGGCATACAGAAGTAATTGAAAAGTTTTAAGTCTTTTTGAAAAAATACAAGTTATATCTCCATCATGAAGATACCACTCCAACCATAAGCTAGAAGTAAAGAATTGGCACTTCTTAATGCCAGTCAGAACTTCTTAGAAGCTGTCTATTCCTAATTTAATGACTTTTATTACGCCCTGCTGTGTTTTCTTATAGATTACTGTAATTTCTCAGAAAACTAATTGTTGATAGCATTAGTTGAATATTTCTAATTCATCACAAAAGGACCTCTGTTTTATGGCTTGTGATGGAATTGCTCTTTCTCTATGGTCTATATTTGACTGGACTGATTGAACTACATTGGGCCACATATCTCATGACCAGAATAGAAACAATGGGGTATAGCCTCTCATAGCGAGAAGTTAAGTACAATATATTTCTGGGTACTTAAAGTTATGTAGTCTTTAAATCTATAAAACTAGAGAAGAACAAATTACCTTGAAAGTTGAAAAAATTGACTTTCTTTCTTTTGCTTATCAAGAAATTATCATGACTAAAAAATAAACAAACAAACAACAAAACAAAACAAATGAAGTGGCGTGGTGGGTGAAGGTAAGAGCAGCAGCTTTGCACATGTGACAAGAGTGGTCTTCAGAAACTTTATTCCAGATAGTATTCCACCTGTTTGTACAAGTCCACAATCTCTTACCTGAAATCCAATGTGTATTAGAAGTCTTAATTTTTCTAATTATATGAAGTGAATGGGGTGCATCTACCATATATGACATAGTACCAGACCTGGGACAGCATGCTATAATCAAACACATTCTATCGCTTGGAGAAAGTTAAGAATGTTCGTACTGCTTAGGATAAATTAAGTATTTTAGCCTCATGTCAAATCAGGTCACATTTTGTGCTAAACTAGTTGTAAACAGAAAAAAAATGTTTTTTGACTATTTTGCATTTTTGAATTGTGATAAGATGCTGTGGACCTGTACATATATAATTTATTATTATGTCTTTTTTTTTTTTTTTTTTTTTTGAGATAGAGTCTCGCTCCATCGCCCAGGCTGGAGTGCAGTGGTGTGACCTCAGCTCACTGCAACCTCTGCCTCCCAGGTTCAAGTGCTTCTCCTGCCTCAGCCTCCTGAGTAGCTGGGATTACAGGCGCATGCCACCACTCCCGGCTAATTTTTGTATTTTTAGTAGAGACAAGGTTTCACCATATTGGCCAGAATGGTCTTGAACTCCTGACCTCCTAATCCGCCCACCTCAGCCTCCCAAGGTACTGGGATTACAAGCATGAGCCACCACACCTGGCCCTTATTATTGTCACTTTTAAGTGGAAGAAAAAAATTAACATATTAAATAAAATAAACAATAATATCTTCCTTTCTATGGACATTGAGATGTAAACTGATAACTTAATTGAGCTTTATTGTATTTAGGTCATTTATGGAGAAGACCTACATCTCTTTAATCATGGATTTATTTATATTTCACCCTAATTAATGAATAATTTGGAATAGTTTACAATAATACAACACTAAACGGTAAAGAACTGGTTGAAGCAATTGAAGCAAAAAAAAAAAATTAGGTAAAATATCAGTAAAGCTATAGGCTGGGCAAGTATGTAGAAATGGATTTTCTCTAACCTCTACATTTGCTAGAGGTGAAGACAAATGTAGCTTTGACCTTCCCAGAAGTCAGTGCAAAGAAAGGAATGTGATTAGCTTTACGTTTCTCAGGGTCCATAAAATAAATGCACTGTGATCTTTTGTGAGAAGCAGAGCATTTTGTAAATCCGAATCTGGGAGTTTTCTTTTCATACAGTTCCAAAAATTTCTCTACCAGCAGGAAAAACAAATTCCTCTTGGCTGTTTGTCATGTCTGTAAATGTTGACTTATGGTTTGATAGAAACCATATTCATCCAAGAGCCAAACAATGAAGTTCCAGTGCACAGACTTCTGCCTAGAAAAATGTAGATGGGATTGAGTCATTCAAATTTTTTTAACTATACTTCTTACAAATGGGCTTTTGATCAAGATTCTAGCTTAGATTTTCTAGTGTTCTCCAGTCAGAGCCATTACCTCTCCTGGAGTGTTTCACTGATAAAGGAAAGATTATATCCCGAATATAAGGCTGAGATGGATATCCTAATGTTTCTCTCTAGTTTATCACTAGAAGCTATGTTGGAAATAAAAACAGTTTGTACTGCTTCTGAAACTCTTAATACCTGCTTTACTTGTTATATTGCACATCCTTCTTGCCTCTCTGTTACTCTCAAATCAGGAAGCTGTCTCTAACTTTAATAATTGATAAGCTTGACAATCTACAGAATCAGTGCAATTTCTATCAAAATGCCAACATCATTTTTCACAGAATGAGAAAAAACAACATTAAAATTCATATGGAACCAAAAAAGGATCCCAAATACCAAAGCAATCCTAAGTAAAAAGATCAAAGCTGGAGGCATCACATTACCTGTCTTCAAATTATACTATAAGGCTATGGTAATCAAAAGAGCATAGCACTCCTTTTGAAAAATGTATAAAAATAGACATATATATCAATAGGAACAGAATAGAGAACCCAGAAAGAAAGCTGCATATCTACAGCCAACTGATATTCAAAAAAGTTGGCAAGTAGACACCGAGGTAAGAACCCATTCAATACATGATGCTTAGAAAATTGGATAGCCTGCCAGGCGCGATGGCTCATGCCTGTAATCCCAGCACTTCGGGAGACCAAGGTGGGCAGATCTCGAGGTCAGGAGATCGAGACCATCCTGGATAATACGGTGAAACCCCGTCTCCACTAAAAAAAGAAAAGAACTTAGCTGGGCGTGGTGGCAGGCGCCTGTAGTCCCAGCTACTCAGGAGGCTGAGGCAGGAGAATGGCGTGAACCTGGGAGGTGGAGCTTGCAGTGAGCCGAGATAGCACCACTGCACTCCAGCCTGGGCAACAGGGCAAGACTCCATCTCAAAAAAAAAAAAAAATTGGATAGCCATATGCAGAAGAATGAAATTGGACCCCTATACATAGGGGTCCATATATAAAAATTTATGGACCATATATAAAATCAATGTAAGATGGAGTAAAGACTTACATGTAAGACTTGAAACTATATACTTCTAGAAGAAAACCTAGGAAAACTCCTCTAGACATTGACTTAGGCAAAGAATTCATGACAAGGCCTCAGAAGCAAATGCAACAAAGACAAAAATAGATTAATAGGACATAATTAAAATAAAAAGCTTCTGCATAGAAAAAAATCAACAGCGTGAACAGATGACCTTTAGAATATGTATAGAATAGGATAAAATATTTGCCCACTGTGCATCCAACAATGAACTAACATCCAGAATCTTTAAGGAAGCCAAACAACTCAATGAGGAAAAAAAAAAAAAAAAAAACCCCTCTAAAAAGTGGGCAAAGGACATGAACAGACATTTTTCAAATGAAGACAAACATATGGCCGATAAGCATATACAAAAAATGCTCAACATGACTTAGCATCAGAGAAATGCAAATTAAAACCATAGTGAGATACCAACTTGCACCATGAGAATGGCTATAATTGAAAAGTCAACAAATAACAGATGGTGGAGAGGATGCAGAGAAAAAGAAACACTTATATATTGTTGGTGGGAATGTAAATTAGTACAGCCTCTGTGGAAAACAGTATGGAGATTTCTCAAATAACTAAAAATAAAACAATCATTCAACTCAGCAATTGCACTACTGGATATCTGCCCAAAGTAAAACAAATCATTATATCAAAAAGATGCCTATACTCATAGGTTTATCACAGCGTTATTAACATTAACAAAGATATGGGATCAAACTAAGTGTCCATCAATGAATGACTGGATAAAGAAAAGATAGTGTTATATACCAGGGAATACTACTCAGGCATAAAAAAGAATGAAATCATGTCTTTTGCCACAACATGTAGGAACTGAAGACCATTATTTTAAGTGAAATAACTCAGAAACAGAAGGTCAAGTACTGAAGGTTCTCACTTCTATGGGGAGCTAGATAACGTGTACATGTTGGCATAGAAAGTGGAATAATAGACACTGGAGACTCAAAAAGTGGGAGAATTGGAGGGTATTGAGGGAAAAGAAATTACCTGATGGGTACGGTGTATACTATTACACAGAATGTCCATGTAACAAAATTACCATTACGCATGGTGTCCATGTAACAAAATTGCACCTGCACTCTAAATCTGTAACAACAAAAAAATTAGAAAGATAATTGGTAGGCTTGAGGACACTATCAAAATTGTGGAGGGTGTTTGCTGCACACATCACTCTATGTGAATGGTACCCCTTGGAGTTTGCAGCCAATATTTATGGCCTTACGTGACTGCTCTCCTGTATCTGTAACACTCACCTTCCCTTCCCCACACACGTGGCACTCATAGTCTGATATTGGGTTTATAGATTACTACTTCTCTGGCCTTGAGTCAATTCTCTAGTTCCTTTTATAGCTCTGGTAATTATTCTTCTCCTTCTTTTCAGACTCTTGTTTTGTGTCCAGGGTTCAATTTACTCTCTGTTTCCCATTTTGTCATTATACGAGTTTTTTATTTGTGTCAAATAGGGTAACATCAATAATTATGATTGTCTTCTATGCCCAAAGTATTTCTGTCTCTGAGGTAACAGCTGGAAAACCATCCCAGTTATATTTTGATAAATAACATTATTATCTTGATTTATTACTATACTAAACTCTAGTAATAATGACAATTTTGAGGATGGGAGTGAAACAAAAAAATTTAGATTGCATGTAATTTGAAAAAAGTAAAATTTAACAGGTATTGAATCTTATTTATTTATTTCAAATAATCTGAGATCAAGTTCAACAAAATATTACATTTTTGGTGAGTTGTAACTGTAAAGTTGAATGTTATCTCTGAGCCTTTGTCTTTGGTAACTCAGCAGGCTTTCCTTCCTTACACCCTCTCTCCTTAGAGATCATCACTATGCTATTCAATTTATGATCAAGTTTAAATTTTGATTGATAACTGATAAAATATCCAGCAAAACAATGATTCCTCCTTGCTCTATTAAATACCAAAGTAAAATATTGTGGGGAGACTTCCTTAGACTTATATTTGAGTCTTACAAAAACAAAAAATTGGCAAAATGTAGGGGAGGATGCCTCACAACACATCTTTCCCAAAGAGTAGGCCAAGCACAGTGGCTCATACCTGCAATACCAGCACTTTGGGAGGCCAAGGCAGGTGGATCGCTTGAGATCAGGAATTCAAGACTAGCCTGGACAACATGATGAAACCCTGTCAAAAAAAAAAAAAAAATTTAGCTGGTGGCACATGCCTGTGGTCCCAGCTACTCTGGGGTCTGAAGTGGAAAGATTACTTGAGCGCAGGAGGCTGAGGCTGCAGTGAGCTGAGATCCTTCCACTGCACTCCAGCCTGGGTGACAGAGCGATACCCTGTCTAAAAATTAAAAATTAAAAAAAAAAGAGTTTGAAGCAGCTGAGCTGCCTCTAAATGCAGAAGTTTCTATGCTTCTGGAGCATCAAAAACAACAGAATGAGAGTGCAGAGGATGAACAGGAACCCTCAGAGGTCTTCATGAAAACATTAACCTAGACAGCCAGTTTTAGTCATTCCCAAAACAGAGAGACCATTGCCAATGTTTGTAGCTTGATGCTCCAGAGATAATCTTCGTAAGTTTGAGCTGTTTGGCCACCCTTTGCCAAGAGGTCAGCCTTTTCCCGGAGACTGTTGAGGAGTCCAAAGCCCTAATCCTAAACCTGGAGGGGTTGTTTGAAGATGAGAAGCTGCATCAGATTCTTGATGATATCTAGATTAAGCACAACTTTCAATATTAATCTCCAAATATCACTCTGCTGCTTGGAAGAACCACGTCCCCAGCACGGCACCACCTTCCCAGCTGGGACTGACTTGCACAGAAATTTTGTTGCCGAAAACAGTTGGGATTCCTTTGAAGAGAACATCCCAAGTGTGGTTGGATTAGGTTTCTGTTTCAAATAACTGTTAGGCTACGATGACATGTAAACTTGGGGCAGCCTTGCAGTGGATGTCTCTGCCTTCCTAAGCATTCCTCTAGGGAGAGTGAGTTGGGGGGCATATATGCGATGTTGTTGACCGCCTCGTCCATGGTTCTAGGCCCCTGCATCATCTTTTATTCTTAAAATTTCATTTTTTATTTTCAATGTGTTTATATTTTTTGAAACTAGACCAGACATAGTAGACTTTATAGGGAAAGGATAGTTTTACCTAGATGCTAAAGGAAGAATTAAGCTGGTGTCATTGTTGGAAATTGAGTTGAGAATTGAGAGTGTTGATGACTGAAAGAGCCTTGGCACCATTGTGCCTGACCTGGGAGATAGGGAGAAAACACGCCATGGGAAGCATTTACACCTGGGGACGCCTGCTATCTGCTGTCCCCCTAGCCTTGAGGTGGACAGATACTTTGCCTTTTTTTCCTTGGACTGTCTTGCAGAATGTGGATTTGGAGTAAGTGGTCCTGAAGTACTTATTTTGTCTCCCTTAAATTTTTTCTATCATGGGCCAGACTTGAAGGTCTGAATACTTTGAAGTCTGCTCGTATGGGGCACCCCATCTAAATCTCTGGCATGCTACTTAGCAATAGGTATTCTGTGTTGGGGTGATTTGGAAAGAGGGAGTCTGCCCCTTCCTGAGACCCTGTAGTGAAGTCACCTGATCTGAAGCTAGGTGGGAGAAACACTTTAATAGCTAAACATTCTAGGTTTGATTTTTCTGAAGGGAAATATGCCTCGTTTTTATAATTCAGGAGTTTTTCTTTGGGGTACTTGCTGACTGTATATGAATTAGTGATCCAGGGAAAAAGTTGGGGAAAGAAAAAAGTTGGGGAAAGAAAAAAGTTGGCTTTAAAAGTCAAGATCATTTTATGTTCACTACTAGCTAAGGCAAAAATGTATAATTCTTATTTTTATAATAAAAGGAAACATATTTTAACTATATTGTAAAGTTAAATAAACAAATTATTGTGGAATTATTGGTCAAAGAGGGCAATAGGGCCTTAAGAAATTATTTTTCTGACTGTGGTCTCTTCACTTTCTAACTTCCTAAAATTTTCTTTTGTGAGTATAGACATAAAGAAATCTGGAGTGATGCAAACTGATTGCAGAAGTCTAGTCTTAAGTTTTTCACTGTAACAAGAATATTTTCACTTTTCATAGTGTCTTCAACTTAAGCATAAAGTCCGCAATGAGCTCATGATTGTAAATACATTCATTTCATCAACTTCTTGCTGTTCCTAATCAGTGTTTTCTAAGTGTTTTTTCCCAAATCTTTTGCATTGTTATGTATTTTCATATGTTCTCCTTATACCCTATGTGTCTCTTTTGTAACTAATTACAACTGCAGTTAATTACTTATTTAGGCTCTGTCCTCCTGCAGGATTATAAATCCCATGTCTCCTTTGCTGCAGTCCCTAGGTCCTAGAAAACAGCCTGGTTAATCAAAGGTCCTACATAAACATTTGCTAGGAGTGCAAACGTGAGGGAGTAGATGAAGCAGAGCAACACACACTTTCCATAGGGAGCTTTCAGAAAACATTTTGATTTTAGATGGATCTCACATCTATTTTGCTCAGCTTTTTTTCCTTTCTTAAGCCTATGCATTTTGAGGGCAGTTCAATTCACATATTTTTATTAATCTACGCTCAATTATTCAGGATGCTTCGAAAAGCTTGTTTGATGTCCAAGAAACTTCACCAGCAAAACAAAACAAAACAAAAAACACATTCTTTTATGGGTGACATTTATTTTATTATACTTTTAAAGAATAGTTTAAAGCTAGAACCATTTGGTTCTCAGGTGAGAGTCTCTTAAACCTGAATTCATCTAACTTTTAATTATGTTCAAAGCTCTCAGCATCCAAGGTTGGCATTGGTGGGGAAACTACTAGTGTTTATGATTCACTGAAAATTAAGGGGGCTGACATGTTTTTAATCTATTTTTATCATGGTCATTGAGTTTTCAGTTGATCTGAACATGTGTATGTATTGATTGAGTTTTATAATTTTAGATAAAAGTAGCACTGCTTCTACTCATTTCTTAGATATCCTCATAGACTGAAGCACAATGTACACAGCCATGTGAACCTTTTTTCTTTTTTTGAGACAAGTTCTCACTCTGTCACCCAGGCTGGAGTACAGTAGTACAATTGCAGCTCACTGCAGCCTTGACCTCCCAGACTCAAGCTATCCTTCAACCTCAGCCTCCTGGGTAGCTGGGTAGCATGGTCGCACTACTATGCCAGGCTAACTTTTTAATTTTTTTAAATTTTTTTTGAAGAGTCTGCCTATGTTGCCTAAGCTGGTCTCAGAATCCTGGGATCAAGCAATGCACCCATCTACACCTCTCGAAGCGCTGGGATTACAGTCTGAGCTACAGTGCTCGACCAGCTTTTCCTTATAACAATTATAATATCTACATAAAACAATCTTTTTACCAAATGATATGCCCTCCATCACACAAACAACTCTAGCACGTTAGAGAGCACAAGCTGTTACCTGGTGTCTGTTCTCTCTTTCCTCCTTGATAATAGCGATGCCTAGTTTTTACCCGGACTATCGCTAAAACTAAATCCCCCAGTCTCCCTTGTGTTCGAGATGAATACATTTGACCGATAGGACTAATTGGAAATGTTTATAATTTCCAGGAACTTTTCCTCAAGGGAGATGCCACCCCCTTTTTAGCTTCTGTCTTGTCTTTCCTGCTGGATAGAATGTAGCATGGTTCCGAAGGCTGGCGCTTGAGCAGCCACACGGAGACTGAGGAAGCTAACGGGCCATGCTGCAAACCACAGTAAAAGCAAAACAGGATTCTAGGTTCTCGAGTTTTTCATGAGGCTGCTCTGCACACTCACTCCCGATTACCTCCCTCTAGATTTGTTTTATGTCAAAGAGAAGCAAATTTGCTATTTTGTTTTGGCCATTGTTGTATTTTTTTTTCCACCTGATTTAAAAAATCTTGCCTCCCTCCTCCAAAAAAAAGAAAACTAGGAAATAATTTAAAAAGAGATATATGATTAAAATGATAGCCCAGAAAACTAAAACTAGGAAATAATTATAAAGAGATATATGACTAAAATGACAGCCAAAAAAACTAAAACTAGGAAATAATTTAAAAGAAATCTATGATTAAAATGATAGTAAAATTTATCTGTCTACTATATTATCCATTGGTAAAAGTAAAGGATTCTAGAAATTTTGAGATAATTAGTTACTGTTGTTATCACTTTTTCTTTAAATTATTCCCTAGATGTGTCACTAAGGAAGAGTTTCACCGGGTGTATCAAGCTTCTGTCCTTCAAAATAGAGAAGAAAAAAACCCCACACTTTATGATTGGAGTATCAAGTATCAAGGCACCTTAACCTAACAATCACACTAAACTTTATTTATTCGAATTTATTTTGCATTTTACTGTATATATTTTCATCCTTAATTATTTTCCACTTGCATTCTTATTAACCTTTAGTCACCTTCTATGGGGGAAGATCAGGAAATAAATATTTTGATGATGACCTGATGTATCAAATTAAATGAGGAAACTCCCTCTTTCCTTTAGAGTGCTTTCTCTAAGGCCAAGAGGCAGGTCATGAAGAGGTGATTCCTGAAGGACAAAAAATATCTTTTCATTATCTAGTAGACTGTATTTTAAGGCAAATGAGTAAAATGTTCATGGACTAATTACTAAGCATTAATTGTAAATTAAACTCATTCAGGTTGAATACAAAAAATCTTCTCCTCTAATAAAGCTAAAAGACATTCTTGTGAAGCAAGAAAAAGTGGTTATCATGTCCATGAGGGGCTACCATGCTCAAGATGCCTCAGCATCAGCCAGCGGGGGTTACTGGTAGGAGTAGAGATTTCAGCAGTACGTTCAAAGACTGACTCATTTCACCTACATTACAATAACTTAAATGCTTTATATAGGATGATATTCCAGGAGAGTTTTTCCTTATATATCTATCACGAAATGGGCTTATTGTATGTACATAGGCAAACTTGAGGGCAACATAGAGGTCATAATCATAATGCATATTGTCATACGGGTTAGACATAAAAGCAACCTCACAAACAGGAATTTACACATTGAGTGAAATAACTTTAAGTAAATCTCTGACACGGCTCTCCTCCCTGTTTCTCTCTCCTTTCCTCTCCCCTTGCCTACAGTTTTTTTTTTTTTTTTTCCCCCGATTTCCCTAAGGTCTGTGAAAGGATGATCTGCCCTTGGAGTGGGCAGGGTTCTGCGAATCCTTCCTGATTGCAGAGCTGCAGCTGAGCCTTAGCTCTTTTGCTGTTATTTCTTTGTTTCCAAGCCTGCAAAATGGGCTTGAAAATTAAATGATGTGAAATCCAGTATATTATGCTAATCTCACCATTTCAAAATAACACATATTGAAAGGGCAATATAATTGATATTTCAACCAGTATAAACAAAACACAAGATTCTTTGGACACATAAGAAATAGAAGACTCTATGTGCCTTAACAATTAATGTGGTATCTGGACAATCGACTCCTATGTTTGGATCTGTGAGTAATTGCTTGATTTTCATGAAGTGTACACCCTGCTCAGCTCCAGGCAATGCCTCTCTTTCTGCAGAGGATGCTCAAGCTCTAGACAGTAAGCACCAAAGCAGAACCTTTGTAAGGTGTACCAAGTCACATGTCTTATGTTTGAAATTAGTTTTTAGCTAGTGAAGGTCACTGGAATTGATCTCTATATGCATGGTTTTAAAACACCTGTTTCTACTAAATTAAAAAAAAAATCCTTCAGCTGTAAGAATATCAATATACATATGTATATATTACATTTTAATCTTAAAACTAGATTGCATGCATTTAGCCCTTGAAGTCGAGCCATTGAATACAAGATATTAAGACCACTAGAACTAGAAGTGTTTCAGTGATGGTTGGCTAAACTAGGAAAAGGTTGTTGTTTATTATTTGTGTTTCTACCTTCTTTGAGCCTGGTAGCCCCTAATGCCTATATCTTAAAAGAGACTTTTTGTATAATATTGTATGTGAATTTCTAAAATTCCGTGCACATGGTCTTCAAGGCAATTATAGGATCCTTTAACTTAGAAAACATCTTATACTTCTTTCACATTTTCCTTAGTTCCTGAGTTTATTGTAGTTATTTAATAAATATTTGTGGATATTATATATAAAAAGCAATATTGGGGTATAAAACTCTAAGAGGTGAAAATTTTTATAAAGGTTTTTTGTTGAGGGAAAAGAACACATCACTATCTTAATTTAAAATATGAAGGAAGATCTGATCTTCCAAATTTGTTTTCCTTAAAACTGACTCTTTAGAGTTTGACAGTAAAAAGTAAGAGCCAATGATTCAAAACATGGCGATAGGACAGGAGCTGGCCAAACCTTTACAGGATTGATCTTAAGATTAAGAAAAGCAGAGAACTCCCCACAAAGTCAACAATTCAAATTCTAAAGATGTAAAATAAAGACATTTTCAGACATGCAAACTTCCAAATAATTTCTATTTTAAGTATGCCGTCTTAGTCCATTTGTCCTGTTATAACAAAATATTCAAGAATGAATAATATATCAAGAAAAGAAATTAATTTTCTTAGAGTTCTGGAGGCTGGAAAGTCCACAATCAAGGCACTGACAGGTTTGGTGTTTGGTGAGGTCTACTCTCTGCTTCCAAGATGACATCTTGATGGCTGTGTGGTTCAGAGGGGAGGAGTGCTGTATCTTCATAGCAGAATGTGGAAGGGAAAAATTGGCCAAACTCAATCTGACAAGCCTTTTTTATAATGGCATTTATGTATTCTTGAGGGTGGAGTCCTTTTAAGTACCTAAAAGGCCCCATCTCCCAACATTATTGCATTGGAGATTAAGTTTCCAACACATGAATTTTAGGGGACACGTTCAGATCATAGCATACCCCTTTCAGATGAAGTTTTTGAAGGGTCTTCTTTACTCATGAATAAGGCATCCTGTTCTACAAAGGAACAAGAGAACAAGGGGCTAAAGGAGAGATGACCCAGGTTAAAAATAAAATAGACTGTCAAATGGGTTTGATTGTGTATAGAATCACACTAAAAGGTATTGGCTAGGATTGTTGAAGTGTGTGGAGATATTTAGATACAGGTTTAAAAATACAAAAACAAACATTGCAGTAAGTAACCAAAATAAAATAATTTTAAAGTGTCCAAAACACGATTGCATGTTCACAATTCTGAAACTACTTTCTATGTATGGCATTGAAAAAATACATATATAAATTGTAGATGGTAGATAATAGAGGCCAGTTTTCTCACTGTTGGAGAAAAAACATTACAAATAAGCAAGGGCGAAAGACTATAGTAAACTCTGTGGTGTTGGGTTAGATGTGGAGATATTATCAAAAACAAAGTTTTATTTTAATACACGCAGATTTATAGATATAGAAATAATTATACATGGGTTCATATACAAATGTATGTTCCCTGCCTATATATCCTTGAGTGAGCCAAAGAGCAGTGACATTCAGTAGCAATGAGCATACCTAGTGCTCAGATGTAGGTTTCTAAATACCACGTTCTAATAAAAGAAACTAGGGCTTCTTGAAGAAATGGCTGATACTAGAGACAAATACAAATTGTACCTGTAGCAACTTTTAGTGCCAGAAAGTAAAGTAGTCAAAAACTAAAAATAGAGGGACATATTAAAAGGATATAGGAGCCAACCTGAAAGCCATTTGAGTGGCAAAAGCTGGAATAATTGGAACAACACAGTAAGTAACTATAGTATTGGTTTACAACCCAAAATACAAATATTCAGCTAGGCACAGTGGCATATGCCTATAATCTCAGCAGCTTGGGAGACTGAGGTGGGAGGATCACTTGAACCCAGGAGCTCAAGACCAGACTGGGCAACACAGTGAGACCCTATTTCAATTTAGAAAAAAAAAAGGAGAGAAAACATTTTTTAAAATATAATTATGCATGAGTCCATGCTGCTATAAATAAATAAGTAAATAAATAAATGGTGGAGAAGGTACAAATTTTCCTTACAGAAAAATTCCAAATAAGAAATATAGAAAGAGTGAAGGAAATAGAGAATCGACATTAGTATGCCACAGTAATAATTGCTGCAGGCACTGGTAAATGCTAAAATTAGTGGATGAAACTTTAAGGAGAAACGGAATATTTGCATAGCACCAAAGTATCTTCTCTTAAGTATGCATTAATTGCTATGGTGATTTTAACATATGTCCACAAATTATTTGATACACCTCCCTCCAAGTGGTGGCGCTTAATTCCCCTTACATTGAGGATGGTCTGAATTTAATGACTGACTTCTAATAGATTATGGAAAGGGAAAAAATAGTAAGTTTACAGTATAGAAACCTGACAGATCTAAGTTAGTATCACCATTAATAAGTCATGTTGGTGTCATGTCCTCCCTGTTATGATGCGATGAGAACAGCACCTCATCATTGTGGAAAAATGTATTTCCTCAGTATAATTATGAAAAAGCATCAAATAAACATAAATTAAGGGGCATTCTATAAGATGGTTGAGCAGTATTTCCCAAAAGTGTTAAGATCATGAAAAACAAGAAAAACTAAGAAAAGGTAGCAAAACAGAAGAGATTAAGGCCACATGACAAGTAAATGCAATGTGGTACCCTAAATTAGATCCTGGAACGGAAAAGTGACATTAGTGGCAAAACCAATGAAATCTGTACAAATTTCAGACTTTATTTAGTAGTATTGTACCAACATTAATTTCTTAAGTTTGACTATGGTTATGTAAGATACATTACGGGAAGTTGGGTAAAGGGTAAATGACAACTCTCTATAATACAGAAATTATACTATATTGGAAATTCTTCTGCAAATCTAAAATTATTTCAAAATAAAAAGGTTTTTTAAAGTGTGTACAACAGTTCAAATAGAACTTCATTTGGAGGATGGGAGAAGAAGAAAGGCATGTAAAGAATTAAAATTCTCTTACACTTTATGAGAAGTAAATTGTTTTTAATAGAAATAGCAGTCTTCACATAATAGTTAGAAATATGATTGTCTCTGGGGAGCAGAATCAGGAAAAGAGGGCAAGTGGCTGCCCTCCCCCATTTTTCTGAGACACAGTCTCCTTTATCGCCCAGGCTAGAGTGCCATGGCACAATCATAGCTGACTGTAACATTCAACTCCTGGGCTCAAGCAATCTTCCCATCTCAGCTTCCCCCCAAGTAGCTAGGACTATGGGCATGTACCACCGTGTCTGGCTAACTTTTTTATTATTTTTTATCTTCGAAATTTCTTGTAGAGATGGGGTCTTGCTATGTTTCCCAGGCTGATATGAAATTCCTGGCTTCAAGCAATCCTGCCTCAATCTCCTAAAGCACTGGGATTACAGGTGTGAGCCATCATGCCCAGCCTAGAACTGTTTTATTATTATTATTATTATAAAATTTTTAGCACAATTAAACTTTTATAACACAGTGCATATATTATATTGATTTGATATTAAAGAAGCAAAACAATTTTAGCAATAAATAATAATCCAACTGATTCTTAAGAAATCTGCGTCAGAGATCATGGCAAGAGCCAAGACAAGACATCAGGTACAATCAGCAGTTACCGGGAGTAAGACCCATAGCCTCCCAACAAACAGCAGTATCTAGTACTGATTTGCACAAATGCACTGCACTATTTAAAAGCCTTCTAATATGATGCAGCTAAAGTCAGCTACCCAGAAATGTTTTGAAGTTCATGAAAATCAAAATGTCTTAGAAATATAATAGATCCTTTAAAAGACTGACATTCTGCCTTCTATTACATAACATGGCTAAGTTCAACAGGGAGCTAAAAGCATAAAAGGCACATCAGCTGCTAGCAAAAGGGAGATGAAAGCAAAACAAATATCTGGGGTGGGGGGGACGTTTCCTCTAGGAAGACTAGGATTGAGGCCTTTAAGGAAATGATATGCTACGGATTTTGTTGGCATACATTACTAGGAGGGGAGAGGGGGCTGGCAAAGCTTTAATCTCAAGTTCATGATTTTTTTTTTTTTAGCTTTCTGTTTTCCTGTCTTCTTTTTTCCAGTCACCGTAATCTCCCCACCTTCTATCTTCTCTTTCTCTCTTTTTTATTTACAATTTTTCTGTGTTTTTATCTTTCCAAAAAAAGGCCTCTTTTGAAGTGTAACTTTTATCTCAATGACTAACAAGAAGCAGTGTTAATAATCGGGACTCTGAGATAATGGAGAACATAGAACAAGAATAAGAAATCTTTAATTTAGCCACAGTAATATCATTTTTCTGACAACATTTTTGATGGCATTTCACTGATTGTTAAACATTATGCAAAGAAGACAACTCAAGGATACCGAGAGTTCTTTAATGTTTAAAAATTTCTGAGGAAAAAAATTCGATGGCTAGTTTTACTACGATTGCTCTATTACATAATTATTCTGAGTTATGAGGTTCCCAGAACGTTTATGAAGATGCAATAGGTAAGACTTTTTGGTAAGTGAAGAGAGGTGATACATGTTACTAGTTCCTATGTGATACTTCAATTCTTTCCTCTGTGTTTGTTTTTTATGTTTCATTGCTAAATCCATCTGTAAAGAAAGGCTGGAGTCTTTGCCTGAAGGAAGGAGTATATGAATATGTAAATAATACTTTAATGTGATGAGATTTTTCTATTTGAATATAAATTTGATAGGAAATGTTATGTTATCCTAAATATCAACACAGCTCAGAACCAGACGATCACATTTTGTTAACTATTTCTAAATTTCATTTGCAACTGTGTGATTTACTGATAAAGATTAAGACATAAAAACGAAGTATTTTTTATTTAAATAAAGCTGGACTTTTTTTGCCTTGTGTATTTTATTAAGCATAGTTGGAGATAAAAAAGTGGAATTTAAGGACAGCTGGGGGCTTATTACAGATGGTCAGTACTGCATAGTTTCTTCTATTTTAAGTTCTTTCTCAAAGTACAATTGATCTACTACATGTGTGCCTACTTTTTTTATGTTTTTAATTGACAGATCAAATTATATGTACTTATTCTGTACAATATGATGCATTGACTTATGTATACATCATGGAATGACTAAATTTAGCTGATTAACATTTGCATTAACTCATATAGTTATCATTTTTGTGTTAAGAACATCTAACATTCATTGTCTTAGCAGTTTTCAAGAATGCCTACTTTCTTTATCCAAATCAAGACAGAAGAAATTCCCTTCAGTGTTTTCTGTTAAACAAAAAGTAGTAAATATTATCTTTAAAAATCACTGTACTAACAAGAAAACACACTGGACTATGGGAATTGGGTTAGCACTTACATTCTTTATTTATCAAGAGAGAGTTCATGAAGGTCACTGAGAATTTGGCCTTGGTAAGGAAAATCATGAATAACATTCAAATGTATTTAATAAAAATAGAAGGTCAGACAAGGATTTCAGCATTGAGAATAAGGCAAAGCAGCAGTGCAAATGAATAGTAAGAAGCCTGTTTTGAATTATACTGGAAACATTAGCATGGAACGAAGAGTAGTACTTTTCAACGTCATATTTCTGTCTGAAAATGATCACCCAGTAAAGGTGGAAAAGAAACCTGACAGCCCACTTTGTGTTGGCAAATGTCCCGACAACATAGTGGAGGAAAAGGAATTTAACTCCTTCAAATTGAAATGAGAAGGAAGTCAGTGGCTAGAATAACAGAGGTGGATCAGGGCTCAATATGTCAACTAGTTCATGCCATTGCTTAACTGAATGAATATAAGCAAATCATTCAAAGTCAGCCAGCTAGTCTATTTTAACGCCTCCTATAAAATATGCTTCCTTCTCCCCCACACAATCAGCTTTAGTAAACAGCTGCAGAGCATAAAGGCCTATATATTGAGAAAATAATATCTCAAGGTAAGGGAAAGAAATGCCCTAGATATTATGATAACCATACCTGATGTAACATTGCAAACACTGTAGAGCTTATCACATGATCAATTAGAGGAGATATTTTCATCTACTTTTATAGAATTAAATACTATTTAATTTTGCTATTACTTAAAAATGTATCAATTCTTTCACCTTTCCATTGAACTCTGAATTTGTATATCTAGCTCTATATTTAAATCTCTATTTAGATTTCTAATACTCATCTTAATATCAGCATGTCAAAAATTAAAAGCCTGCCTACCTTCTTACACACACACACACACACACACACACGCACACACATGCACTCACCCTTATTATAGTCTTGCCAACACACACACAGCTCCTATAGTCTTGCCATCCTAGTAAATGCCAACTTTATAATTTGAACTGATCAGGTAAAAAATCTTGTAGGATTTCTATCAGGAAATCCTTCTGACACAATCTTTTATACACAGTCAGAATCCCACAACTTCTCATCACCTCCATTACTGGCTTCTCCATAGCCATGGTCTTCTTTTACATACTCAATTCCAATAACTTCCTACCTCCTCTTCCCACTTCCAAGGTAGGATAGGGCACTTGTTTCCTTCCTTACTGATTATAATCCCAATGCTGTCTTCTAGTTTATTGTCACAAAAGCCTGATGATCCTTTTAAAGCATACTTCAGATCTTGTCATTTCTCTGCTCAATATCCTTTAATCATTTCTTGCCTCATTCAGAGAGTGTCATTGTATTGGTAGAATGTCCTCTAACCATCCGATACAAAGTATTAATCTTTCCTTGGCAGACCCTGACCTTTCTACCCTGCCTTATTGTTTTCTCTGATATTTATTACTATCTGACACATTATATGTTTAATCGTTTATATATTTTCTATCTGCCCTCATTAGAATCTAAGACCCATGAAGATAAAGGCAATGTGTGTTTTATTTGCTACTCTATTCCAAGCACCTAGAAAAGTACTCAGCTCAATAAATATTTTTGAATGAATAAATTTATCAAGCAATCAATAACAATAAAAACTTTAAAAGGGAATGTGGCTGTAAGTTATCATATGATGAACTCCCATGGATTGAATTGTGTCCCCCAAATGTCCCCCAAAAGACTCCCCAGGAGTCTTGTCAAAAAAACTTATTTACAAATATAGTCATATTCACAGGTACCAGGGGTTAGGACTTGAACATATTTTGTCAAGACCCTATTTATAAATCATGGTGAGGTTATATTGGATTAGAGTGGGCTTTAATCCAATGACTTGTGTCCTTATAAGAAGACATAAACACACACACACACAGAGAATGCCATGTGAAAACGGAGATAGAGAATGGAGCAATGTAGCTACAAGCCAAGGAATGTCAAGAATTGTCTATAACCATTAGAAGGTAGAAGAAGCATGGAAGGATCTACCACAAGAAGTTTAAGAGTGATCATGACCTTGGCAACAACTTGATTTTAGACTTCTATCATCCATAACTGTGAGACAATAACTTTTTTGTTGTTTTAGACCACCAAGTTGATGGCAATTTGTTATGGCAGCCTTAGGAAACTAACATATAAATGTTATTCTCTTTTTCATCAACTTCTGGGATATTGGAAGTTTAATAGAATCTTTAAATGGAAGATTTAAAACGAATATACTGAATATGTTTTGTACAGGACAATATTTACTATGCTTAACTGACAGTTGTGGTCTTGGGTTTGGATTGTCCATTAAACTCATGAGACAAAATGAACTTCACTCAGCCCCTAAGAATAGGCTTCACATATCCTCCAAGAAAGGACACGGGATGGCCAATCTTGAATGTGCACGAATAGCAGAACAGAGGCTTATGACTCCCAGCTACAGCCACCAAAAGTTGAATCTCTCCAAATTGGGATATGCATAATCACAGAAGATAAGGTCTAGTGGCCATGGACCACCTCAGCTCAGGGAAGCCATCAGCTCTAGGATCTCATCAGCTTTTCTACTTCACTAGACTCAGAATCCTTCCAGAGGTGTGGAATCAAATCCCATCTCTGGGGCAACTAATTACTCATTAATTATAGGTTATTCCTATACAAGTCACTCAATAAACAGTCTAGGCACTCAAGTACAGGTATGCTATTCATTCTGTATCAACCTTAGCAGGATTCATTTATCTTGTATCTGCCACACACTAACATATTCCTGGTGTTCATATTTCAAGGAGGAGGATTTAAGCAAAGGTCAAATCCTTAGATGTGTTTGAGGATAAAGGAAAGGCAACAGACCAGGCAAATAACATTTCCTCTCCACAAAGAATAATGTATAGCTCAAAAATAGAATATTTCCAAGAATTGTCTAGACGTATTAATAGAAAACATTTCTTTCACTTGTGTCACACAGTCTATATGTCAAAGCACTTACATCCAACCACATTTGTCCTCAACATTCACTGAGGCGAAATAGAGTACTTGTGATCTTCTTTACTGATTATAGTCCCTCAAATGAAAAAAATCAAAAGCCTACGAATGGCCTTTCTACTAATCTTCCAATTACGATGTTTAGGAGTCTGCTGATTATGTTTAAAGTCAAATTAGGGATATTTAGATGCTTTCTTAAATATTTGAGAAATGTTTGACAAACCCTATAAAAATAGTATGCTCTTGTTGTAATCATTTATTGACTCCACTTTGGAGGTCCATCATTAGGATATTGCAGACTTTACCATTATCCATTGCAGTATTGTTTGGTGTATTTTCTTATCTAGCTGTGAATGGCTCTCAGAATTAATCTAAACAATAGAACAGTCTAATCTGTGAAATTTTGCAGATAACCAAATGGAGTTATTCTATCACAGTAAACTCTGTAGTACGAGGCAATAATTAGGGACCCACGCCTGTTAAATCATTCCATAGGAAAGATACTAATAATACGAAAATCAAGACCATGTAGAATCTTCAGAGAGGTCATATTCTATTTATTGAAATTTAGTTATTGTTTTTTATTACACAGATTTTTAAAATTAATTCTTGCCAGCACATTTTGGTATAATAAGTTTATTCTATCTACGTTTTCGTCTTCTGTAGAAAAATGTATGTATGCATTTTTCTTCCTAATCTGAAAGTTTTAAAAATAACAACTTTCAACAGCACCCATTTCCATTAGTATGCATTATCTGTATTTTCAGACTGTCCAAAAGCATTTGTAATTCAGTATAATTATGACATGCAATGCAGCAAACACTTTAGTTTGATAAAACTCTCATTGCCTACTTTATTAAGCAAATATTTATTGAGCACTTGCTATATGCCAAGAATGAGTAAGTGCTGAAATGTTTGCAACAAGGATGAATAAAATGTAGTTATTTTATGGCTCATAATCTGATAGAAAATAAAGCTTAATATGTGAAGGCTTTAAGATGTACAAATTGCCATAGTATCATCATAATTAATTGCTTCACACTATTTTCTGGAGTTTAGCTTTGAAATTTTAAAATGTTTTCTAATCTGACATTTTCAACATGGAACATAAGTATTATGAAAGTTACTATAAAGTTCCCTGGTCCAATAAGTTTTTGATACCAGCATACTATATTCCAGAGTATATTATTCCCTCAACTACTATGAAAAGCATTTCAGTAAAGAAACCTATTTGCCATATTTGTTTTATTTATTTATTTATTTATTTTTTTTTTTTAGGAGTCATAGTCTTTATTTTTCATGGGGGGTATCTTTAAGTTACTGATCAATCTTGGATTTTTTTTATTTTTATTTTTTTTATTTTTATTTTTTTATTATACTTTAGGTTTTAGGGTACATGTGCACAATGTGCAGGTTTGTTACATATGTATCCATGTGCCATGTTGATTTCCTGCACCCATTAGCTCGTCATTTAGCATTAGGTATATCTCCTAATGCTGTCCCCGCCCCCCCCACCCCCCACCCCACAACAGTACCCGGAATGTGATGTTCCACTTCCTGTGTCCATGAGTTCTCATTGTTCAATTCCCACCTATGAGTGAGAACATGCGGTGTTTGGTTTTTTGTCCTTGCGATAGTTTACTGAGAATCATGATTTCCAGTTTCATCCATGTCCCTACAAAGGACACGAACTCATCATTTTTTATGGCTGCATAGTATTCCATGGTGTATATGTGCCACATTTTCTTAATCCAGTCTATTGTTGTTGGACATTTGGGTTGGTTCCAAGTCTTTGCTATTGTGAATAGTGCCGCAATAAACATACGTGTGCATGTGTCTTTATAGCAGCATGATTTATAGTCCTTTGGGTATATACCCAG